>NC_077227.1:378461872-378810098 GCF_027887165.1 Monodelphis domestica
CCACTTCTGACAAGATTTAGCACACCCTACCATGGCACATATTATGGCAGAATTTAATTCCTTTTTTAATCCATTGCCATTGACCTCTGACAGACTTCCTAAAGCATTGATGGCAAACTGAGGGCCCATGGCCACCCTCTATCTTCCCCCAGAGTTCATTACTAGAAAGGCAGAGTGACTAGGGCAGAACTGTACCCCTCTAGTGCACAAGAGGTGGTAAGGTCATAGGCGGCAGAGCTGGAAGGGAGGGGAGTACTCAGGCCACTTGTCTCCCCCTCTTCACCTGCACTAAAAACATTCCTTATTTCACCCACCATTCTGCCCAGCAGCCCAATGGATGAACTTTATCCCTTCCTTGGGTGGGGTAAGGCACTTGGTCTGGGGGTAGAGTGGAGTTGGGGCCCAGCACTCCATCTCTAAAAAGTTTGCCATCACAGGCCTAAAGTAAGGTAACAAAAAGATTATCTCCTTTCCCAAATAATTTATGAAAATGAACTCAAGATCCATTGTGAGCTTGAGATACTTGGGGGTATCCAGGATGTCACAGGGCACTCTTGAGTTAAATTTTTTTTTTCACCAGTAGTGAGTGCCTGTGCAGAATGCCTGTTCTTCAGAAAGGGCTAGAAGAAAGGTTAGGATAAGGGCAAGAGGTTTGGGAAAGATGGACTGCTTTTTAAAAAATGTGCATAGCTTTTAATTACTGTAAGCTTCTCCCTGAGGGAAAAAAAAGTCCATCTTTTTTAACACCAATATCCTTCCAGTGATGTTATAGGGCTATGATTCATAGAATATTACATATAATCTCCAAGAATACATTTCTAAGCTAAAGGTGCCCCAAAGAGCAATAGAGGGCCATAGTGAGAATAAATAATACATTATGTGTAAGATCGATGACTTAGAGGATATCATGACACATGTGCCAAAAAAGAGATGGCCCAATCACAGCAAGAACAATGGATAGACAACCAGTAGGTTCCAGTGGTGAGATCTAAAGGAAAGTCCAGTGAATTTGAGTGGATCCCAATGGCTGATTTATGGAAATACATGGACAAACATATGTGACATGGCAGGCCTGTATGAATCTAAATCCATATCATTGGTGGGATTACCTATATCAATGAGATCACAGATCCCTTAAGGCATGAAGAACATTGTTGCTATGAAACATAGGAGGAAATTAAAAGTGCTTTGAGGGGCCTACTGTGCAAATTCAATCTCAAAATGTTACGGCAAAATATAAATCATTTTAAGATGTAATAGATAATCTCTATGATTTTTTGTTATTACCCATCCTTCACTCTACATTTGCATCATTTGCTCCTCTGCTAACTATTCCTCTTCAGAAGAATGAAATCAAATCTCCTAGTCAATAGCTACCTTCTGCACTGACAAATAGCCCCTCCTGCCCATTCTCTATCATGGGGCATGGCTTATTATGTTAGTTTTCTAACTCTAACTTCTATCACTACTCCATTTGGTATCTTCACTGAAAAGATTAAACTAGTCAGAGAAAGCCATGACCAGTTTTAATTTTGGTAAGCAGTCTAGTGACACCACCACCCCAACAAAATCTACATGATTTTTTAAAAATCCTTGCTTTCTCTTTTACTAACAACTAAGAAAGGCAAGAGCTATGCAAATGAGATTAAGTGACCTGCCCAGGATCACACAGCTAGAAAGTGTTTGATTCCAGATCTGAATCCAGATCTTCCTGATTCCAGTCCTGGCACTGTATCCACTGTGATCTCTAGCTACTGCCACATAATTTTAATACTCAACTTCCATTTTACCCCCCACCCCATCTCCACCCCAGACTTTCTACCTAGAAATCAGAAGACCTGAATTATTCTATTCACTACTTTTTTAGGCAACCTACTTTAGTGCCCTGGGTCTCTATATCTTGATTTGTAAAATCTCAACCTACCTCCGAGAATTTTTGTAAGGAACAAATGAAATAGTGGTTGTGAAAAAGCTGTGTAAGCCAAAGCCTTCTCTAAGTATTAGATAGTTCAAAAAGAGGAACAATTAAAAACTGATCATTGAGAGTTCTAGGCTTGGAAGTGAGGACTTGGGTATCTAGGCTCAGATACTTCCTAGCTATATTGGGCAAGTCACTCAACCCAATTGCCTAGACCTTACTGATCTTCCATTTTAGAGTCAATACTAAATATTGATTAAAAAATGGAAGGCAAAGTTTAAAAAAACAAGGATCATTGCTCATCCAATATTTAGAAATGAAACTGTTTTGTTTAACTGGAAACTCATGGAAAATTCCTCCTTCCACCTTCATTACCACTCTGTTTCTCCCTACACAATGTTGAAAAGAGCACGGAGAGAGAGAGAGGAGGGAATAAAGGAAAGACATTATTTTTCCTTTTTCTAAAGAGGAGGGAGTGGGTGGGTAAATGATTATATTCTTCCTGATAATTCTGGTGATTTTTCCCAGCTTATGGGAGTTTATCTTACCCTTCTTTAGTGCCTAGACCCAGCAAGATGGAATTTATAGTTGGAAATTATCTCAGAGACCTGCTAGCCCAACTTATCTACATCTAAATAGATTGTGCTGCCTTTACCTCTAAATTTCTACTAAGGAGGCACATGTCTTTATAGGCATTCCATTCCAGTTTTAGATAGCTCTGGGATTTTTGTTATGAATTTAGAAAATATGAACATTTCAATATACAAAGAACCAAAAATATTGAATAATAAATTTTGAATTTGTTGCATATGGTTGGTTTTTTAAATATCTATTGAATTGAACACAGTAGTGTAATATTTATTGGTAGTAACCAAGCTTCCCTTCTTGTCAGTATCCCTTCCAAGCTTTGTTCTGCTCTCTTCTGTGTATTTTTTAAAACCCTTATGTGCTGTCTTAGTATTATTCTAAGAAGAGTGGCAAGGGCTAGACAATTATTGTTAACTGTCATGCCCAGGGTCACACAGCTAGAAAGTGTCAAAACTCAGATTTGAACCCAGGTCCTCCTGATTCCAGCCCTGGCTTTTTATCCACTGAGCCACCTAGATGCCCCCTTTCATCTATTTTTTTTTAAGAAAATATTTCATTGAGGCTTTTCTTTTCTTTTCTTTTCTTTTTGTATCTTTGTCACTACTCACCAACTCACACTACACCCCAGAAGTCCTTCACAACCTTGTCCCTTCCTGCCTTTTTCTGCCTTCTCATTTTCCTCCCATACTCTAATAATCCAGATACACTGGCACACTTTATATTCTCTGCATACTACTCTGCTCCCAGCTCCTGAATTTTCACTGCCATCCCCCAATCTGAAATGAGCCCTATTCTCACCTCCTGGTTTTTCCCCGGCTTCCTCTAAGACTCAGCTTAAACACTGACTTCTGCAGGAGCTTTTCCCAATGTCCTCTTCCCTTCTGAGATTACTTACCATTTATATTGTGTATGTGTGTGTATAAAAATTATACATGGTTATTTGCATGTTGTCTCTCCCATCAGAATGTCAACTCCTTGAGGGTCTGGACTTGTTTTTACCTTCCGTTGAATCTCCAATGCTTTAGTACAGTGCCTGGCATTTAGCAAGCCCTTATAATAATGTTTGATTCCAAAATGATTACTCTCTGTAACCAATATGAGTAGTTAAGCAAAACAAATTCTATAGTAGTCCATTATCTCTTCAAAAACATAGGAAATCTGTCTTCTGGAGGAAAGAAATAAAATCACCCTTGAGTTTCTACCTTATATACACATCAGAATAGCAAAGAAAATAAAGGAAAACTAGCAATCGTTAGAAGACACACCTTTGGTCATTGCAGGGATCAGAGCTAAAAGTTGTTTTTATTTACATTATTTTGGTCATTGTGTAAATTGTTCTGTTTATTTACTCTGCATCAATTTATATACGTGTTTTTAGGTTTCTCTGAGTCCAACATGTTCATTAATATTCTTTGCCATTCACATAATGCAGTTTGTTCATCCATTCCATCCCTGGTTTGTTTTCGCTTTTTTTCTACAATAAAAAGTGCTGCTATAAATCATTCATGTTGTAATGCATTCATTCCTGCTGTATTTGACCTTGTTGGGGTAAACATACCCTATACACAGCACTGTTATGGAACAAGGAGCAACCCATAGACCAGGATAGGTTGATCATTAAGTATGTAGAAGGCAGTAAAGGGAGAAAAAGCTTTTCCGACAATTGCTACTTTTTCTGTTATCTTTACAATTCTGATGGGAGGTCAGGTGGAACCTTAGAGTTGTTTTAATTTTCATTTTTATATAATAGTTGGCATTTCTTCAAATCAAAACAACTCTGAGGTATCACCTCACACCTAGCAGATTGGCTAACATGACAGCAAAAGGAAAGTAATAAATGTTGGAGGGGATGTGGCAAAATTGGGACATGAATACATTGCTGGTGGAGTTGTGAATTGATCCAGCCATTCTGGAAGGCAATTTGGAACTATGACCAAAGGGCACTAAAAGACTGCCTGCCCTTTGATCCAGCCATAGCACTGCTGGGCTTGTACTCCAAAGAGATAATAAGGAAAAAGAGTTGTACAAGAATATTCATAGCTACACTCTTTGTGGTGGCCAAAAATTGGAAAATGAGGGGGTATCCATGGATTGGGGAATGGCTGAACAAATTGTGGTATATGATGGTGATGAAATACTATTGTGGAAAAAGGAATAATGATCTGGAGGAATTCCATGTGAACTGGAATGACCTCCAGGAACTGATGCAGAGCAAAAGAACAGAACCAGGAGAATGTTGTACACAGAGACTGATACACTGTGGCACAATCAAATGTAATGGACTTCTCTACTAGCAGCAATGCAATGATCCAGGACAATTCTGAGGGACTTATGAGAGAGAACTCTATCTGCATTCAGAGGAAGAACTGTGGGAATAAAAACAGAAGGAAAAACAACTCCTTGATCACATGGTTTGATGGGGATATGATTGGAGTCTATAGACTCTAAATGATCACCCTGCTTCAAATATCAGCAATATGGAAATAGTTCTTGATCAATGACGCATGTAGCATCAGCTATGGGAGGGTGTTAGGGGGAAAGGAGTGAAAAACCATGAATCTTGTAACCATGGGAAAATATGCTAAATTAACTAATTGAATAAAATTTTCAAAAAAACAATAGTTGACATTTCTTGATAGCCTTTCAGTTACTTGGCAAATGATCACGTCCCTTCTAAATATTCTCATTTTGACTCAAGTTCCTACTGTATTTCCTGTTCAGAAATCTGTGGATTCAAAGACAAAAGTAGAATGGTCTCTACCCTCAAAGAGCTTATATTCTTCAGGCTTACTAATCCCATTTCTTTCATCTTATTGTGATTTGTTCCCAAGTTCATCATTCCAGGTAGCCTACTTCTGGATGGTCTCTAGCTTGTCAGTCACCATTCAAAAATAGGGTGCTTTAATCTACTGTTTGATAAACCCAAAGATCCCAGCATTGGGGATAAGACCTCACTATGCTGGGAAAACTGGAAAACAGTATGGGAAAAATTCGATTTAGATCAATAATTCATTCCCAATACCAAGATAAGTTCAAAATGGGTAAATGACGTAAATATAAAGAGTGTTATTATGAATAAATTAGGTAAACATAGAAGTCTCCCTGTCAGATCTATGGGGAAAGGAAGAATTTAAGACCAAACAAGAGATAGAGAACATTACAAGATGTAAAATGAATAATTTTCATTATATTAAATTGAAAATGTTTCATACAAAAAACAACAACAACAACAATGCAACCAAGATTAGAAAGGAAGCAAGAAGGGGACAGCTGGGTGAATCAGTGGATTGAGAACCAGGCCCAATGATGGGAGATCCTGGGTTCAAATCTGCCCTCAGACACTCCCTAGCTATGTGACCCTGGGCAAGTCATTTAATTCCCATTACCTAGCCCTTACCATTCTTCTGCCTTGGGACCAATACCCAGTATTGATTCCAACTCTGAAGGTAAGGGTTACCCAAAAAAAAAAGATAGGAAGCAACAAACTGGAAAAAAATTTTGTAACAAATTTCTCTGATAAAGGTCTCATTTCTCAAATATATAAAGAACTAAGTTGAATTTATAAGAAACCAAGCTACTATCCAATTGACAAATGGTCAAGGGATATGAATCTCAGAGGAAGAAATTAAAGCTATCAATAATCAAATGAAAAAATGTTCTATATCCCTCTTGATCAGAGAAATGAAAATCAAAACAACTCTGAGATAACACCTTCACCTAGCAGATTTGCCAAATATAAAAATAAAGGAAAATAATAAATGTTGGAAGGGATGTGGCAAAATTGGTACACTAATGCATTGCTAGTGGAGTTGTAATGATCCAACCATTTCTGGAATGCAATTTGGGATTCTGCCCAAAGAGTTTCAAAAAAATGCATACCTTTTGATCCAGTAATACTACTACTAGGTTTGTATCCACACACACACACAAAAAAAAAAATAGGGCTAGACCTGTTTCTACAAAAATATTTATAGCTGCACTTTTTGTGGTCACAAAAAATTGGAGAGTGAAGGGATGTCCCTCAGTTGGAGAATGGCTGAACAAATTGTGGTATATGATGGTGATAGATTACTATTGTGCTTTAAGGAATACTGAAACAGTTGATTTCTATAAGAACTGGAAGGACCTATGTGAACTGATGCAGAGTAAGATAAGGAGAACCAGGAGAACTGAAGTAACTGAAACAGTAACTGAAACACTGGGAAGATCAAAAGTAATAGACTTTGCTACTGTGAATCTTAAAACTACTCAGACTCTACTTTAGAAGATTTGATTAAGCTATTCCCCATTTTTAACGATGAAGATACTTAATCAGGAATGTATTGGGAACTTTTAAAATTACTCCACCCTACTCAGACAGTGCCTTAAGGGAAGATAGTTGCAAACTCCTGATTGAACAATGAAAAGTCCCTAACATGCTTATAGTAAAGCTAGAACCTTAAGCTAGGTGGTCTTAGATCTAATACAGAAAGGTGCTAAGTATCTATAAAGGTTAAATTAATAACTAAAAGGTCAAGAAACTTACAAAAGGCAAGCTTAACAGAAAAGGTGTAAAGTACTCAGTAGATTTTATCTAACCAGAGAAAGTGAGAACAAAAGAAAATGAGAACTAAGAATGGGCAGTCCTGGGGAAAAGCTTCTACTGTGATTGGTAGACGTGAAAATTTATGGGAGGTGGCATAAGAGAAAATTTTTTTTAAATGAAGGGGTAAAAGGTAATTTGGGAGTTGGAGTTCAGAGTTGAAATGAGGACATTTTGAATGGAGCTAGAAATTGAATTCAGTGTGGAGTTAGACTCTGAACTCAGTTCAAGAGATTTAGTGGAGGACTGGAGCTTGCTTGAAGATCTTGTGGTGAGTGATAAAGACTGACTCCCCTTCCCTTAGGCTCAGGCCTAGGCCATTTTGGTCTAGGACCTTTTCTACTGCTTGGCTCTTCTCTCTCTCTCTCTCTCTCTCTCTCTCTCTCTCTCTCTCTCTCTCTCTCTCTCTCCTTCCCTTAATTCCTTCATTTATATTAATTAAAATCTCCATAAATCCCCAGCTGATGTGGGGATTTTTCATATTTGGGAATTTCCCATGGCAACCACTTATTTAGATTTTAAGTCAAAACACTAAAAATTATCTTTACCAGTTTGACCTAAACCTGTACAGTTTTGAACATTCACACTACTAATAGCAATGCAATGATCCAGGACAATTCTGAGAGACTTATGAGAAAGAACACTATCCACACCAAGAGAAAAAAAAACTGTTAGACTTGAAATGCAGAAGAAAACATATGATCTATCATTTGTTTGTTTGGGTATATGATTTGGGGTTTTTGGTTCTAAAAAATTACTCTTACAAAAATGAAGAATATGGAAATAAGTATTGAGTGATTATACATGTATAACCCAGTAGAATTGCTGGTCAGCTCTGGGAGGGGGAGGAGGGAAAAGGGGAGTATGAATCACACAACCTTGGAAAACTTATGTGTAGATTTGTTACTGGAATAAAGAAAAAAATTTAAATAGGATTCTTAGAATTGAATTTAAGACTCTCCCACAGTCTGCATGGTATTTTGTTGTTTGTGCATAGTATATCTTTCTTAAAGCAGGCTAATATTATATTAGTGTTTAGGGCTACAGTATTTTCCTATTGAACTAATCCATGACAGACTCCAGATCTTTTTCTTGTGAACTCTGCTCTAGAAATACTCCCTTCTCTTGTATTTGTAAAATTGATATTTCAACCTAAATGTATGACTAAATTCATCTCTATTAAACTTTATTTTACTAGACTCAGTCCAGTATCCTAACCTACTGAGATAATTTGGGACCCTAATTCTGATATCTAGTATTCTGGCTATCTTTCCTAGCTTTGTTGTCACCTGTCAAGTTTGATAAATATGACATCTTTACTTTGATCCAAGTCATTTATAAAAATAAGAAATAGCACAGGGCCAGCCCTGAATTCTGACATACTCTTTTAGAAACCTAACCATCAATAACTACTCTTTAGATCATTCAACTTGTTCCAAATGCACTTAACTGTACAATCATTTAACTCATTCCTTCGATTTTGTACCTAGGAGTAACCCAAGAGACCAAGTCACATGCTTTTGTAAAGTCTTTGTAAACTCTACAATATTCCCAACCTACCATTCCAGAAACTATATATATTTTTTAAAAGGATGTTTATCTGGTATGATCTGTCCTTAAAGCAATACAGGTTCTTATCAACACTTCCTTTTCTAAGTGTTTGCTAATTCTTAATGACATATTTCCAAAAATTTGCCAGAAATGGAAGTCAGAATCATTGGCCTATAAAGATTCCATTCATTTCTTTTTGAAAAATTCTTCCCTAAGAGGGGAGAGGGAGACAACAGGAATCGTGTGACCTTGGGAAAGTTTTAAATAGAAATTTCTTCCCTAGACTTGTGATACATCTTTTTCGGGGACAAGGAGAGACATCTGTTTTTCCCAAGAAACTAAAAATCACTAATGGGGATCCAGAAGTCCCATTTACCAGTTTTTTCAGCACCCTGGGATGTGGTCCATCTAAGCCTAGTAACTTGAATTCATCAAGGGCAGACAGGCATCATTAGAGGGAGCCTAACCATTGAGGGGTTGCCTCGGATGCATTTATGATTTCACAAAACCCTTGTCCGCACATTAACCCTTGGAGTTCTTCACTTTCCAAGGCAGCATGACATCCAGGCTCTGCCGAGCTGCCTGGCTTTGCCATCCTGGGGAAAATAACCTCTGCTCTCTCTGCCATCTGATTTCAATTTCTATCTCACCAGCAAAGCTGAGCTCCTTTCTAGCCCGCGTCTTGCCAAGGCCAGGCTGGCACCAAGGTCACTAACTAGTAGAGGAAAGAGGAGATATGTGCTCACCGCCACCTAGTGGCCTCGGGCCTCCAGCATATCCTCACTATGGTTCCCCATTGCCACCTGGTGGCCAAGTTTCAAAAACACAAACGGAATTGGAAGACCTTATTAAGGGTCTTCTTTGGCAAGTAGAGGGAAGCCAAGGTCACAGACTGTCTTCTCCCTGTTTCTCCCATTGGAAAGGAAGGGCTTTGGGTTCTCGTTTCAGTTTTGGTTTGATGGAATAGATGAGCAAAATCAGACATGGCCATAGTCCATCCAAAGTGTACCTGAACCAACATTTCCCCCATGACACAATTAGATACCCTTCAGGAAAGACCCATCGCTTCCCGAGTTAGGCTAGTTCACTTCTGGTCGGCTGATTGTTGAGTTTTTCATTGCAGGAAGCCTAAACAGGCCTCTCTTCAACTTTTACCTATTGGTCTTAGTTCTGTCATTTGACAACAAGCTTGACTTAGAATTCCTTCACCATGTATGGAAGTCAGACCCTAGATCGTTCCTTTCAGAGCGGGAGACAACAGTCCAGGAAAAGGTGAAGAGGGAAGTTGGAAAATGTCTGCTAAGAAGCAACTAGGTGGCTTGATGGATAGAACTAGTCCTGGGTTCAACTGTGGCCTCAAACACTTTCTAGCTGTATGACCCTGGACAAGTCACTTGGGCCAATTGCCTAGCCTTTACCATTCTTTTTTGCCTTCGAATAGATATTAAATATTGGTTCTAAGACAGAAGGTAAGGTTTTTTTTTTAAATCTGTTCAAATAGATCTTGTAGGTAAAGGTGAATTCCGCATTTCTTATATTCCTATTCTATAAAGAACATCAAAAAAGAGTTTTTTTATCTGGTTACTTTATTAGAAGCTTATTTACATAACCATGATTTTTCCATGGAAAACACTTTACAAAACAGCCTTGAATAAAGTATTGGAAATGCATAAAAATAACTTCTCTTTCTTAAAAAGAGAAAATATAAGTTAGTTTCATTTACTTGAATAAAGATGACCTTAA
This sequence comes from Monodelphis domestica, assembly GCF_027887165.1. Lineage (NCBI taxonomy): Eukaryota > Metazoa > Chordata > Mammalia > Didelphimorphia > Didelphidae > Monodelphis > Monodelphis domestica. The sequence continues at coordinate 378,472,255 of NC_077227.1, forward strand.
AAAAAAGGAAATTGTTCAGTTGGGGTTTTTGTGTATATAAAAAAAACTTTTCAGTACTGTCCTCGTCTGTCTTCTCGGACATCAAAACTGTGTATTGGTACAACCATAATTCTGTGAGAGCTAATCAGCGCACACAGGACAGGTACAAAAATTTGGGGATATGGGCAATCCTGGAGCTAAGTAACCCCGTTTAGAAAAAGAAAAAAAAAAGAAAAACCAAATGAAGGACTTCTCACTCAAGTAAGTCAACAATTTACTTTTTGCTTCACCACACGTATTCATAATCACAAAATGAAAAATTATAAACAAAGGACCAAGTCAGATCGACCTGAAATTCCATTGAAGTTGGCATCATTTGGCCAGAGTGGGTTTGTGTTCTTATTTTTCATACTGCCACCTTAAAATTTTTCTAACAACTATGCAATTACTATAGACACTAATGAAATAGGGTCAAGTGATGTTGGCTGTTAGAGCATGATAGAAGGTCTTCCCCCAAAGCAGTGACTGAACTCTAAACACATTTATCACTGATGCCCAATAATCATATTTGGGTCCATTGTGAAAGAAATGAATGTTTACCTTAGAGCATGAATATTGTAATTAAACTAATGTCTTCCTGCAAAGCATCCACTGGATATTTGCTTTACAAATTAAGAAAAATGTGAATAGCCCAAAAGGCTCTATAAAAATGGGGTGGTTTGACATCTCCTCCCCCTACCCCCATTGCCAGTGTTGGTTTTAAAATGCAAAGTGTTAGGCATACTTTTTGGTGTTGATCTGAGCCAAAACAGAGCTGTCCTCTGGATATCGTGTGGACTTCTCTATTACCAGATATTCAGGAGAATGTGAATGACAGACTACAGTATGCCCAAATAGTTCCTATGAATTTAACTCCCAAATTATTTTGTTTCAGTATTGACTGAAAATTTAAAGGATGGTAAGAAAAAGGAGGGAAATCATTCAAACACAGTTATAGCTACTCTCTCTCTCCTTTTTTTCCTGGTACTTGCACTAAATTCTCTGATGACCAGAATCTTAGGATCAATTTAAAAGATATATTGACATCTTGGTATTCCATATGTGATTCAAAGCTACATCTTTAAAAGTGTCTTGTGGCTCAAAAAGCAATGTGATAGGCAAAAAGCAAGTAGAGGAAGGGGGCTCCAATAACTGGAAGCAGAACTGGGTGCCATAAAATTATTCTAGCTGAAGCTTTAGCTATGCTTCACATCTACCTCAGTTTCTCCTGCTACTTTCTTCTCATAAAGAAGATAAGAAGGACAAGAGTTTGCCAGCTTCTGTTGGGCATTGTTGGCCATTTGAGCTGGCAAGTGTGGGGGTATCAAAGCATTAGCACAGTAAGAAAGTCTGGCATCTTGCCCATGCCCACATTCAGGTGGGACACTAGCAGGAGGACATCACAGTATGAAACATTTACTGGCTTAACATGTACCTGAAAAGAAAACTGCACTGTGACACAGCACATCCTTTTTTCTTCCCCTGCTCCCTATAATGCCAACAGGTAGCTTTTTTCTTCTTAGTTCCTTACCAATCTAAAATCTAGTCTTGACAGCAAATAATTTGTGCTGACCTGAAGTCAGACACACTCGGGCATATCCAACACCTTCCTGCCTAAGTTGCTCAGAACAGCCCAATCACAGCAGCAATCCCAGCTTATGTTATGAATGGCACAAGCCAATATATACAAAGAATTAAAATGGCACAAAACAGTTGTGAAAAATTCAAGTAGACTCTTCTCCCTTCTGAATATGAGCAATGGCATCCTTTCCCCTCCCTCCCTCCCTCCCTCTACCCACTTGAAAAGTGAAAAGTAATCTGGGATAATCAATTATGGAGCATTATAAAGACACCAAGCTAGAGAAATTCCACTCTTGCTTCATCCTAGGTTTTGTTCAGTTCCAAAAAGGCTGGTACAGATGGAGTTTCTTTTTGGTGCCTCTTCTTCCAACACAGGACATGTGGAATAAAGAGGATGGAACGAGTGAAAAAAAGAGATCACCTAGAATTACAACAGCAAAGAACCAATTTCTGGGCTCAAAGAGGTCCAACGGGGCCCATTATATCTACTACTCCAGCCAAAAGCAGAATTAGACTCCCATCCATGAACAAAAGTATTACCTCTTGGACGACAGGAAGGGAATTCTAATCCACACATTATTGGGCCCTGCTCTTGGCCTTCAATCCCACCAATACACAAAATGAAGATGATTGAGGTCTTCAGGGAGAAGCAAATAAATGCTTTGGGTGTCAGATGGCAACGAGTGGTACAGAATAAGGGGAAAACACAAAACAAAAAAATTTATCCACGCTATGACAGAGAAAAAGCAGGAACCATGGCAACTCTTAGCACAGCTGAAGCAGCATAGTACAGAGTTCTAAAGTTAGGTTGACATTCTAGAAGCACTAGATGTATTAGGCCCTGAGTTACTTGTCCAAAGAGAACAAGAGGGGTGAAGAGGCCTTTTGCCCTTTGGAAGCCTGTTGCCTCAGACCGGTTGTACTTTAGGAAGCTTCTGAGGAGCCATATGGGAAAAACTTGGCTGGTTTGTTTGGTGAGTTGGGATTCGGACTCTCAGCCTCTTCGCTTATTTTGAAGAACCTCTCCTGCTCCCGTTTCTTCTGGTTCAGGTCATCCTCCAGAGCCTTAGAGAAAGTAGAGATATTAAATGTTTGATGAATGAATGATTGAAAAAACAACTACATCTGAACATGCAAGAAGGAACTTCACTTCCCCAATAATATCTTAACACAGTGCCAAAGCCAGAGTTTACACAGCCTTTGCAGAGGTGAATGTTTCAAAACCCTGGGGCCCCTGCCAGAACCCAGAAAGCTTTTATCAGGGTATTCCCCTTCTTGGCCTCATTCATAAGTCACATAACTATGTCCTCTCCATTTCCTTTTCCATTGCTGATTACCCTGACATAGTATAAACAGCACTTCCTTTCCTATGCCAGATCTAGACAGCAATTTAAAGGGAACCACAGGCTAAGGCTTGGGTAGGGATTGCCAGGAAGCCCAATGCAAATGCAAAACTGTTGCTATTAAAACAGCCAAGCGAGTCAAGAAAAACATGAGAAGGAAAATCAGAAGAGATGTCCATTAAGGGAGGGGAGAAGTCAGTCGGATTTAAGTAGCACTCAAGAACTAGTCAGCCTCTGGCAGAAGCAGTTTTAACTGTCCAGGTCAAATCCCATCCCCATGACCTTCTAGGAGATGTTCAAGCCTAGCCCTCAAAGGACCTTTCATTGTATGGCCACTCCTGGAATCCAGGGGGCCACTGGATGGAGCTTAGATTCATGCAGGATTTGTTAGGATTTGGCCCATGTTACTTTTGCTTCTTTTTCTTGGCTCATTCTGGGCTGCTGCTCTAAAGCTTTCACAACTTTGGAAAGCAATTCTGTTAACAGAAAAAACACTCCGGTTTGATCTAGTTCCTTCAGTTCAGTTTGGATTCTAATTAATTTTCTCCATCTCAAGCAAGATTAAGATAATATGGAAATACACATTCAGTTGAGAACCAATCCTTTCCCAGCCTATAACAAAACACCTGAATACATCTTGGCAAAGCATGTGGAGTAGGGCATAGATTCCTAACCTAAGATTCCACCAATTTGAAACTAATGTTATTCAGACAAAGGCTGGCTGAGCTTGTGCTGACCTTTGCCATACTGATCCTATATGAGCATCTGCTGAGCAAATAGCTCATGCAAACAAGTTTAGAGCAACAGTGCTTAACCTACTTAAAAGGGAAAAAAATCTGCTCAGTTGACTTTATAAAATGGGTGTCCTTGAATGGGGAAATGACTCAATGAATCAAACTGAATCAAGCCCTGGACTTTCTGCCACTGAGGTAGAACCGACAGCAGTTGAAATGTTGGAGTAAAGATACTGACAATGATGACAGTTGGTGGGGGGAGGGGCGACTTGAAGAGTGGCAGTTGCTCTCCAGGTCTCTCTTTCCTAGCCCTCTCCCTGTCTCTGGATAGAAGTACCTCTATTCCTGGATATTTCCCAACTGTGTACTCTACCTAGATTACTATGATCATGTCATTAAACAAAAGGATTTAAGGGAAGCAATTTGAACTTAAGGCCAGTCATTAGGGCGCTAATCCAAAGAGATAGGCCCAACCAGCTCTGAAGGTCAGAACATTTTCTTCATCTTGCTGCCTACTACTAAGACTTTGAACTTAAGAAAGTTAGCATAGATTAGCATATACAGGAATAAAAAAAACCCTCCACCAGCCTTCGAGGCTTGGCCTCAGCTCAAAAGCTGAGAGAGACTCAAACCCATTGTAAACCTTAAAATTTCTTAGACTTATGAATGTTGGAAATTTCCCCATTGGGAAATTTCATACTGGAAAAAATTTCCTACTGATAGTAAGAACTCTATTGGAATGTGAAACTCCTTGGCATGGGAGGATCCTTCTCCTCCCTACTTAAGACTACTTTAGGACAGAAACCTTTTGCTAAACAATGGAAAGGGTTTTGACCTATGCTTAAGCATAGAACAGGAAGTTCTTTGAGTCATGATTGATTTTAGAATTGATACAATAGAGATACTTGGAATGACAGAACCAGGTCTTGGAAAATACAATCTCCACCCTACTTAGAGTAACAGGATTTAGGAAGGGCTGCAGCAAAGATCAAGATTTAATTATTTGAGAATATGACCTTCAACAGACATGTGCAAAGCCACAGACCTCTGGGCAGTCCTGGGTCAAACTAGAGCCACCATTGGCACAGGGGAGACATCGACAGTGATTGGTAGATGTGAGAACTGAGGGGAGGGAACTTAGATGGTTTTCTTAAAGATAGCGGAGTCTAAGGACAGAGAGAGGAGAGTTTTTTGCTCTGAGGAGGTTTTGCTCTGAGGAGGTTTTGCTCTGAGAGGTTTTGCTCTGAAGGAGTCTGGAGGTGGAGGCCCCTGAGACTGTTTCTCCATTTTGGTCACGTGAGTGATAGGGACTGATCTCTTTTCTTTGCCTCAGCTATCTAAGGGCTTGGGCCTTTGGCCCAGCCTAAGGAGAGGGGGTATTTAAGTCCAATTCCCTTCTCTCCCCTCTCTCTCTCTCTCTCTCTAATACCTTTCTTCCTCCTGTTTGTAACTAAAAACTCCAAAAGGTTGACTGCTGACTTGAGTTTTCATTTTGGAATTACATAGCTGAATTCCTTGGCGACCTTAAATTAATATATATCAGTCTTTTAAAGTGATTTCGATATCACAGTGTAGCTGACCACATGGGAGTCTAAAGAATTCTCGCAATAAGCTTCTGAAATTCCTTGCCTTTTTACTCTACCTTCTCACCACTTAGTCCCTTTTAACAGAAAACTTGGCTTAAAGACACAGCTGCTAGAACACGTGAGTATAAAAAACTTTTTCTCTCTTCTCTTTTCTCCTTAAGTTAAATTGGAATCAGCAGTTTTTCTTTTTCTTCCCTTTAATCTTAAGGGACAGCTGGGTTGCTCAGTGGATTGAGAGCCAGGCCTAGAGACAGAAGGTCCTAGGTTCAAATCAGACCTCAGATACTTCCCAGCTGTGTGACTCTGATAGTTAGATAGAAAACAGCTGTTTTAAATCTCAGCAACAGGACCCGAAAGTCCTGGCTGGAAGAGCTGTTTCTAAATATCCTTACCCTTAAGGAACAACTTCCTAGATTAGAAAAAAACCAACCCTGTGGAAAGTTTGTTGCTTTGCCCTGCTCCCCACATGTTTTGTGAAGACTGTTACAGAAATAATTACTATATATATATATATATATATATGTCATATATATATGTCAATATATATATATATATATATATATACATATATATATATATATATAAATGAGTACTACATTCTTTGACATTTATATGGCAGCTGAAGAATTAGGGGCATTGAGGACTGCAGGATACCTCCAAATTTTTATATTAATAGGTACTGTCATTTTTGTACTCCTCAATACTATATTTAGAGATGCTAAAATAAAAAATATTGAGGATAAAATAGAAAAAATTGAGGATAAAATGCAAGCCCAATTAGAAGATCTAAAATGTTTCTTACAGGATCAATTGGCAAACACCCACTCTACCAGAAACAGACCTGTTTCTGAACCTTTGAATGAGGAAATTTCCTTCCCTGAAATAGAGATGGAAAACACCTTCCCTATAGCCTAGTTAACAGACTGCTTCTCTTGTGTAGTGCAAATCTTGACTGAATTTAATCCCCAAAACCCTTCCCCTGCAATCCTAGTTTCTCATGTTCCCTCTCCTACAGAAAACCAAATTCCAATGCAAGGGAGATCTTGTCCTCCTAGAGAAACCTGTCCTTGTCAAACTGACCCACAGGTACAAAATTCAACTAGAGGCCTGTTTCCTCTAAGAGAAGTACCTGAAATAGGATGGAATGGGTATGTGGTGACTTTAAGACATAGGATACCGTTTACTCCCCAAGAAATAAATAAATTTACACGAAATATCCCCACATATGAACAAGATCCTTTTCTAGCAGCAAAAAAGATGGGAGACATATTTTTTTCAGTATAATCCATCTTACAAGGATGTTGAGAACTTGCTACAGGCTTTTTTAACTGAACCTTAAAAAAATAAAATAATTGCTCATGTCAACAAAATCCGGGGGCGTAATGCAGCACATTGGCCATCTCAGGATCCCGAATGGGACTATAACAATCCTGAGGATTATCTACAACTATACCGTTGTAGAGAGGCCATCCTCACGGCAATGAAGGAATGTTCAGACAGTACAAATAAGTGGATGGAACTTGAAAAAATTAAGCAAAAGGAGGAAGAAACACCCTCCAGATTCATGGATAGAATAATTGAGTTTGGGGACAGATACTTAGATTGGGACCTAACTAAAGAGAGTAGCTTAAGACAAGTTAGAAGGATCTTTGTATATAACTCTTGCAAAGCAATTAAGAATTATTTTAGAACACAATGCCCAAGATGGTCAGATATGGACCTTGAAGAATTGCAAAAAACAGCTATATATGTTTTAAAGGGAAACAAAGAAAAGGAGGAAGAAAATAATGATGACATGGAGGAAATGAAGAAAAAAAATGAGATATTTAATAGATAGGATAACTAAATTAGAAAGTGGGCATGATAATGAACCAACAACAATTGCCCCTCTCCAGAAATCCAATTATCAATCCATTACTTTCCACTTCTGTGAGAAGAAGGGCCACAAAATGACGGAATGTAGAACCTTTCTTAAGATGATTGGAAGGAATACACAGTTTAATAATAGCTTTAGAAATAATAACTATAGAAATGATGATAATGGTTATAGAAACCAGAATTCTAGAAATTATAATAATGACTATGGAAATAACTATAATGAATATAGAAATAAGAACTTTAGAAACCAGAATTATAGAAATAGGAATTGGGAAAATAATGACAATGCTCCAAATGAAGAAAATTATAATGATAATGAACAACAACAATATATGAGAAATGGCACTTGTCCAAAAAATACTCGAGGTACTAATGACCCTCAGAGAGGTGCCCTTCAGGGGGGTGCCCAAGGAATATCCCAAATACAATGATGGTGTCTGGGGGGGGGCTGGGGCACAGGAATCAGAGGATACAACCTTTGATTTCCCAGACCCTCATGTCCTACTACCCGTTGTCCCTATCCACTGCCCTCCCCATACTAATGAACCCCATGTTACCTTAAAGGTGGGTAACACCTATTATGATTGTCTATTAGACACCGGAGCTTCCTGGTCTATATTAAAGAGAACACCTGATTTACAATGTTATTCTGTTGGCTCAGAGAATGTAATGGGAGTATCAGGAATAACCCAAAGAGTTAAAAGACTTCCTCCTAGAATGGTGTCTGTAGGACCCCTAGAGGTACAACACTCCTTCCTTTTGATGCCTGACTTCCCTTTAAATTTGCTGGGGAGGGACCTTCTATGCAAACTCAGAGCCACAATAACCTGCTCCCTAGAAGTTCCTATAACCAAATTTGCCAATCTATTCATAAAAATGGTCATTTTGGCACCCAGGGCATCGTGGACTCTGTCAAGAGAGTATGGATAGCCCCTGGTATAACTACTATAGCCTCTAAAGTATGTTCAGCCTGCTCCATTTGCCAGGCATATAACCAACATGCATATCGTGGAAAAGCCTTTGGGGGACGTCCTCTGGCTTACACACCTTTTGAACATCTACAGATAGATTTCATAATGATGCCAAAGGCTGGACATTATAAATTTTGTCTAGTAATTGTAGATCAACTAACCAGATGGCCGGAAGCATTTCCTACGACCCAAGCCACAGCAGATTTTGTTGCAAAGATACTTTTAAAGGAAATTATTCCTCGTTTTGGCCTGCCAGCACATATTGACTCCGATAGAGGGAGTCATTTTACCGATTCTGTCTTAAACCAAATATATTCTTGCTTGGGGATAACTCCAAAATTCCATGTTCCATCTCACCCCCAGAGCTCAGGCCAAGTGGAGAGGATGAATAAAGAACTTAAGACTATGATTGGCAAATTATGCACTGAGACCCATTTAAAATGGCCTGAAATTCTCCCTCTGGCCCTATTTTATCTTAGAAGCAGGCCTAGAGGAGACTTACATATTTCACCATTTGAGATGCTTCTTGGACATCCACCTATACAGGCTAAGCCTTTCTCCCCGGCTTATACATCGCTATTGGGGGAGATACTACTATTGCTTCCTATATACAGGAGTTACAGCACAAACTACGTGAACTTCATGAATCTGGAGCTGCAGTACAAGCCGGACCATTAGACTTTTTTCTGCATGACCTGAACCCAGGATATAAAGTTTATATCAAGAATTTCAAGCGAACTGGAGCAACTCAACCTTCATGGGAAGGACCATTCCAAATATTATTAACTACTCCAACATCTATAAAGATTGGAGAAAGAGACTCTTGGATTCACTGCTCACATGTGAAGAAAGCATCTTCTGCTGAGACTGATTGACTCTATCCTATCATTTGAATTGTGACCATATCTTATCATATGAATTGGAGATAATAATCCATAGACAAATGGATGCTGTTTTTTCAAGAACACATTGAATTACTGATTTTTTTCTTATTCCTTTTCTTTTATTTTTTGATCAGAATATTTGATTTTTTTCTCATTTTTGTACTGAAGGTACATATAATTAATATTAATATTTTTTTCCTGCAGTAATAGAAGTTTAATATATATATATATTTGTTATAATATCAATATATGCCTAAAAGCTTTAAACTATGGGAACCTGCCATTTATTGATAAAATATTATAGGACTGTGATTAATGTTTGTGTCTGATTCCAGGAAAAGGGATAAAAACAAGGAGCACAGACTAAACCTGAATAGTGCCAATAGAGCACACAAGAAATATTAAAGTGAGACTCAAGGTTGTGACGCTTAACTTGTGTTTAAGTCATAGGACTTCCTTGTATCTACACTCTTTACAAAGTACTCAAACAAGAACAAAGCTTGACTAAATCAGACGAGGAATGACATTTCCCCATCAAAATAGAATTCTAATTCTTTTCTTCTTATACTATGGCAACTTCCTGTAGTCTTGGCTACAAATGGCTAAGTGAAATATTACTGCATTCTGTCCTACATACTTGTGGGATAGAAATTACTTTAAACTGGACCTATACAAGGCCTATTTTGAAGTTTTCTTATGTTTTTGATTATATTTCTATTCTTTTGATAATTGACACATACACCCCCATAACTGAACATTGCATTCTGAACTAAAATTGATATTTTTGTAATACTTACTTCAGGGGGGATTGTATTTTAATTTAAAATCTAAGAATTTTTTTTATTTTTGAATTTTTTTTGTTTGAGATTGTATTTTTATAAAAATTCAAGAATTTTGAATTTTGTTTAAGATTTTACTGTTATAAAAAATCAAAGATTTTGATTCTGTTTGAGAAAAGATCTTCAAGGAAGAAGCTTGAAACTTTTATATCCAGAGAATGAACTGTTGCAGAAAGATGCCAAAAACCTACACTTCATCAAGAAGATCAAGAATAAACTTTGAATATGATTGATTGGACTGAACTTTTGATTGAACATTTATTGTAATTGTACACATTTATGCCAAAAGGGACTGCCCCTAATTTGGTTTTCTGTCAATGCACCTAGCAAAACATTGGTTTTGCTTTCTTTTCTTTTCTATTTCCTCTCTCACTATTCTAATTTCTCTTAGAAAATTGAATATTGTGTATATCTATAGTTATAAGTGCATTTAGAACTACAAAATGATTATGTTAAATGATCAATGGGGAGACTAGTCTCCCAATGATCATCAGGGGTGATTGTAAACCTTAAAATTTCTTAGACTTATGAATGTTGGAAATTTCCCCATTGGGAAATTTCATACTGGAAAAAATTTCCTACTGATAGTAAGAACTCTATTGGAATGTGAAACCCCTTGGCATGGGAGGATCCTTCTCCTCCCTACTTAAGACTACTTTAGGACAGAAACCTTTTGCTAAACAATGGAAAGGGTTTTGACCTATGCTTAAGCATAGAACAGGAAGTTCTTTGAGTCATGATTGATTTTAGAATTGATACAATAGAGATACTTGGAATGACAGAACCAGGTCTTGGAAAATACAATCTCCACCCTACTTGGAGTAACAGGATTTAGGAAGGGCTGCAGCAAAGATCAAGATTTAATTATTTGAGAATATGACCTTCAACAGACATGTGCAAAGCCACAGACCTCTGGGCGGTCCTGGGTTAAACTAGAGCCACCATTGGCACAGGGGAGACATCGACAGTGATTGGTAGATGTGAGAACTGAGGGGAGGGAACTTAGATGGTTTTCTTAAAGATAGCGGAGTCTAAGGACAGAGAGAGGAGAGTTTTTTGCTCTGAGGAGGTTTTGCTCTGAGGAGGTTTTGCTCTGAGAGGTTTTGCTCTGAAGGAGTCTGGAGGTGGAGGCCCCTGAGACTGTTTCTCCATTTTGGTCACGTGAGTGATAGGGACTGATCTCTTTTCTTTGCCTCAGCTATCTAAGGGCTTGGGCCTTTTGGCCCAGCCTAAACAGAAGGGGTATTTAAGTCCTATTCCCTTCTCTCCCCTTTCTCTCTCTCTCTCTCTCTCTCTCTCTCTCTTTCTCTCTCTCTCTCTCTCTCTCTCTCTCTCTCATACCTTTCTTCCTCCTGTTTGTAACTAAAAACTCCAAAAGTTGACTGCTAACTTGAGTTTTCATTTAGGAATTACATAGCTGAATTCCTTGGCGACCTTAAATTAATATATATCAGTCTTTTAAAGTGATTTCGATATCACACCATTCTGGGGAAAAGTATAGGGAACCCCTCTTTCCTCTACCCTGATATCTTCCTGATCCAAACTTGTTATTAAATTCATCTTTATTTAAATAACCTGCAGTCAGATAAGAGGAGAACTATCATTTCAGGGGGACATAGAGGGAACATAACCTAAGGACAGCCATTCAACCATAAACAGTACTTATTGGACCACTGCCTGGTAACCTTGGAGGGGGGGCTTATCCCTCAGGAGGGTCTGTGCTGACTCGCCCTGGGGTATCTTCAACATCAATCAATAGAGAAGAAATCCCCTCGGACTATCATAGCTGGTCCATTGTTCAGGGACCTCATTTTTCAAAGATAGCCTCTCAGCAGGGGGTATATATCTCTCTCCTTTTACCTGACCAGCAGCCATATTCCCTCTATCCCTTCAACTCCTCCATTCCCTGTTACAAAACCTTCATTATTCCCTATACCTCTTCAATCCTCTACAATTCCTTTAACGACTACAATCTTAGCAAACATTATTACACTGTAGGAAATTTGCAAAGCTGAGGAACTTGAGAAAACACAAGAGACTTGTACAAAGTGATGAGGGGGAAGAAGAGCCAAGAGAACAGTATACACAGAGACCCTGACAACAGAGCAAAAAAGCAATCAAACTGATGAATTGTAATGAATACAATCACATAAAAAATGCCGATGAATGACCACACTGAAGGCCCCCAAAAGAACATTTTTCTCACCAAAATCAAATGACTCAACATTTTAATCTGATAAGATTTCATCAGTGTAAATGACAATAAAGAAGAGGTATTGCCACCTGCTTTCCTGCTGAACTCTAAGGACCCCCCTGGGACCTTCCTTTCAGACTTGCAGCTACAACCTTCCTTAGGTGTTGACTTCCGGAGAGCTCTGTATCCCCTTTGATTAGTGCAGTGCTTTGTATAAAGTGCTTAAAGGATGCTTTATTCTTTAGAAATAATCTCAGTCCTAAAGAATTGATCATATGTTTCAACTTTTTTCTCTCAGTAGACTGGAGAGTGTTGGGGTCAAACAAGGAACATGCTATCAGAAATTATCCTTGTGTTTGGTTTTGCTCAACTGTTTTCATTTTTAAAAGGGAAGGTTTAGGTTCAGCTAGGTAGTACAATGGATACAGTGCTGAACCTAAAGACAGAAGATCCTAGGTTCAAATCTGGCCTCAGACATTTCCTATCTGTGTGACTCTGGGCAAGTCAATTAATCCCAATTGCCCAGCCCTTGCCACTTTTCTCTCTGAGAATTGATATGGGGGAAAAAAGGGGCGGTTAAAAGAAGGGGATGGAGGGGGAAAGGTGGGAGCTAAGTGACCACTTCTTGAGCTAACCTCAACTGCCTTGCCTTTATCACTATTCTGCTTTGGTACCAACACTTTGTATTGATTCTAAGATGGAATATAAGGATTTTAAAAAGAGAGAAAGGAAAGAAATGATTTGGGAAGAAGAATGGTCAAGGGAAATAACTTTAGCATATAAAAAGGCACCAATAAAACATTTTTAAAATAAACAAAAATGAAAGAAAATAGAAATGTAATTTACTTACAGTGTACTAATTACAAATAAGTTATTTGTCTATCAAAGAAGATTCCTAAAAACATGTATCTAGCAAGAGCTTTAAACCTAAATTAAGCTTCACTAATGGAGGGAGGGAGGTGGCTCAGGGGTTAGAGCATTCAGCTTGGAGACAGTTAAGACCCGAGTTCACATTCAGTCTCATGACACTTTCTACCTTTGAAATGCTGGGCAAGCCACTTAACCTCTGTTTGCCTTAATTTACTAGAGAAGGAAATGGCAAACCACTCCAGTATCCTTGTCAAGAAACCCGTGAACAGAATTGGCATATTATGATCAATGGGGACACCAAGAGTTGGACATGACTGAACAACAATAATGCATTGTTGGTAGAGCTATGATTTAGAAGGGCTATTCTGGATAGCCATTTGGGATAATGCAAATAAAGTGACTAAAAGATCTGTATCCTTTCATCTAAGGATTCCATTGTTAGGCATGTACTTCCCACAAGGCCCTAAGGGGAAAAAAAGATTCCATATACATTAAAATATTTATAGCAGCACTTTTTTGTGGCAACAGAGAATTGGAAACTAAGTAGATGGCCATCAATTGTAGAATGGCTGAACAAATTGTAGAGTCTGATAAAATATTAGAAATGACTAATGCCGAGAAATACTCAACTCCCCTGACTTTCTCTGCCCTCTGCTCCTGTGGCTCCTTCTTCTGATTGGCTGATTGCTCACAGAACCTTCATTTCAGGGAAAACTCCCAGCCCTGTCAGGTCTTCTTTTTTTTTAACCTTTAATATAAGGATTTATTTGGGGCAAAAGGATCAAGGTATAAAGTACCAAAGTATAAAGAAACAAACTGATTTTAACTCTTTCTACAAATGCTCACATCCTCTTAGCTACCATCTGAGTAAGCAGACTGTTTATCTCCCAGCTTTCCAAAGGTCACATAGTAAGCAGTTCTCACACACCTGTGATAGCTTGGAAAGGGGTCTGAGAGGTAGGTTACAATACAAGGAAGACTGATGCAATATGTACAATGTCACAACTTGCAGGAAAAAGATTTACATTTTGTGCTTCATTTTTAGAATCAGCAAAATTAGGTCTGAACATCCTTTCCCAGAATCTTGTATTATCTATGTGGAAACAGATGTTGTTACTTTCCATAATCTCTTGTGTTGGGAATTCCTTGATTCTCATCAGAGAATTTGCAACTAAATGTACAACCCTCAGCCCTGTAAGCAGAGGAAGCCTCAGGGTTACTTCCAAGAGGCATCTTTGTGTATTCTTCACACTGTCTTCTCTCCTTCCACCTGCCCAGTGCTTCTGTGTCAAGGGTTTCCTTCCACAGAGTAAAAGACCCTCCTCTGTTTAGGTTGTTCTGAAAGCAGCAAATTCTCCCTCATCCTTCTGTCTCTGTCTGTGTCTCCAACTCTTTTAATGACTGTATCTGAGTGCTTAATAGAGACCGGGCACAGAGGCAGCCCTCAGTGCATTTTTAAATGGTTTTGTTCATTCCTTCCTTCCTCTGTCTTGGGGGCTGCTCTGGCCAGAGGGATCAGCCAAGGACTCCCTGGATGGGTTGTTCTCTGGAGCTTTTCCGGTGCTCAGCCAGCAGGACCCCCAGGAGGACGAGGACCAGCCCAGCTAAGATGAGGAGGACCAGATTGGCCACAGTGTAATCCAGGGCAGCAGCATCTGAGGGCACATTCTCCGACTCAGGACTTGGAGTGAAGGTCCCTGAGACCAGGAGCACCAGAGGGCACTGGGGGAGGACCACTGATTGGGGAAGAACTAGGAAAGCCGAAGCATCGGTAAGTGCCATCCTGGGTCGGATTCACAGCAGGGAAGAAGAAGTCAGCCTGACGCCCCCTTCCATGGCTCCTGGTCCTGCCGCAGCTGATCTCTTCTCCATCCTTGCACAGGACACACCAGTCATGATATCTCTCTGACCAACACTCCAGGTCTTCTTTCTTACCAAGCCTCTACTTCCAAGTCTCTAGACTTCCACTACCATGCCCCTATTTACCCTCCCTATTTGATCTTTCCCCTTGGAATTAAGCTCCTTAAAGGTAGAAACTATCTCTCTCTCTCTCTCTCTCTCTGCATTTATTTGTCTTCCCAGTACCTGATACATTTTGATGGAAAATGAAGTAAGCAAAGTGGGCAAATAATATACATACAACAATAGAAATGGAAAGAACCATCACCATGAAACCATCAAAGCTACAAAATTATAAAGAATGAGCTTGGCTCCAAAGAGGAAATATGAGAAGACATATCCCCCATTTCCTTCCTTTGCAGGGGTGTGGGAGGAAAGAGATCCGTGGTGGCGGAATGCTAGGTTTTTTGTGTTTGTTTTTTTTAATGTGTTGATTTGTTTTACTGATTTTTTCTTTCTTTCTTTTTTTTTTAAAGTTCTTGTAAGGGATGGCTCTCTGGGATGTAGGGAGAAATCTAGGTGATCAAAAAACAAAAGATATCAATAAAAATCTATTAAATTATTTTTTTAACACCAAAGAGTTACCTATGAACTTAAAAGTAATATAATTTTTTTAATATTCAGAATTCTATTTCAAACTGACCTTCTTCCCAGTTAGATTCTGACTTACCATATAACTAATGAAAATTGTTTAAATTTTAAATGTCACAGTAAGATAGGAAATCTAACATTACACATGCCAGGAATAGGCAAATAGAGGCAACAGGGCAAATTCCCTGTCTCCCCTGGGTAAACAACGGTTGCCCAGCTTACCTGGAGCCCAATAGAGCATTCTGATGTAAGCATTCTGGAGAGTCTGGTGCTAATGCTGATCTGGTCAACATAATTTGTAAATTATGTCTATCTATCTATCTACAAACATACACACACATTCTGCAAGGTTTCAGTGTACCCTGGCATTATGGGGAATAGAGATTAATGTCTCTTGTTTTGAGCATCTAGAATAAAAAGTTTCTGGGGCAAACAGCCTCACAGTAATAGTTCAGAATACTAGAATGTGGACCCTGGGAGTCTGGAAGACTTAGATGCAAGTCCTGCCACCTCCTAGCTGTGTGATCTCAAAGAGGTCATTTAATCTCTTATTCCTTTCTTCCTCCACAAGTCTCTAAGAAGAGATTCAAATCTACATTGGTAAGGGCTGGACAGCTGGGTAACACTGTGGTTAGAGCACTGGACTCAAAGTTGAGGAGTCCCAAGTTCAAATTAATGTAGCCTCAGACCCTTAATAGCAGTGTGACCTGGGTAAGTCCCTTTACTTCTTTATGGTTCAGTTTCTTCATCTGTAAAAGGGGGATAAGAAGAGCCCAGGGTGGTTGTGAAGATCAAGTGAGATAATACTTGGAAAGTGCTTTGCCAACTTCATAGCTCTATACAAACTCTAACTATTATTAATATTTGAGTGCAATCCCCAGTCCAATCCCATTCCATCCAACTTACATTTATGTCGTGCTGCCTTTAAATTTGGAAGGTGCTTCTCATGCACTACTTCCTCTGAACTTTTCACAAAGAGCCTGTGAGACAGCTAATCCAGGTACTATCCTCATTTTGCAGCTAAAGGTGAGACTAAAAGAAGTCACCTAATCAGTAAATGTAAGAGAGAAGATCCAAACCTAGGCCTGCTGACTCAAGTCCATCATTCTCTCTACGGCACAAGGCTACCCCCAGAGCTGAGAAGTGTTAAGATTAAAATTTCCTGGAGACTGTATCTTAATTCATGATTACTTATTTTTTTTTACTTGTAAACATTATTTTATTTGGTTATTTTCAAACATTATTCATTGGAAACAAAAATCATTTTCTTTTCCTCCCCCCTCACCCCCATCCCTCCCATAGTCGACGCGCGATTCCACTGGGTATCATGTGTGTTCTTGACTCAAACCCATTTCCATGTTGTTGGTATTTGCATTAGGGTGTTCATTTAGAGTCTCTCCTCAATCATATCCCCTCAACCCCTGTAGTCAAGCAGTGGCCTATTCTCAGTGTCTTTACTCCCACAGTTTGTCCTCTGCTTGTGGATAGTGTTTTTCTCCTCGATCCCTGCAGATTGTTCAGGGACATTACACCGCCACTAATGGAGAAGTCCATTACATTCGATTATACCACAGTGTATCAGTCTCTGTGTACAGTGTTTTCCTGGTTCTGCTCCTTTTACTCTGCATCAATTTCTGGAGGTTGTTTCAGTTCCCATGGAATTCCTCCACTTTATTATTCCTTTGAGCACAATAGTATTCCATCACCAACATATACCACAATTTGTTCAGCCATTCTCCAATTGAAGGGCATCCCCTCATTTTCCAATTTTTGGCCACCACAAAGAGTGCAGCTATGAATATTCTTGTACAAATCTTTTTCCTTATGATCTCTTTGGGGTACAAACCCAGCAGTGCTGTGGCTAGATCAAAGGGCAAACAGTTTTTTTAGCGCCCTTTAGGCATAGTTCCAAATTGCCCTCCAGAATGGCTGGATCAGTTCACAACTCCACCAGCAATGCATTAATGTCCCTACTTTGCCACATCCCCTCCAGCATTCATTGCTTTCCTTTGCTGTCATGTTAGCCAGTCTGCTGGGTGTGAGATGATACCTCAGAGTTGTTTTGATTTGCATCGCTCTGATTATAAAAGATGTAGAGCACTTTTTATGTGCTTATTAATAGTTTTGATTTCTTTATCTGAAAACTGCCTGTTCATGTCCCTTGCCCATTTATCAATTGGAGAATGACTTGATTTTTTGTACAATTGATTTAGCTCTTTGTAAATTTGAGTAATTAAACCTTTATCAGAAGTTTTTGTTATGAAGATTGTTTCACAATTTGTTGCTTCCCTTCTGATTTTAGTTACATTGGTTTTGTTTGAACAAAAACTTTTAAATTTGATGTAATCAAAATTATTGATTTTACATTTTGTGACTCTTTCTAAGTCTTGCTTGGTTTTAAAGTTTTTTCCCTTCCCAAAGGTCTGACATGTATACTATTCTGTGTTCGCCTAATTTACTTATAGTTTCCTTCTTTATGTTCAAGTCATTCACCCATTCTGAGTTTATCTTGGTGTAGGGTGTGAGGTGTTGATCCAGACCTAGTCTCTCCCACACTGTCTTCCAGTTTTCCCAGCAGTTTTTGTCAAATAGTGGATTTTTGTCCCCAAAACTGGGATCTTTGGGTTTGTCATAGACTGTCTTGCTGAGGTCATTTACCTCAAGTCTATTCCACTGATCCTCCTTTCTGTCTCTTAGCCAGTACCAAATTGTTTTGATGATCGCTGCTTTGTTGTATAGTTGAGATCTGGGACTGCAAGACCCCCATCCTTTGTATTTTTTTTTCATTATTTCCCTGGATATCCTTGATCTTTTGTTCTTCCAAATGAACTTTGTTATGTTTTTTTTCTAAATCAGTAAAAAAAAATTTTAGAAGTTCTATGGGTATGGCACTAAATAGATAAATAAGTTTGGGTAGGATGTTCATTTTTATTATATTGGCTCATCCTACCCATGAGCAGTTAATGTTTTTCCAATTATTTAGATCTAGTTTTATTTGTGTGGAGAGTGTTTTGTAGTTGTGTTCATATAGTTCCTGTGTTTGTCTCAGGAGATAGATTCCTAAGTATTTTATTTTGTCTAAGGTGATTTTGAATTGGATTTCTCTTTCTAGTTCTTGCTGCTGAGCTGTGTTGGAAATATATAGAAATGCTGATGACTTATGCGGGTTTATTTTGTATCCTGCAACTTTGCTAAAGTTGTTGATTATTTCGATTAGCTTTTTTGGTTGGATCTCTAGGATTCTTTAAGTAGACCATCATGTCATCCACAAAGAGTGATAACTTGGTCTCCTCCTTGCCTGTTTTAATGCCTTCAATTTCTTTTTCTTCTCTAATTGCTACTGCTAGTTTTTCTAGTACAGTGTCAAATAATAGAGGTGATAATGGGCATCTTTGTTTCACTCCTGATCTTATTGGGAATGCATCTAGTTTATCCCCATCGCAGATGATATTAGCTGATGGTTTTAGATATATACTGTTTATTATTTTTAGGAAAAACCCTTCTATTCCTAGGCTTTCTAATGTTTTTAATAGGAATGGGTGTTGTATTTTATAAAAGGCTTTGTCTGCATCTATTGAAATAATCATGTGATTTTTGCTAGTTTGCTTGTTGATATGGTCAATTATGTGGATGGATTTCCTAATATTGAATCAGCCCTGCATCCCTGGTATAAATCCTACTTGATCATGGTGAATGACTCTTCTGATCACTTGCTGGAGTCTTTTTGCTAGTATCCTATTTAAGATTTTTGCATCTATATTCATTAGGGAGATTGGTCTATAATTTTCTTTCTCTGTTTTTGGCCTGCCTGGCTTTGGAATCAGTACCATGCTTGTGTCATAAAAGGAGTTTGGTAGAACTCCCTCTTTGCTTATTATGTCAAATAGTTTGTATAGTATTGGGATTAGCTGTTCTTTGAATGTTTAATAGAATTCACTTGTGAATCCATCAGGCCCTGGGGATTTTTTCTTAGGAAGTTCTTTGATGACCTGTTGGATTTCTTTTTCTGATATGGGATTGTTTAAGAATTCTATTTCTTCTTCTGTTAGTCTAGGCAATTTATATTTTTGTAAATATTCATCCATATCACCTAGGTTGGTATATTTATTGCCATATAGTTGGGCAAAGTAGTTTTTAATGATTTCCTTAATTTCCTCTTCATTGGAGGTGAGGTCCCCCTTTTCATCTTTGATGCTGTTAATTTGCCTTTCTTCTTTCCTTTTTTTAATTAGATTGACCAGTACTTTGTCTATTTTGTCTGTTTTTTCAAAGTACCAGCTTCTAGTCTTGTTTATTAGTTTAATAGTTCTGTCACTTTTGATTTTATTAATTTCTCCCTTAATTTTTAGGATCCCTAGTTTGGTTTTCTTCTGAGGGGTTTTAATTTGTTAGCTTTCAAGTTTTTTGATTTGCATTTCCAATTCACTGATCTCTGCCCTCCCTAATTTGTTAATATATGCACTAAAGGATATGAATTTTCCTCTGAGTACTGCTTTGGCTGCATCCCATAAGGTTTGAAAGGATGTCTCACAATTGTCATTTTCCTCAATGAAATTATTGTTTCTATGATTTCTTCTCTAACTAACAGATTTTGGAGTATCATATTATTTAATTATTTCCAATTAATTTTTGATTTGGCTCTCCATGTACCCTTACTGATCAATATTTTCATTGCCTTATGATCTGAAAAGGTTGCATTTATTATTTCTGCTTTTCTGCATTTGTATGCCATGTTTCTGTGACCTAGTGTATGATCTATCTTTGTGAATGTGCCATGTGGTGCTGAAAAGAAGGTGTATTCCTTTTTGTCCCTATTTATTTTTCTCCATATGTCTATTAACTCTAATTTTTCTAAGATTTCATTCACATCTTTTACCTCTTTCTTATTTCTTTTTTGGTTTGATTTATCTAAATTTGATAGTGGTTGGTTCAAGTCTCCCACTAATATAGTTTTACTGTATATTTCCTCCTTCAATTCTCCTAGTTTCTCCATTAGAATTTTGGGTGCTATACCATTTGTTGCATACATGTTGATTAGTGATAATTCCTCATTGTCTATACTCCCTATTAACATATTTACTTTCATAATATACATAATATATTTACTTTCCCTATCCCTTTTGATCTGGTCTATTTTTGCTTTGGCTTTGTCAGACATCATGATTGGAACTCCTTCCTTCTTTCTATCAGTTGAGGCCCAAAAGGTCTTACTCCATCCTTTAATTCTAACCTTGTGAGTATCAACCCGCCTCATATGTGTTTCTTGAAGACAACATATGGTAGGGTTTTGGGTTCTAATACAATCTGCTATTTGTCTACATTTTATGGGTGAGTTCATCCCATTCACATTCAAAGTTATGATTGTCACTTGTGAATTCCCTGGAATTTTGATATCCTCCCCTAATCTAATTCTGTCCTTTCTTCTTTAGCTATAACCTTTTAAACCAGTGGTTTACTTTAGGTTGGTCCCCTAGTCCCCTCCCTTGATATGCTTCCTATTCTGGCCCCTCCCATTTTGTTCCCTTCCCTTCCCCCCTCTCCTTCCCTCCCTTTTTATACTCCCTCCCTCCTCCCCTCCTTAATTTCCCCTTCTCTCTTACCCTGTTGGATAAGATAGAATTTAGGATCCCAATGGATCTAGATGTTCTTCCCTCTCAGAGTTGATTTCACTGAGAGTAAGGTTTAAGTAATATGACTTCGCGCTCTCTTCCTCTCCTTCTCATATGAGAATTCTTCCCCTCCCCTTCCCATGTGTATCTTTGTGTGGGAAAAATTATTCTATTTAGTTTCCCACCCCCTTCTATTTCTTGAAGTAAATCTTAGAATCATCAATGATTCCCCCCTCCCTTTTTCTTTCTTCCCCCCCTTTCACCAAATCTTCTTGATGCCCCAATTTTTCCCTATGCGTGATTCTTCTAACTACTCTTATGATGCATACAATTTTTGAGAGTTACACAATGCATTTTCCCCACATATTAATATATATAATTTGATATAAATGTAGTTCTTATAGAAGAGAGTTTGACTTAAAGAAAAAGATAAGATTTTTCTCCTTTTCCCTTTCTTTCATATTTACCTTTTCATGTTTCTCTTGCTCTCTGTGATTGGATGTCAAATTTTCCACTAAGTTCTGGTCTTTTCTTAGCAAATACTTGGAAATCTTCTATTTTGTTGAATGCCCATACTTTCCCCTGGAAGTATAAAGTCAGTTTTGATGGGTAGTTGATTCTTAGTTGGAGACCCAGCTCTCTTGCCTTTCTAAATATTGTGTTCCATGCTTTGCAGTCTCTTAATATGTTAGCTGCTAAGTCATGTGTGATCCTTATGGGGCCCCCCTCTATATCTGAAGCTCCTCTTCTTGGCTTCTTGTAAGATTTTCTCCTTAGCTTGGAAGCTCCTGAATTTGTGATTATATTCCGGGGGTTGTCTTTTGGGGATTTAGTGTAGAGGGTGTTCTATGAACCCTTTCTATTTCAATTTTGTCCCCTTGTTCCAGAACATGTGGGAAATTTTCTTCTATAATATATAATTATAGCGTAATATAGCGTCGAGGTTTTTGTTTATCTCTTGTTTTTTGGGCAGACCAATGATTCTCAAGTTGTCTCTTCTTCCTCTGTCTTCCTGGTCTGTCACCTTGTCAGTGAGATATTTTGTGTTTTCTTCTAATTAAATATTTTTTTGGCTTTGCTTTTTTTAATTCTTGCTGTTTTGCAAGATCGCTGTCTTCCAGTTGCTTAATTCTGGTCATTAGGGACTGGTTTTGCTTTTCAGCTTGTTCTACCCTTTTGTTAGAGGCTTCCAGCTCTTTCTCCAATTGTGAGGTCTTGTCTGTCAGGCTGCTGCGCTCTTTCTGGGTTTTTTCCAATTTTTCTTGCCAGAGGGTTTCCATCTTTTGGATAAGCTGCAATTTGAGTTCTTCCAGAGCTTGTGGATAATTTCCATTTTGGGGGGCATGTTTTGATTTTGTTTGAATTTCATCCTCTTTCTCTTCTTTTTCTTGGGTACTCCCGCCATAAAAGTTTTCAATAGTCACTTTTTTCCCTTTCTTCTTGGAGGCTTGATTTTGGGCAGTGTGAGCCATCCCTTTGGTGGTTATTTTCCCCTTTCCTTTTTGGTCTGAGGTCTGGGTGATGTGGGCGGGTTTTCTGTGGATTTAGGTTGCCTCAGACTCAAACTAGTTCTTCCCAGCCTCCATGGTTTGGTTTGTTCGTGTGCCCACCCCCATGCTCAGCACACCCCCCTTGCTCTGTGGTCTCTTCTCACCAGTGTGCAGGGATCTCCTGTAAAACCACTCTGAGGGGTGGATCTCTGGTATTCCCTGTCAGTTTCCAGGGAGCCTGGCGTGCCCCCCCACCTCACTACAGCGAGGGACATTGCTTCGGCCTTAGGCAGTTTTTACAGATTCTCAAGACTCCACCCTGTTTGCAGTTTTCAAGGGCCCCACGGTCTGCGCGTTCTGTAGTGCACAGGGTTCTCCTGTGAAACCGCCCTGAGAGGTCGTTCCCTAGCAGTCTTTAGATCCCAAGGACCCTGGTGTTCCCCCCCTCCCCCCAGACAGAGACATTCCTTACTAACTCGCCGTCCTGGTGAGCACTCTGATCCCCTACTCTGGTTCCATGCGGGAGGGGGGGGAAGGGCTGCTCAGTTCACGTTTTTGTGCAAGCTTTTCCTCCTTCTTATAGTGTGGCAATGTTCAAACCCCACATACCTTTGTTTCTGTGGGGTGCTGGAGAGTCCCTCTGTTCTTCCAAAGATGATTTTTATGTCCTTTTCAGGTAGTCTATTTCGTTTGGTGCCGGGGAGAGGAAACAATTCGCGTCTAGATTGCAGTCATGTTTATCCAGAAGTCCTATCATAGGACTTCTTGACCATTAGAGCTGTAGCTATTATGCTCCTGAGGCAATGCACCAGGCCTTGTGCAACCTTGTCAAGGATAAAACTGTAAAATGCAGTAGCCCTCAGATTCAACCCAAAATACCATGCTAACATTCCAGAAGCAATGCTCTTTGCTTCATGGATGTACAAGTGGAATTCTTTCTTATAATCAGGTATTCCCAAAGCTGGAACTGATAGAATAGCTCCTTTCAACTGTGACAAAGTATGCAAATGTTCCTTATTCTATTGTAATGGTGCTTTGATCTCTTTCTTTGTTAAATCAGTCAAGCACTTGGAAATATGAGAATATCCCACTATGTACTGCTTTGAGAAACCAGCAACCCCTAGAAAAGCTCTAAGTTCTTTCTTAGTTCAAGGGATGCTTAGCTTCTGTATGTCTGCTATCCTTTTATTAGAGATTTTTCTGGGGCCCCCCTCCAGGACAAATCCTAAATATACCACTGTTGGAAGGACCCATTGAAACTTCTTTTTAGAAACTTTATGTCCCCTCTTATAAAGTTCTATCAATAATTTCTTTGAATCCTCTAAACAGGTCTTAGGGTCAGGAGATGCTAGCAACAAATCATCCATGTAGTATATCAATCTACTACATTTGAAAGTTAAGGTGGCTAGATCTCTTTGCAACAGTTGACAAAATATCAAAGCAGACTTGCAACATCCTTGCACTACTCTAGCATAACATCTGGGTTTGTCCCCATTGGAAAGCAAAAATATTTTGAGAATCAGGGTGCAACGGTATAGTAAAGTAAGCATTGCTCAGGTCCAACACTGTGTACCACCTAGCCTCTGCAGGTATCTGAGTTATGATATCATTTGGAGATGGTGTTACAGTGTGTCTTTTCCTAATAAAATTATTCACAACCCTCAAACCCATCACAAGTCTCCATGCAGGAGTGCCATCTCATTTAGCTTATTCTATTTAATAGCTAATATTGGGCTATTGTATTCAGATACTGTAGGTCTCAGTATACCTTGCTCAAGCAAACTATTTATGATAGGTGTTATCCCTTCTCTTGCTTCTCTACTCAATTTGTATTGTGGTATCTTAGGTGGTATTCCTTCCCTGACCTCAATCCTAACAGGAGTAATCGATTTAATCTGACCCATATCATTTTGATGTTTTGCAAACACCCCCTGTGGAATATCTGTGGGTATGTCATACATAGAAATTACAACTTGAATCTTTTCAGGTTCTTCCTCAAGTTGTTCTAAGTATAACAACGGATAGTGCTTCAGTGAATTCTTGGGTAGATGCAAATACATTTCCCCATATTTTTCACATTGTAGTGTTGCCTGTATCTTGCACAAAAAAATTCATATCCTAAAAGGTTGTTTGGGCATGATGGAATCAACAAGAAGGTATGATCTATGGTGAGAGGACCCAGTTCAACTATAGTGCTTTTGAGTTCAGGGACCTGTTGTATTTTTCCTGTTGCTGCAGCTACAGAAATCACACCCCCTATGTTGGTATCCCCTGGACATGTCTTCAGGGCAGATTTTGAAGCACCAGTATCTAAGAGAGCCTTGTAGCTTTTCTTTCCCACCTTAATCCACACATGTGGTTCTGGCCTGTGTGTAGCCAAAGAGTTTATTGCCACCAAATTACTACTCAAGTCTTTGCTACCCTTTGCCAGTTGCATATGTAACCCAGTTAATTCTTTTTTATTAGATCCATTTCCAACTACAGTGGAACATGAACCTAAATAATGACAGTTACTTTGGCTAAATTCCCCTGTGCCCCTTAGAATTGGGGATTCAAGTCTGTCTTTTGAATCCATGGTAGTTTTTCCAATTGGTAAGTATTCCATTCCATCCTGCTTTTCAAATTTAACTGATATGTCACCTCCAAAACTTTGAACAGGATTATTGTGTTCAAAAGTCAGCTCCATTTTCAGTTAATTTTTCCTCAACTATATCACTCAGTACTGGATGGAAGGCTTCAGCTTCTGGATTCAAACTAGATGTAGTTTCTAAGGGTACCCCTGCCATAAAGCTATTTACAGAATTAATTAAGTTTGGTGGTGGGATGTCATCTGTGAATGTATTTAAAGCACTGTCATCTCTAGCAACAGTAACTTTAGGGAATTGAAATTATGTGTCTTTGTATCAGTCACAAATCATGCTTGAGTACTTGTGACTCTTTTTTCTTTTCCTTTTGCATAATTCAATCCCATTATCCACTCTACACTGGAAAAAAGTTCTCTAGGAATGATCTGATTTCCTTTACAGACTTTTCCTGTTTAGTTACAATACAGTTCTTTTCATAGTCTCTTATTTCATTTGCAATTTGAGATGTTATTTCATTAATTTCTGCTTCTATTTCTTTAATCTGGCTCTGCTTTTCTCTTGCTTTATTGCAATGGCTGTCATTCACAGATCCACTTTCTTGCACTGAATTTTCACTATTTCCCAAGTTTTTTTCTATTATTTACAACTGCAGCCTCTTTCTCACTATTTCTTCTATCTCCAAGTGCCACACTAAATATCTTATGGACCTGGCTTCATAACTCTTTTCTAACCTTATCAGAATATTTAGGCTTAGCTCCAGTTTTTATGGCCAGTTGCATTTCACCCAAGTCCGGAGCTTGCTGTGAGGACTGTAACTTGCAATGTGAACAACAAGTGAACTTTTTGTACCTAGTTTGTGCATTTTGTTTGTCTGTTATTACTCTCATGTTTCTTCTTCAAAAAGCAATTTCTAATCAAGTGACCTTTCCTGTGATGAAAGAAACATTCCCTAGTCTCTTTCTGCACTTGTCTTCCCTGATAACTAGGTTTCTGGGGACTAGATGTTTTGTAAGTCCTAACAGTGTTCAGATTCTTTATTTCATCAATTTCCTTTTGTTTCAAATCATTTTCAGTCCTCTCCAACTTCTCCTTCAGGTCTTGGACTTGTTTAGTTTGATCTGAACTATTTTCAAATGGTGTCTCTCAATTCAATCAGGTCGTATTTAGGGAAATAGTTTTTGAAAAATACTTTCAAATTAGGTGTGCATCCCCTTAGAAATTACCTAAGGAGGTGTCCAGTTGACTCCTCACTGTCAGCTTCTAGACAAGTCCATGTCCTCCCTTTGCTCTATAGTTGGTCAGCTAGTTGAATTGCTGTCAAACCTAGTCTTCTCCGGAAATTGCCTCTGTTCATGAGGGCTGAACAGTTCTGACAATAGGAACTCTACATACTCAAAGGATCTGATTCAGTCTCTCTTCATTTATCTTCCACATATTCACAGTTATTGGTATTGTGAACTGATCCAACTGTTTTGGAGAGCAATTTGCAACTATGTCAGAAGAGCTATAAAGTTGTGCATACCCCTTGACCCAACAATGCTACTACTAGGGGTGATTCCCAATGAGATTTAAATAAAGAAAACTTATATGTACAAAAATATTTATGGTAGCTCTTTTTGTGGTGGCAAAGAATTGGAAATTGAAGGGATGAACATCAATTAGGAAGACTGAACAAGCTGTGGTATATAATTGTGTTGGAATACTATTGCGTCAGAAGAAATGATAAACAGGATGCTTTCAGAAAAACCTGGGAAGACTTATATGAACTGTTGCAAAGTGAAGTGTGCTGAGCCAAAAGAATACTGTACACAGCAAGTGAGATATTGTCTAATGATCAATTGTGAATGACTTGGCTATTCTCAGCAATAAAATGGTTCAAGACAATTCTGAAAGACTCAGGATGAAAAATGCTCTCTACCTCCAGAGAAAGAAAGAATCTGAAGATTGAAGCATACTTTTTTTTTCTTTATTAGTCTTATAAGGTCTTTTTGGTCTGACTTTTTTTTTCTTTTTTCCACAACAAGGCAAATAATGCTTTGCATGATTACTCATGTCTATATTAAATTGCTGGGGTGTATGGGGTACTCAGGGATGGGTAGTATCTCTGGATGGAGGGCTTGTCATGCCCTCCTAAGGCAGCTCTCCAGCCTCTGACCCTCACCTGACACCCAGCTCTCACTTGTGGCTCCCGTAGCTGCTAGCATGCGGCAGCGGCCACACCCCAGGCAACGGCTTCGACTGGCTGGCTAAACCTTGTGAGGGTAGCCATCAGGTCATCAACCCCTGGTGAACTAAGGCTTTACTCACCCAGCATGTGAAGACTGCTTCGGCCGAACAGATGGAAGAAACCAATAAGAAGGTTCAATGGCTGAGATGACGACGCAGCAAAGCACTGTGGATTGCTCAGGGCGTGTTGGAGCACAAAAGACAACACGGCCATCCAATGCAGCTGAGTAAGTCTCCAAATGTAATGATTTTTCGTGCCAATGGACCCAGGCTTCCAACGCCGAGAGAGTGGGACTGTCTCTGTGCAACAACTTTTCCACTTAAATCTCCTTCATGCACAAGTGTCTTTGTGCACACTCATCTATACACCATAGATGAAAACGCACAAAGACAATCTTTATCCTCGGTTACCAAGAGACTACTACCATATTAAATTGCTTACCTTCTCAAGAAGGGGAGGGAGAGAGAGAATTTGGAACTCAATTTTTTTTTAAATTAATGTTATAAAATTTACATATAATAGAGAAAAATTACACATAATTAGGAAATAAATATTTTTTGAGTCATTGACTTGGCCAAGATAGGTCTTCAAAGAGGGAGTTGGACTACATGATCTCTGTCAATAACAGTTCTAAAATTCTTTGAACCTATGTACAGATATCCCTTGCATATCTCAACTTTCTTCATCTCAGTTTCAATATATTGCAGGTCAATATAAAAAATTAAATGAGAATTTGGGAGAGTTTTGCAAAAGCCACAGGTAACAACACATGAAGGCCAGCAGATGACACAGAAAAAGTTTAGAAACTCAGAAATGCATACCTAGCCCAAAATTTACAAAAAAGTACACGCCTATAAAAGAAAAAGAAAAAATTCAGACTTCTTTAGTACAAAGTTCTATTTCATCAGCTCAGTAAATGGATTGAATGAATAAATGAATTATCCTAAGATTGATTTAAATATTCCTAAATCCCCTGAAAAGAAGATGGGATAACCTCACATCTGTTGCTATGTCCTCTTGTGACAAGGGAATCACTTTAAAAGACTGATATATATTAATTTAAGGTCGCCAAGGAATTCAGCTATGTAATTCCTAAATGAAAACTCAAGTCAGCTGTCAACCTTTTATGGAGTTTAATTTCAATAGGAGGAAGAAAGGAATTAGAGATAGAGAGAGAGAAAAAGGGAGAGAAGGGAATAGGGCTTAAATACCCCTTCTGTTTAGGCTGGGCCAAAAGGCCCAAGCCCTTAGATAGCTGGGGCAAAGAAAAGAGATCAGTCCCTATTACTCACGTGACCAAAATGGAGAAACAGTCTCAGAGGCCCCCACCTTCAGCTTCCTTCAGAGCAAGCTTCTCAGAGTACACTGCCACCACTCCAATCAACTCCTCAACCACCCCCCGAGTCTTCAGACCCCCCTGATCTTTAAGGAAACCATCCAAGTTGCCTCCCCTCAGTTCTCACATCTACCAATCACTGTCCATCAATTTCCCTGTGCCAATGGAGGCTCTAGCTTAACCCAGGACCGCCCAGAGGCTTTGCACATGTCTGTTGAAGGTCATATTTTCAAATGATTAAATCTTTGCTCCTTTGCTACAGCCCTTTCTAAATCCTGTTAACCTGAGTAGGGTAGAGATTGGAATAATTAAATTTTGATCTAGGCTGCAGCCCTTACTCAATCCTGTTAGGACTGAGTAGGGTGGAGATTGATTCCAAGTATCTCCATTGTATCAATTCTAAAATCAATCATGACTCAAAGAAATTCCTGTTCTATGCTTAAGCATAGGTCAGAGTCCTTTCCATTGTTCAGCAAAAGGTTTCTGTCCTAAAGTAATCTTAAGAAGGGAAGAGAAGGAACCTCCCATGCCAATGGGGTTCCCATTCCAATAGACTATCAGTAAGAAATTTTCCAAGTATGAAATATCCCAATGGTGAAAATTCCAACATTTATAAGTCTAAGGAATTTTAAGGTTTATACTCTTTAGCCCTGAAAACTCCATAATTTGACCTTCTCTAGCATTTTATCCATGGGAAATTTTAATTAATTGGCAATCAATGTATTTACAGAACAATGATGGCCTTGAGGCACTACAAAATCCTGAAGGCTTTCTGAATCAAAGGAAGACTTAATTATATTTAGACTTGTTGAAGTGTTGTATTTCATATCATAATTTCCAAATTTGATGAAAATTGGTAATCTATATGTAAAGGATCTATGTAGCAAATCGTTATTGACCAAAACATTTGCTCCATTGGAATGCCCCTCTCAGTGCCAGATTGACAGGGTACTGTATGTGATTACTGCTCCCTCACCATTGACAAAATTCTCCTTTTTGCAAATAGCCCCGATTAGGTTTTCATGCTTTGCCAAAGTAAGAAATCCAGATGATCAGAACTTGGTGGTTCTTTCCTCTTGAGCCTACTTCCTGTGCTACTGGGGTAAGTACGACCTGAACCAGGACATTTTCCTTTTCTACCCGCCTCGAAGAAGCTCTTGCTTCTTATTCAGACATTCCCGTTCTTTGTCACAGATCTCCCTTCTATTTTCAGCTGTGATCATTTTCATAGCTAACTCCAAGCCTCCCTTCTGTTTAGCCACAAACTCTTTGTCCTGCAAGGATAAAAAAGGAAATCAGACATTTTTGTCATCAACTTGCACATCATACCTAGAAATAGCCACGAACTCAGTCACTCTTTGGCTATTCAGCCCAGCATTTTGTCTCTGCCTTGGGCATGGAGAGATAGCTGCTGAGGAGCATGGCTGCTCTCTCTGGCATCAGCCTCAATGGTGAGGGAAGTACTCCTCCCCCAAATAAAACATCAGGGATCTGTCTTCATGAATTAATCTTTCATGAGCTCATTACCATTGTTTTTTCAAAGTAACCGTGCACTAGCCCTGCCTCAGTTCTCCAAAATGTAGAATTACCAGGTGCTGGGGCTCAGAACCAGAGACCCTGAATTAGAACCATGAGGTGTGTGTGATTTTGACCTTATATTGGCCCCACTTACCAAAAGCTGTTTTTGCTGGGTATGTTCCTCCATCTTCTGCCTCATGCTCTCTTTCCGTTGCTGTCGAGGTAGTTTCTCCACCTCATTCTTCACCTGCAGGAAAGACAATGTCGATCTTCAGGAAGATAAACCAGGCTGAAGAGTCTTGTCCACTTCCCTAAGGAAATCTATTTTAGGTCAGGAAACTCCCTTTTCTGAAGCAGACCAGCAACTGCTCTGTAGCTGAAAGTCTTATCACGATAGCCCTGGGAAGTGGACACTGCAAGCACTATTATCCCCATTTTTCAGATGAGGAAGTCATGACTCAGAGAGATTAAGGAACTTGTTCATGATCACACAATCATTTCGGGAAATGTCTAAGCCAGGTTTGAAGGCAGAGCTTACCTGACGTTAAGGTGGGTGTTCTCACTGGTACCATGCAGCACCTCATTCCCTCGACAGATTATTGCTAAGTAACAAACCACCAGGAGACTTGTCCAAATGCCGAGATGGCTTTCCTTATCCCCTTTATGAAGGTTTTTGCTGTCTCCAGTTTTTTAGAACAGTGTAAGGTTGGGTCAGTCAATCAAAAAACCAGTATTACAGGGGATTGCTAGGTGGCTTGGTGGATGAGAGCCAGGACTGAAGCAGGGAGGTCCTGGGTTCTATTTTGGCCTTAGACACTTGGGCAAGTCACTTAACCCCCATTGCCTAGCCCTTACCATTCTTCTGCCTTGGAACCAATACACAGTATTGATTCGAAGATGGAAAGTAAGGGTTTAAAAAAACAAATAACATGACTGGTCCATCAGTAGGTGAGGGTTTTCATTTTCTTGGAGAAGTAATGAATTGGTACTAAGTCATCTTACCTAATTCCACTAGGAACCACCCACAACCTAAGTCTGTAAGATGGCTGGCTGAGGCTGACATGTAGAAGCAGACAGATACTATACTCTTACTGATTATCTAGGTTTTACCTGCCTCAGTTAACCCCTGTAAACCTTAAAATTTCTTAGACTTGTGAATGTTGGAATTTTCACCATTGGAATGTGAACCCCATTGGCAAGGGAGGTTCCTCCTCCTCCCTTCTTAATATTACTTTAGGACAGAAACCTTTTGCTGAACAATGGAAAGGGCTGCAGCATAGATCAAAATTTAATTATTCCAATCTCCACCCTACTCAGGGTAACAGGATTTAGGAAGGGCTGCAGCATAGATCAAAATTTAATTATTCCAATCTCTACCCTACTCAGGGTAACAGGATTTAGGAAGGGCTGTAGCAAAGGATCAAGATTTAATTATTTGAGAATATGACCTTCAACAGACATGTGCAAAGCCTCTGGGCGGTCCTGGGTTAAGCTAGAGCCACCATTGGCACAGGGAAGACATGGACAGTGATTGGTAGATGTGAGAACTGAGGGGAGGGAACTTGGATGGTTTCCTTAAAGATAGCGGGGTCTAAGGACTAGTGGGTTGGTTGGAGAGGTGCTCTGAGAAGCTTGCTCTGAAGGAAGCTGGAGGTGGAGGCCCCTGAGACTGTTTCTCCATTTTGGTCACGTGAGTGATAGGGACTGATCTTTTTCCTTTGCCTCAGCTATCTAAGGGCTTGGGCCTTTGGCCCAGCCTAAACAGAGGGGGTATTTAAGCCCTATTCCATTCTCTCCCCTTTCTCTCTCCCTCTCTCTCTTTATCTCTAATACCTTTCTTCCTCCTGTTTGTAATTAAACTCCATAAAAGGTTGACTACTGACTTGAGTTTTCATTTAGGAATTACATAGCTGAATTCCTTGGCGACCTTAAATTAATATATATCAGTCTTTTAAAGTGATTTCCTTGTCACACCCCATAACCATGGTTCTAGGCACAGCAGCCTGTAGCCATAGGACAGCCCAAGCATACCTGGATCAGTTCTCATGAGCACTGGACTCTATCCAAATGAATTAATGGGAAATATAACGGAACCAGGAAAGGAATTTTAGTGGGCATGAGTAAGGAGGAGAAGGGTGTCCATAATGGTGATAAGTGATACTGTCTGATCCTGTGTGACCTTAAAGATCACTTAATAGGATCATAGGAGTTAGAGATGAAAAAGACCTTCAAGATCATGCAGTGTCCCCTACCCCCACCCACCCAAGCATGCACATTTTAACATACAAGGAGACTGAAGCTCAAGGCATATGTGAGGCACTAGGAAAAAGAACTGACTTTGGAGCCAGTGGTCCTGGGTTCAAATTCCAGCTTTGCCACTTGTAACCTGAATGATTGTGGATAATTCAATCTATCTGCTCTTTAGTTCTCTCTTTTTAAGAGTTGGATCTAGTAGATCTCAGGTTCTAGCTCTAAGCATTGACCTTGTGAATTCTTCTGAACATGAACTTAGTTTGTTCCTATAACAGACTCCAACAGCCATGCTCATGGCAGGACAATGATTTCTGGATCCTAGAACTAAATCTGGAAGAGACATCGGAGACTCTTCGAGTCCAATATCTTATTTTACAGATGAGGAAACCTGAAGCCCAGAGTATTTAAAGGGCTTGGCCAAGGCTGTATATGGAGTAGAGTGGGAGGTGGGCCCTAAACCCAATACCAAATAGGATGAACCTCAGGGTCCCCCTCCATGAGGAAACTTCAAAATATCTGCACGGTTCTACTTGTGCATTTAAATTTAAGGCCCTAAATCCAATGACGAGTACAAAGATCATGGTCTCCCCTACAAAACTCAAAGTCCATTGTCTGTTTCTACCTGAGTATCTAAATCAAAGGCCTTACACCCAGTACCAAACACAGCAGGCCATTCTCTCCCCACAGAGTAAACTACCCTAACTCCTTCCCTGTCCCAAAATCCCATGTTGCTGGGCTCTGGGGACCAATCCTGGGGGAAAGGGGCATGTGGGGCTGCCAGAAAGCAGCAGGATGTGGGCTGAGGAACTGACAACAGCAGGATACTGAGATTAGGGGATATGAGAGAAGGACCAAAAGGAAAAGCCTCCTCTGAACCTTTGCTCTAGCCAGCTGGAGAGTTCCACGACAATGGCTCAAGAGCCCCAGGGCCTAATCTTTCTTTCCCAGGGGAAACCTCAGGAGGATGCAGACTTCCTCTTCTATTTGGAGTTTGGAGAGGAGTTTCTTCTTCCTTACTCCCATTTTATAAATACTATGGCTGTGTATGTCTAGTCTCAAATTAATTATGACTTAACAACTCATAGGAGGGAGGTAGTTAGCAGATCAGAAAGTGTATTTAAGCACCAACGACTAGCCTTGGGAACCAAGAAGAGCAAAGGCAAGCCCAACGGATCAAGGCCAAAATCCAACACCACTTTCATCAGCAAACTGTAGAGAAGACAGATGCCAGCAAGCAAATAAATAATCTCTAAAACTGAGAACAGAAATGTCAACATGGGGCTTCATACTGGCCTAAAAAACCCCACAGAGTAATGGAGACAGGATGGCAGAACTGGTGAAAAAAAAAAAGGATCAGGATTCAAAGGACCTGGGTTCAAATCCTGCTTCGGCTATTTGCTATCAGTGTGATCTCAGGAGCCACTCGACCTTGGTCTCCTTATCCATGTGGATGGGCATTCAGGCAAAACAGAGCTAGAATACCTGGTGGCCATCTGTCCCCAAGTAAAGATGGCAAACATTTATTTAAGCATTTACTGTGTACCAGGCTCTGCTAGGGACAAAAGAAGGTTAAAAACAGCCCCTGGCCTCTAGGAGCTCATATTCTAACAGGAAGACAACATGAAAACAACCATATATATATAAGGTATATACAGGATATATTGGAAGTAATATCTGAGAGAAAGAATCCACTAGGAGGGGAGTCAGGGAGGGCCTATTTAAAGAAGGTAGGGTTTGAGAGTTAGCTAGGTAGCTCACTGGATTTAGAGCAGACCTAGAGATAGGAGGTCCTGGATGCAAATCTGGCCTCAGATATTTCCTAGCTGTGTGATCCTGGCAAGTCTCTTAACCCCAATGGCCTAGTCCTTCCTCTTATACCTTGGAACCAATATATAGTATTGATTTTATGATGGAAGGTGAGTTTTTTAAAAAGAGGAAGAAGAGGGTAGAGTTTTGGCTGAGCCATGATGGAAGTCAAAGAAGCTGGAAGAACCAGAAGTTGGATCCAAGGAGGGAGAGCATTTCACTTATGGGGAACCACCAGCAAAAGAGCACAGGAAGCCAGAGATGGAGTGAAGTCTGTGAGGAACACAAAAGAGGCCAGTGTGGCTAGATCACATGGAAGGAAGTGTAAGAAGACAGGAGGAAGGGAACAAGTGGCAAGGGGCTAATGAAGGCCATATAGAGGAGTTTATCTTTGACCGTAGACATTAGAGGAGCCACTGGAGCTTATTCTCCTTTGACTCTCTTGCGTTATCTCACCCTCAGACAGCTGGCTCAGAAAGTGACTGGCTTTCTTTCTTCTAGATTGAAAGACATGGTTTCCTTGGTCTACTTGAGAATCAAACAGAAATTTCCTAAAACATGAGTTCTTAACTTTTAATGTCATAGACCTCTTTGGCGCTCTAGGAAAGACTGTGGTCTTTTTTCCAAATACTATTTTGCTGCCTACATTTATCATGGAAGAAAATGCTCAATTTAAGCTAGAGGCTAGTAAAAATAGAGATGTAATTTGTTTTTCCCACTCAGATTTCCAGACCCTGTGAAATCTATCCAAGCAGTCTATGGACCTTGGATTAAGAATCCCTGCTCTAAAATCTGAAAGGAGGCACCATGAAGGAGTTGTATATATTATTATACTTGTTGACTTTCTTTGCTTTTGAAGGAGTGTCCATACTGGGTAACCCCTCCAGTTTGTTCCACCTACCTAATTGTTTTTTTTTTATTTAAACATTATTTTATTTGGTCATTTTCATACATTATTCATTGGAAACAAAGATCGTTTTCTTTTCCTCCCCGCCCCCCCTCCCACCACCTTTCCCTCTCCCATAGCTGACGCATGATTCCACTGGTTATCACATGTGTTCTTGACTCGAACCCATTTTCCTGTTGTTGGAGTTTGCATTATAGTGTTCATTTAGAGTCTCTCCTCAGTCTTATCTCCTCCAACCCTGTAGTGAAGCAGTTGCTTTTCATCAGTGTTTTTACTCCCACAGTTTATCCTCTGCTTGTGGGTAGTATTTTTTTTAGATCCCTGCAGATTGTTCAGGGAAATTGCATTGATACTAATGGAGAAGTCCATCACCTTCGATTGTACCACAATGTATCAGTCTCTGTGTATAATGTTTTCCTGGTTCTGCTAATTTCGCTCTGCATCACTTCCTGGAGGTTGTTCCAGTCTCCATGGAATTCCTCCACTTTATTATTCCTTTTAGCACAATAGTATTCCATCACCAACATATACCACAATTTGTTCAGCCATTCCCCAATTGATGGGCATCCCCTCATTTTCCAATTTTTGGCCACCACAAAGAGCACAGCTATGAATATTCTTGTACAAGTCTTTTTGTCCATTATCTCTTTGGGGTACAAGCCCAGCAGTGCTATGGCTGGATCAAAGGGCAGACAGTCTTTTATCGCCCTTTGGACATAGTTCCAAATTGCCCTCCAGAATGGTTGGATCAATTCACAACTCCACCAGCAATGAATTAATGTCCCCACTTTGCCACATCCCCTCCAGTATTCATTACTTTCCATAGCTTTCATGTTAGCCAATCTGCTAGGTGTGAGGTGATACCTCAGAGTTGTTTTGATTTGCATCTCTCTGATTATAAGAGATGTAGAGCACTTTTTCATGTGCTTATTAATAGTTTTGATTTCTTTGGCTGAGAACTGCCTGTTCATGTCTCTTGCCCATTTGTCAATTGGAGAATGGCTTGATTTTTTGTACAATTGATTTAGTTCTTTATAAATTTGAGTAATTAAACCTTTGTCAGAGGTTTTTATGAAGATTGTTTCCCAATTTGTTGCTACCCTTCTGATTTTGGTTACATTGGTTTTGTTTGTACAAAAACTTTTCAATTTGATGTAATCCAGATTATTTATTTTGCATTTTGTAACTCTTTCTAATTCTTGCTTGGTTTTGAAGTATTTCCCTTCCCAAAGGTCTGACATGTATACTATTCTGTGTTCGCCTAATTTTCTTATAGTTTCCTTCTTTATGTTCAAGTCATTCACCCATTCTGAGTTTATCTTGGTGTAGGGTGTGAGGTGTTGATCTAAGCCTAATCTTTCCCACACTGTCCTCCAATTTTCCCAGCAGTTTTTATGAAATAGTGGATTTTTGTCCCAAAAGCTGGGATCTTTGGGTTTGTCATATACTGTCTTGCTGAGGTTGCTTGCCCCCAGTCTATTCCACTGATCCTCCTTTCTGTCTCTTAGCCAGTACCAAATTGTTTTGATGACCGCTGCTTTGTAATATAGTCTGAGATCTGGGACTGCAAGACCCCCTTCCTTTGTATTTTTTTTCATTATTTCCCTGGATATCCTTGATCTTTTGTTCTTCCAAATGAACTTTGTTATGGTTTTTTCTAAATCAGTAAAAAAAATTTTTGGAAGTTCCATGGGTATGGCACTAAATAGATAGATGAGTTTGGGTAGGATGGTCATTTTTATTATATTGGCTCGTCCTACCCATGAGCAGTTAATGTTCTTCCAATTGTTCAAGTCTAGTTTTAGTTGTGTGGAAAGTGTTTTGTAGTTGTGTTCATATAGATCCTGTGTTTGTCTCGGGAGATAGATTCCTAAGTATTTTATTTTGTCTAGGCTAATTTTGAATGGGATTTTTCTTTCTAGTTCTTGCTGCTGAGCTGTGTTGGAATTATATAGAAATGCTGATGACTTACGTGAGTTTATTTTGTATCCTGCAACTTTGCTAAAGTTGTTGATTATTTGAATTAGCTTTTTGGTTGAATCTCTAGGATTCTTTAAGTAGACCATCATGTCATCTGCAAAGAGCGATAATTTGGTCTCCTCCTTGCCTATTTTGATGCCTTCAATTTCTTTTTCTTCTCTAATTGCTACTGCTAGTGTTTCTAATACAATGTCAAATAATAGAGGTGATAATGGGCATCCTTGTTTCACTCCTGATCTTAATGGGAACGGATTTAGTTTATCCCCATTGCAGATGATATTAGCTGATGGCTTTAGATATATACTGTTTATTATTTTTAGTAATTACCCTTCTATTCCTATGCTTTCTAGTGTTTTTAGTAGGAATGGGTGTTGTATTTTATCAAAGGCTTTTTCTGCATCTATTGAGATAATCATGTGGTTCTTGTTGGTTTGCTTGTTGATGTGGTCAATTATGTGGATAGTTTTCCTAATGTTGAACCAGCCCTGCATCCCTGGTATAAATCCTACTTGATCATGGTGGATGACCCTTCTAATCACTTGCTGGGGTCTTTTTGCTAGTATCCTATTTAAGATTTTTGCATCTATATTCATTAGGGAGATTGGTCTATAATTTTCTTTCTCTGTTTTTGGCCTGCCTAGTTTTGGAATCAGTACCATGCTTGTGTCATAAAAGGAGTTTGGTAGAACTCCCTCTTTGCTTATTATGTCAAATAGTTTGTATAGTATTGGGATTAACTGTTCTCTGAATGTTTGATAGGATTCGCTGGTGAATCCATCAGGCCCTGGGGATTTTTTCTTAGGAAGTTCTGTGATGGCCTGTTGGATTTCTTTTTCTGATATGGGATTATTTAAGAAAACTATTTCTTCTTCTGTTAGTCTAGGCAATTTATATTTTTGTAAATATTCATCCATATCACCTAGGTTGGTATATTTATTGCCATATAGTTGGGCAAAGTAGTTTTTAATGATTGCCTTAATTTCCTCTTCATTGGAGGTGAGATCTCCCTTCTCATCCTTGATGCTGTTAATTTGCCTTTCTTCTTTCCTTTTTTTAATTAAATTAACCAGTACTTTGTCTATTTTGTCTGTTTTTTCAAAGTACCAGCTTCTAGTCTTGTTTATTAGCTTAATAGTTCTGTCACTTTCTATTTTGTTAATTTCTCCCTTAATTTTTAGGATCTCTAGTATGGTTTTCTTCTGGGGGGTTTTAATTTGTTCATTCTCAAGTTTTTTGATTTGCATTTCCAATTCCTTGGTCTCTGTCCTCCCTAATTTGTTAATATATGCACGCAGGGATATGAATTTTACTCTAAGTACTGCCTTGGCTGCATCCCATAAGGTTTGAAAGGATGTTTCGCCGTTGTCATTTTCTTCAACGAAACTGTTAATTGTTTCTATGATTTCTTCTCTCACTATCTGATTTTGGAGTATCATGTTATTTAATTTCCAATTAATTTTTGATTTGGGTCTCCATGTACCCTTGCCGATCAATATTTTAATTGCCTTGTGATCTGAAAAGGCTGCAGTTAATATTTCTGCTTTTCTGCATTTGAGTGCCATGTTTCTGTGACCTAGTGTATGATCTATTTTTGTGAATGTGCCATGTGGTGCTGAAAAGAAGGTGTATTCTTTTTTGTCCCTATTTATTTTTCTCCATATGTCTATTAACTCTAATTTTTCTAAGATTTCATTCACCTCTTTTACCTCTTTCTTATTTTTTTTTGGTTTGATTTATCTAAATTTGATAGTGGTTGGTTCAAGTCTCCCACTAATATGGTTTTACTGTCTATTTCCTCCTTCAATTCTCCTAGTTTCTCTATTAAAAATTTGGATGCTATACCATTTGGTGCATACATGTTGATTAGTGATATTTCCTCATTGTCTATACTTCCTTTTAGCAGAATATATTTACCTTCCCTATCCCTTTTGATCTGGTCTATTTGTACTTTGGCTTTGTCAGATATCATGATTGCAACTCCTGCCTTCTTTCTATCAGTTGAGGCCCAAAAGGTCTTACTCCAACCTTTAATTCTAACCTTGTGAGTGTCAACCCGTCTCATATGTGTTTCTTGAAGACAACATATGGTAGGGGTTTGGGTTCTAATCCAATCTGCTATTTGTCTACGTTTTATGGGTGAGTTCATCCCATTCAGGTTCAAAGTTATGATTGTTATTTGTGGATTCGCTGGCATTTTGATATCTTCCCCTAGTTCTGACCTTTCTTCTTTAGCTGTCTCCTTTTGAACCAGTGATTTACTTTAGGTCAGTCCCCCTAGTCCCCTCCCTTGAGATGCTTCCCTTTCTAGCCCCTCCCTTTTTATGCTCCCTTCCCCTCCCCCCTCTCCTTCCCTCCCTTTTTGTACTCCCTCCCCCCTCCCCCTCCTTGAGTTTCCTTTCTTTCTTGCCCTAATGGATAAGATAGAATTCAGGATCCCACTGGATCTAGATGTTCTTCCCTCTCAGATTTGATTTCACTGAGAGTAAGGTTTAAGTAATTCCACTTCATGCTCTCTTCCTCTCCTTCTCATATGAGAGTTCTTCCCCTCCCCTTCCCATGTGTATCTTTATATGGGAAAGTTTATTCTATTGATTCCCCCCCTATTTCTTGAAGTTAATCTTAGTATTATCGCCGTTCCCCCCTCCCTTTTCCTTTCTTTGCCCCAACTTTCCCCAAATCTTCTTAATGCCCCAATCTTTCCCTATGAATGTTTCTTCTAACTACTCTTATGATGATACAATTTATGAGAGTTACACGAAACATTTTCCCCACATATTAATATATATAATTTGATGTAAATGTAGTCCTTATAGAAGAGAGTTTGACTTAAAGAAAAAGATAAGATTTATCTCCTTTTCCCTTTCTTTCATATTTACCTTTTCATGTTTCTCTTGCTTTCTGTGCTTGGATATCAAACTTTCCACAGAGCTCTGGTCTTTTCTTAGCAAATGCTTGGAAATCTTCTATTTTGTTGAATGCCCATACTTTCCCCTGGAAGTATATAGTCAGTTTTGCTGGGTAGTTGATTCTTGGTTGGAGACCCAGCTCTCTTGCCTTTCTAAATATCATGTTCCATGCTTTGCGGTCTCTTAGTGTGTTAGCCGCTAAGTCGTGTGTGATCCTTATGGGAGCCCCCCTATATCTGAAGCTCTTCTTCTTGGCTTCTTGTAGGATTTTCTCCTTTACTTGGAAGCTCTTGAATTTGGCAATTACATTCCTAGGGGTTGTCTTTTGGGGATTTAGTATAGAAGGTGTTCTATGGATCCTTTCTATTTCTATTTTGCCCCCTTGCTCCAGAACGTGAGGGCAATTTTCTTTTATAATCTCCTGTAGAATAATATCGAGTTTGTTGTTTACCTCTGGTTTTTCTGGGAGACTGATAATTCAGAGGTTTTCTCTTCTCCCTCTGTTTTCGAGATCGGTGACCTTCTCAGTGAGATATTTTATGTTTTCTTCTAATTCATTAATTTTTTGTGTTTGCTTTATTGATTCTTGCTGTTTTATCATCTCGCTTTCTTCGAGTTTCTTAATTCTGGTCGTTAGGGACTGGTTTTGCTTTTCAGCCTTGTCTGCCCTTCTATTGGATGCTTCGAGTTCTTTTTCCAATTGAGCATTCTTATCTGTCAGACAGCTGATCTCTTTCTCCCATTTTTCTTTCCAGGTTTCCATCTTTTGGATAAGTTCCAGTTTGAGATCTTCCAGAGCTTGTTGATAGTTTCCATTTTGGGAGGCGTGTTCTGAATTTTTTTGGATTTCCTCCTCATTCTCCTCTTTTCCTTGGGTACTTCCACCATAAAAGTTTTCAATAGTCACTTTTTTTCCTTTCTTCCTGGAGGCTTGATTTTGGGCCATGTGAGCCATCCCTTTGGTGGTTTTATTCCCCTTTCCTTTTTGGTCTGGGATCTGGGTTATATGGGTGGTTTTTCTGTGAATTTAGGTTGCTTCCGACTAGTTCTTCCCAGCCTCCGAGGTTTCTTAGAGTGCTGGGTCCCTGATCACAGCCACAGTGCCCAGGTGTTCAGCTCCGCCCAGATAATCCAGGTGTGGTCCGCCCCTGTTGTTTAGCTCCTCGGAGATGTTCAGCGCAGCCCGCCCCAAGTACAGCTCCGCTGGATTTTCCAGTGAAACTGCCCTGAGACGTTTTATCCTGGCAGTCCCCAGATCCCAAGGACTCTGGAGTGCCCCCCCCCAGACAGAGACGTTCCCCACTCACTCGCTGTCCCAGTGAGCACTCAGGTAGCTCACTCTGGTTTAGTGGGGGAGGTGGGGTGGGGGAAGGGCGGCTCAGTTCACTTTTCTGTGCAAGCTTTTCCTTCTTATTTTAGTGTGGAAATGTTCAAGCCCCATGTACCTTTGCCTCTGTGGGGTACTGGGGAGTCCTTCTGTTCCTCCAAAGGTGATTTTATGCTCCTTTGATGTAGTCTATTTCGTTCAGTGCCGGGGAGAGGAAGCGTGTGGCGTCTAGATTGCAGCCATGATTACCTGGAAGTCCCCACCTACCTAATTGTGAAAGAGCTGGGGTCTTGTGGAACATGGGATAGTCAGAGGGATTCCCCAGATTATCACTAGTAAGGAAAAAAGTTTGAGAAGAATTTGCGTTAACAGAATGAATCAACTGCTATCTGGGATGCATCCCTGTTGCCCATACATTCTTTAGGATAGTGTGAACTTTGTAACAATGAAGACACACTTTTTCCCTGATTGGCAGTGGAGAGTTAGCTGAGAGCAGCATGCTGGACTTTCGGCATCTTAGTGTGGCTACAAGCTATTTGTCCAGTTTGGTGGTGAGTTTCTGGCTGAGTTTCCTCATTTATTTTCCAACTTTATCCCCTTAGAAGTCTCTCATCTTCTTCAGAGACCTAGAGGTGGAGATTTTAAAACTCCACTTGGCACAGGCCAGGCGGGAGAAATCCTATATCCTCTTCCCTCATTCTCCTCAAATTCCTTTTCTCTATATTAATTAAAATCACCATAATTTTCAACAGACTTGGGTATTTTATTATTTGGGATTTTCCCTGGCAACCAATTAATTTAGATTTTTAAGTCACAACTATAAAATTATTCTTTACAGTTTTGGCTGACCACGTTGGTTCTGACAAAGTACCCTCAATCTTCTTAGCTTTCCTAAACTTTTTCTTTACTGTGACTATCCCTAAGTTCAGCTTTTAATAGCTTATTTTGATCAGCTGTAGAGGTAATTAAATTTGGATTTTTTTAGCCTCTCTCCTTAAATTAGATAAAATACAGCTGTTTTTCTTCTTTTTTTTTTTAAACCAAATGTGGCAGGACTGGGGAAACTGTTTAGTTATGAAATCTGGAGAAAGTTTTGGCCTTGTCCTGCTCCCCACATGTTTACTTTAGAGATATGTGGTTACAGCCAGTTCACAACTTACTTAACAACTGGCTAATCAGCTCCCTGACCAAACTTGTAAATATATTATTCTTTGTGTTAGGGTCAGAGAATAGATCACCCAAAGGAGCACATGAAGACAATGTAAATCAGGCAAAGGGAAGTTTATTACTAGCGCACTAGGGGTAACTCAGCCAGGTGAGTTCCCCCAAAGCAGAGTCTGACTAGTGTTTATATAGGGTATGATCATAGTTAAGTTACATGAAAGAGCATTCTGTTAATAAAGTTAATCAAGTTAACATAACGGTGAATGAAATCAGGCAGACAGGCAGAGACATGAAGGGCAAGTGACTACATGACTACTAGTATACTTCAGGGGTCCTGTAATGTCTGGGACCTTGCAGGGGTCCTGTAATGTCTGGGTCCTTGCCCAGAACATTTTGTTGAGGGACATTCTGTTGTCCCTTACAGAGTGAGGGTTAGTTGATTTTTACCACATAACACTTGTCTCTCTAAAATGGCTCATCCCATGAAACTTATTGCAAAGTCTAATCTTATGGCAAAGTCTAATCGACATACCACACCCCCTTGGGATTTTAATTGTTGTAGCTGTAATATTGTATCTCCTTGGAAAACATATTTCCGAGCCAAACCAAACAATTATTCCTTCTAATATTCAACACAATGAAGAACTAAATAATCGGCTTGAGTTCATAGAGGAAAATTTGGGGGAACTCATAGCTTTTATGAAAAGGATTAAAAGGGACTCAATAATATCCCAGAATAAAAGTGACTTATCTCTCCATACTTCCTCATTATCAGAATCTCTGTCTTACCCTGCTCTGGACTATATGGCTCTAGTTCACAAATGTGTCCCTCCCACACCCAACTTACTACTACCCAACCCATTCCTCCCCTGACCCATACTGATCACCCTAATTCCTCCACCATAAGTTCACATCTAAGTTCACACCCTTCCCATGCTTCCCACCCCACCCCCTCCACCCCAAGTTCACACTTAAGTTCACACCCTACTCATGCCTCCTACCCTAAGCCCTATGTAGCCTTTCCCCGAGCTACTGACCCTTCTTCCTTGGTCCCCCTCCTTCTCACCCTGCCCAATTCAATTCCCATACCCTTCCTACCTCTGATCCTTCTGGCACTATGGGACAACAACAAACCCTCCCTCTCAGTGTGACCAACCCTTCCCTTTCTCACCCCTACCCCATTGAGAATGGAGCAAGAAGCTTAGAAACAGAAACAGGAGCACCAAATAATTCAGATAGTTTATTTCCTTTAAGGGAAGTACCCACTTTTAATAAAGATGGGAACTTGATATCTATAAGACACCATTCACCTTTTAACCCTGAAGATTTAAATAAATTCAAGGAAGATCTTCCATCATTTGAGGAAAAACCAATATTAATTATAAAAAATTGGAGAGGGAGAAGCTGGGTGGCTCAGTGGATTCAAAGCCAGGCCTACAGACGGGAGATCCTAGGTTCAAATCTGGCCTCAGACACTTCCCAGCTGTGTGACCCTGGGCAAGTCACTTGACCCTCATTGCCTAGGCCTTACCACTCTTCTGCCTTGGAGTCAAAGGCAGAAGGTAAGGGTTTAAAAAAAAAAGATTGGAGAACATATTCAGAACTTTTTACCCCACTTGGATGGATGTTGAAAATTTATTAGAAAAATTTCTGAAAAAGAGAGAGAAAAATAATGTCATCTCTCTGGCTAATCTGAAGAGAGGTAGAAGAGCAAACTAATGACCAACTGAAGATCCACATTGGAAGCCCAATGTTGAACTAGATCACACAAAACTAAACCAGGCCAGAGAAGCATTATTGACAGCCATGAGAGCTTGCTCTGATAGACCTGAAAAATGTCAAAATTTGTCAAATGTCAAATGTCAAAAAATGTCAAAATGTCAAAAAAAAAGGTCAAAATTTGAAAGAACCCAACAAGAAATTGATGAGACCTTCCCACATTATGGACAGACTTACTGACATAGGAAATACATACAGGGACCTTGATTTATCCAGAGAAAGGGACATTAGGCAAATATGTAGGCAATTCGTTGAGAATTGTTGTTCAGTGGTAAAAGGCTACTTTAAAAGTATCTGTCCTAACTGGGACTCTATGGACCTCGAAGAATTGAGGAGAGTTGCAGCCTATGTTTATAAGGGTCGTGTAAAAAGACCTGAGGAACATAATACGTCAGTGGAAGATTTAAAGAAAGAAATTGAAATGTTACAGGGACAATTAAAAAATAAGGGAGAGACCATAGCCCCTTTGCAGTAATCCACAGATAAATCATTTACATGCCTTTTCTATGGGAAGAGAGGCCATGCAACGACGGTCTGTAGGAGCTGGCTGTGGTAAAAAAGTAATAATAACAGCTTTAGAAATAATAACTATGGAAATGACTATGATAATGATCATAGAAAACACAACTGTAGAACTGATAGAAATAACTATAATGACTATAGGAAAGTAATGCCAATCAAAA
The DNA here is from genome assembly GCF_027887165.1 of Monodelphis domestica. Classification (NCBI taxonomy): domain Eukaryota; kingdom Metazoa; phylum Chordata; class Mammalia; order Didelphimorphia; family Didelphidae; genus Monodelphis; species Monodelphis domestica. The sequence continues at coordinate 378,517,213 of NC_077227.1, forward strand.
TAATGACAGTGCTCCAAATGAGGAAAATGATAATATCCAAAACAATGCCCAACAACAATATATAAAAAATAGAACTCATCCACGCTATACTCTGGGCAAAAATCCCCATCAGCATGGGGGATCTCAGAAAACTGCCCAAGCACCTTCATGAAGGTGTGAGGTGGGCAGGGTGAGGGCCTTGGAATCAAAGAGTGAAACCTTTGATTTTCCAGACCCTGATATTTTAATGCCAGTAATCCCTATACATGCCCCGCCCCTCCACCCCGCATAGTAAGGAACCTCATGTCACTTTAAAGGTGAGAAATTCATACTATGATTCTCTTTTGGACACTGGGGAATCTAGGTCAGTTTTGGTAAGCAAACCAGATGCAAAATGTGACTCTATTGGCTCTCTAAATGTAGTAGGTGTATCAGGAAAACCTTTAAAGGTCCCAAAACTTTCTCCTTGCATGGTATGCATGGGACCCCTAACTGTTAAACATTCTTTTCTTTTAATGTCTGGATCCCCAATAAAATTGCTGGGGAGGCAAAGGGCGACAAAAGAATATCTACCCTTTGACCCAGCCATAGCACTGCTGGGTCTGTACCCCAGAGATAATGGACAAAAAGACTTGTACAAAAATATTCATAGCTGCGCTCTTTGTGGTGGCCAAAAACTGGAAAACGAGGGGATGCCCATCAATTGGGGAATGGCTGAGCAAATTGTGGTATATGTTGGTGATGGAATACTATTGTGCTAAAAGGAATAATAAAGTGGAGGAGTTCCATGGAGACTGGAACAACCTCCAGGAAGTGATGCAGAGCGAGAGGAGCAGAACCAGGAGAACATTGTACACAGAGACTAATACACTGTGGTATAATCGAACGTAATGGACTTCTCCATTAGTGGCGGTGTAATGTCCCTGAACAACTTGCAGGGATCCAGGAGAAAAAAACACCATTCATAAGCAAAGGATAAACTATGGGAGTGGAAACACCGAGGAAAAGCAACTGCCTGAATACAGAGGTTGAGGGGACATGACAGAGGAGAGATTCTAAATGAACACTCTAATGCAAATACTATCAACAAAGCAATGGGTTCAAATCAAGAAAACATCTAATGCCCAGTGGACTTACGCGTCGGCTATGGGGGGTGGGGGGGAGGAAAAGAAAATGATCTATGTCTTTAACGAATAATGCTTGGAAATGATCAAATAAAATATATTTTAAAAAATTGCTGGGGAGGGATTTACTATGCAAACTACAAGCCACAATAATTTGCATCCCAGATGGCCCCTTATTATTGGAAGTACCTGAGGAATCTTTAAAATTACTCCCTGTACTTCTCTCAGAGAGCCAGGAGGCAAAAGAGCCTTCCACCTTTGTAATACCTGCAGAGATACCAGAGTCTCTTTGGGGCACATCTTCTTCTGACGTAGGCATACTTAAATCAGCTATTCCTGTGCAGATAAAAACTAAATCTAGCCCACCTCCTTCCATTCCTCAGTATCCCCTCTCAAAAGAGGCAATTGAGGGTATTACCCCAGTAATAAACTCATTAATTGAACAGGGAATAATAATCCCTTGTAAATCTGAATACAACACGTCCATCCTGACCATTAAAAAAACAAAAAAAGGCCTGATAGCAAGCACCTCTATACATTCGTACGGCATCTGAGGGCTGTGAACAACCACTTTATAGACACTCCATAGTTTCCAACATAAATACAATTATTTCTTCTATTCCTAGCATAGCTACATAGTTTACAGTAATGGACTTGTGCTCACCAACGAGTTGATAGATCTGGAAAATAGAGGGAGAAGAGATAATTTAAGAATAATTGGACTCCCAGAAAAGCCAGAAATAAACACCAAACTCGACATGGTGATACAAGATATAATCAAAGAAAATTGCCCAGAGATTCTAGAACAAGGGGGCAATACAGCCACTGATAGAGCTCACAGAACACCTTCTACACTAAACCCCCAAAAGACAACTCCCAGGAATGTAATTGCCAAATTCCAAAGCTATCAAACAAAAGAAAAAATCCTACAGGAAGCCAGAAAAAGACAATTTAGATATAAAGGAATGCCAATCAGGGTCACACAAGACCTTGCAAGTTCTACTCTGAAGGATCATAAGGCATGGAACATGATCTTCAGAAAGGCAAGAGAGCTGGGTCTCCAACTAAGAATCAACTACTCAGCAAAACTGACTATATACTTCCAAGGGAAAGTATGGGCATTCAACAAAATAGAAGATTTCCAACTTTTTGCAAAGAAAAGACCAGAGCTCTGTGGAAAGTTTGATGCCGAAAATCAAAGAGCAAGGAATACCTGAAAAGGTAAATATTAAGGAAAGGGGAAAAATGTTATCTTCTTCTTTTACTCAAACTCTCTTCTATAAGGACTACATTTATATCAATCTATGTATACTAATATGTGGGGAAAATGTAATGTATAAATAGGGAGTAAAGAAAGACCAAATAGAATAATCTTTCTCACACAAAGATTCACACGGGAAGGGGAGGGGAAGAAAACTCCTATAAGAAGGAGAGGAAGTTTTTTTACTTAAACCTTAATCTCAGGGAAATCAACTCTGAGAGGGGAAAACATCCAGATCCATTGGGATCTTGAATTCTATCTTACCCAACAAGGGTAGGGAGAAGGGAAAACCAAGGTGGGGAGGGGGAGAGGGAGAACAAAAAGGGAGGGAAAGAGAGGGGGTGGGGGAGGGAACAAAAAGGGAGGGACTAAAAAGGGAAACATCAAGGGAGGGGACAAGGGGGACTGATTCAAAGTAAATCACTGGACTAAAAGGTAGAGCCGAAGAAGAAAAGGTTAGAATTAGGGAAGGCTATCAAAATGCCAGGGAGTCCACAAATGACAATCATAACTTTGAATGTGAATGGGATGAACTCACCCATAAAACATAGACAAATAGCAGAATGGATTAGAATCCAAAACCCTACTATAATATCAATGCATGCCCATAAAGCTTTAAACTGTGGGAATCTGCCATTTATTGATAAATGTTATGGGACTGTGATTAATGTTTGTGTCTGATTCTAGGAAATGGGATAAAAACAAGGAGCACAGAGTTAACCTGAATAGTGCCAAAAAAGAGCATACAGGAAAAACTAGTGTGAGGTTCGAGGTTGTGACACTTGACATATGTTAAGTCATAGAACTTCCTTGTATCTACACTCTTTGTGAAGTACTCAGACAAGTACCAAAGTTTGACTATCATTCTGGCTCCCCATATCCCTGAGAATGACTAAAACTCAGACCAGGGAATGACGCTTCCCTATCAAAATGAAATTCTAGTTCCCTTTCTTCTTATAGTATGGCAACTTCCTGTAGTCTTGGCTGCAAATGGGTAAGTGAAATATTACTGCATTCTGTCCTACAGACTTGTGGGGTATAAACTACTTTAAATTGGACCTATACAAGGGCCAGTTAGAAATGTTTTTTTTTTTGTATTGAAAAATAATTTTATTTCCTAGAGTAAGTCTACTTCTTGGGAATTGCATAATTAACTAGACATCCACTATAGAATCTTCTCATCCTCCCCTTTCTTTCTATTATTAGATCAAATTACAGTAACAGATTTTGTTGCACGGGAGAAACAATTGCAAAAAATATTTGCATGACCTTTCAGAAATTGATGCTAAAGGGGGCAGCTGGGTAGCTCAGTGGATTGAGAACCAGTCCTAGGGACGGGAGGTCCTAGGTTCAAATCTGGATTCAGCCACTTCCCAGCTGTGTGACCCTGGGCAAGTCACTTGACCCCCATTGCCTAGCCCTTACCACTCTTCTGCCTTGGAGCCAATACACAGTATTGACTCCAAGACAGAAGGTAAGGGTTTTAAAAACATAAATAAATAAATAAATAAATTGATGCTAAATTGGGGCCAGAAAATTGCCCCAAATTTAGTTCATTGTGATGACTCAACCAGAATTAAGTCTCATTCTCTGGTCTTCCCAGATACCACCCTATGATATATACTAACTCTATACTGAATGTTCTTTAAAATCAGGATCCAGGACTAGTTTAAACTCAGAGAGGACCCTTTCCCAAGGCAGCTGTCAGAATAAATCCCACAAATTCCCTCCTGCTCCAAAACCTTGCAGCCTTCAGGATATACCAGGGGCCAAACTGATCCTCCTAGATCAAGGCTCTTTTGAACATATGATTATACAGTGACGCCCTATGACTGCTAGTATTTTCTCCATCTTCTTCCCTCTGTATTTCTTGGTCAAATTAACTACATGGTGCTTCAAGATTATAAACTGTTCATTTTTTCTGTTCCTTAAGAATTCCAAACACTTAGTAATAGGTTCCCTTTGATTTTGCCTTCCATCATTTATGAGATACAACTTTCTTTTTTATTTTTGCTTTTTTTACATATTCTAATCTAGGTTAATATTTCAAAATAGCTTAAAATTCAAACCAGAAATGTGAATATAAATTAAGTGCCAAATTCAGTGATATAAGGTAGTCAATAATATGCTACAAGTATTTACTGGCTATATTCTCCCACTCAATCTTTCCCCTTAATCAATTCCATTTAAGAGAAGGCATGGAAAGGTTAATGCAAGCACCTAGGCTCTGGTCCACTACCTCCCTTGGAAACCCTTAATTAAAGGAAATCATCCCAAAGCCCCTTTAAGATTCAAGTGGCACTCCTGGCCTTTGCCACATCTCAAATATTCAAAAAGTCATTAAGAATCATAGCTGGTCTCAAATTTGAATTACTTGTTGATGCAAGATTACTCTGCATTGCTTTGTCCATAGGAGGCTAGACCAACTTTTGTGATTTAAATTTCTGAATAGTCTCTGGAGAGAGTTCCAGTTCTTCTTAGTTGCAGAAGAATTCTGGGAAATCTCCTCTTTTGTTTTCACTGAAGGGCTGGGTTCCTGGTATTAATACTGGAAGCTCCTCTTGGTGTGAATATCATCAGGGATCTGTGGCAATTCTTCATCTTCAAATTGACCCTCTAGGCTTGGAATCAGAGCCTTAGCCTCCTTTGCTGTCTCAGGACAAATGATTGCTAAACAAGCCAAATCAAACATATGGAGCTTCTTCTGGAGTAACAAACTCCAAACACTAGCAATGGTTTCCCTGCTTTTAAAATGACTAAAATGTGCAGTATAATTTAAAGTTTTCATAAAAACCTCTGAAAGTTCTTGTTCATCCTCCACACTTTCATTCTGTTACTTTTGATCCTCTAGAAGTATGTGGACTTCTGAATTTAGAAGATTTTCTGCTGTTTCAAATTCTTTAGGAAAGACAAGCTGCGAGGCATCTTCCTCCACAATGCCAGTGTGAGAGTCGCTCCCTCCAGCCGCCACCACCCTCTTCCAGTTAGAAATTTATTAAACCCAAAATAAGGGCCTATTTTGAATTATTTTAAATTTTTTCTTTCCATTTTTTCCCCTTTCCTTGTGTTTTTTCTTTGTTTTTCTCTTCTTTTGATACTTGACTCATACACCCCCATAACTCAACATTGCATCCTGAACTGAACTGGATGTTTTTTAACACCCACTTCAGGGGAGATTGCATTTTAATAAAAACCCAAGATTTTGAATTTTGTTCAAAAAAGATCTTCAAGGAAGAAGCTTGATAACTCCTAAATCCAGAGAATGAACTTTTGCATAAAAATGCCAGAAAATCTACACTACATCAAGAAGATCAAGAATGAACGTTGGGTGCGGTTGATTGAACTGAAGTTTGATTGAACATTTATTGTAAATGTACACTTTTATGACAAAGGGGACTGTCCCCTAATTTGTTTTTGTCAATGTGCCCAGCAAACATTAGTTTTGTGTCTATCTTTCTTCTATTTCCCTCTTTTATCTAACTATTGTAAATTCCTTTTAGAAACTGAATATTGTATACATCTTTAGTTAGAAGTGCTTTAGGACTACAAGATGATTATGTTAAATGATCAATGGGGAGACTAGTCTCCCAATAATGATCAGGGGGGTATTTTGAACTTTAAATTACTCCACCCTACTCAGACTGTACTTTAGAAGATTTGATTTAGCTATCTCCTGATTGTACAATGAAGACACTCTCTTTCCCTGATTGGCAGTGGAGAGTTAGCTGAGAGCAGCATGTTGGCCTTTCGGCATCTTAGTGTAGCTACAAACTATTTGTCCGGTTTGGTGGTGAGTTTCTGGCTGAGTTACCTCATTTACTTTCCAACTTTATCCCCTTAGAGGCCTCTCATCTTCTTCAGAGACCTAGAGGCGGAGATTTTAAAACTCCCCCTGGCACAGGCCAGGCGGGAGAAATCCTATGTCCTCTTCCCTCCTTCTCCTTAAATTCCTTTTCTCTATATTAATTAAAATCACCATAATTTCCAACTGACTTGGATATTTTATTATTTAGGATTTTCCCTGGTGACCAATTAATTTAGATTTTTGAGTCACAACTATAAAATTATCCTTTACAATAGAAATTTTGGAAAGTGGACATGATTGAGATCTGCAATACAATCATCTGGCATAGAATCCATAAGAACTACAGAGCAAAAGCCGGGAGGGATTTTAAGTAGTCATTTAGTCCAACTCCCTTCATTTTACAAATGAGGAAATGGAGGCCCAGAGAAGTAATGGTAGTATGGTAGTAGTCTTTCGATAACCAAGGATGACGATTGTCGTGCGTTTTTCTGCACAAAGACACTTGTGCGTGAAGATTTAAGTGGAAAAGTCAATGCACAGAGACAGCCCCACTCTCTCGGCTTTGGAAGCCTGGGTCCAGTGGCACGAAAAATCGTTACACCTGGAGACTTCCTCAGCTGCATTGGATGGCCGTGTTGTCTTTTGTGCTCCAACACGCCCTAAGCACTCCACAGTGCTTTGCTGCGTCGCCCTCTCAGCCATTGAACCTTCTTGTTGGTTTCCTCCACCTGTTCTGTTAAAGCAGTCTTCACATCCTGAGTGAGCAAAGCCCTAGTTCACCAGGGGTCGACGACGACCCGATGGCTACCCTCACAAGGTTTAGCCGGCCTGTCGAAGCCGTTGCCTGGGGTGTGGCTGCTGCCGCATGCTAGCAGCTACTGGGAGCCACAAGTGAGAGCTGGGTGTCAGGTGAGGGTCAGAGGCTGGAGAGCTGCCCTAAAAGGGCACAACAAGCCCTCCATACCAGAAATATTACTGCTCCCTGAGCACCCCATATACCCCAATAAGACTTACTTATGCCACAGAGGTGGGATTTGAATGCAGGTCCTCTTAACTCCAAATCCAAAGGTCTTTACACAGTATCACACAGCCTCTACAACCCTGACCTATTTTTCTTCTTCCCAGCAATATAACTAATGGCCAGTATGTCGCAGAATTAAAGGGAAGGGAAGAAAAAAGGATGTGAATAAGCAAAAATAAGAGTACTGATAATGTACCAGACACTGTGCTACATGCTTTCTACAAATATTGGTTCACTTGATCCTTACCACAGCCCTGAGAGGTAGATGCTATTGTTATCCCCATTTTTATAGTTGAGGAAATTGAGGCAAACGGAGGTTAAGTGATGCTGAAGATCACATAGCTAGGATATACATGAGGTTGAATTTTAACTCATCTCCCTGACTCCAGGCTCTATCTACAAATGTGTCCCTTCCGGACCAATAATTACTTCCCATCTTATCCACACAGCTTAAGATTTAAGAACCTTTCACCCTTCAAAACCCATTCCCCAGAACACCCCCTTTAAACCTCAAACCCCACAAACATTCAAAACCCAAAGGACAGTCCCCTTCTCTGTTCAGATTCCATCTTGAGGAATGTCTAATGTCATCAGGTGGAGAGAGCAGGTAGGTCATGAATCTGAAGACCATCATGTGTACCTGGGAGGCCTGAACCTACCTCTTTCTTCTTCATCTTGAGCTGCTCCTGAAACTTGGTATACTCCCGGTCCTGCTCTGCCCGGATTCTCTTTGCCTCCTCCCTACGGCGGAAGGCATGGTCCTGCTCCATCTTTTCAACCTGCTGCTTCTGCTGCCGTTCCAGGTTTTCCAGCTCAGTATCATAGAATTTCTTCTTGGACTAGGCAGAGGGAGACAAAGACAATTCCAAAGTTTACCAGACTCTTCTTGGCATGGGACCCGGGGTTTCCCTCTGGACACCCCAAACTCCAGAAGTGTTCCAGGTCAAAAAGGACATAGGAAATTCCTTTCTGATCCCTGAGAGAAATATCCCCCTTGGACTTTCCCCTAGAATCTAGGGCCTAGATCCTCCTGAGGAAATCTTTTCCAGAGTTTGAGTGCCCAAAGGGAAAATTCAAGCTGTCTATGAGCCCCTGAATAAGGAAGAGAGTTGAAGGAGAAAGTACTTGTTTTGGGAGGCTGGACAGAGGAGTGGGGCATGAACAAATGTTCTCTGGTGGTGCTGGGAAGAAGGGGAATGGAGCAGCTCCCCAAGTGCCAGCTCTGCACCTGTGCCATGTCTTTGCCAAGCTGCCCTAGATCCTCAGTTAACATAAATATGTACCTCCAGGTTCCACCATCATAAGTGTTGGGTGGTACCTCATTTAATCATCCCTGGAACTCCACAGATCATCCCCTTGTGCCTCCAGACACAAAACCAGACATCCTTTATCCCCACCCCAACCCAAGAAATCATCCCAGTCATGAATCACCCCATCCCTGCCTTCTGGTCATGCAGACCCTGTTATCAAGGGGTATAAAAAGCCTCTAGTATCCTACTGACTCTTACCTCCCAGACATCTGACTTAATTATTCAACTTACATTGAATTATTAACTTGAATAAATCTCTTTTTATTTTTAAGCTAACTTTTGGAGTCTGTCATTCCTGACAAGGGGACCTAGCCAGATCCAGAGTTTTACGTCAAAGCTCTCCCACATCATTTTGACCACTATGATGACTGAGAGCCGGTTTCCAGTCTTGGTCCTTGCTCTGGGAAACACTAATAGGACAAGAAGGTCAGGTCCCAGCTTTCCTGGCCTCCCTCCTGGCTTCTGTCCTCTGATCAGCCCCAGAAGGTGAAAGAGGAGGACTGGCATTGACTTCAGTATTTTCAGCAGGAAAGGGCAAGGCCTGAGAGTCAACAATGTTTCCAGGATGGCAAACACAGGTTTCATTTATTTACTTCCTCATACAAAGTTGAAGCCCATAAAGAAGGGTTAAGTATCTCTGGGAGGAACAATCTGCACCAGGTACTGGGGCTTGGGGTAGGAACTAAGACTGAGAAGGAGGGGTCTTTCTAAACAAGCCTCTGGATTTGAACAGGGAGTAGATTATCAACTCAATTTTTGCCTATCAAGAAGTTAAATGGTGTGGGGGAAAGAGCCTTCTATCTGGAGTCACAGGCCTGCGGTTCAAACCCCACCTCTGCTTCTTATTTACTACACCTGTATGGCTTTTCTGGGCTTCTTTTCTTTTATTTGGAAAATTACATTGTCAGCCTCCAGTTCTAAATCTATACTTGCATGATCTGTTCAATCTAGAAAGCTTTTGCCAAGAGTTTCCCATCCTAGTGCAAATATCCCTGAGGAAAGTCTTACTATTATCAAATAAGTCATTAGTTCTCAATATATTAGTTCTCAATTTCCCAGTTATTCACTAAATATGTGTATGCCACTCATATATACATGGGTGAGAGAGGAAGGAAGGGAGAGAGAAAGGGGAAGGGAGGAACAGGGGACAGAGAGAGAAGAGAATTGAGAGAAGGGGAGAAAGCATAGAAGAGAGTGAAGGGGTGTGGAGGAGAGAAAAAGAAGTCTGCAGAAAAGGCTGGAAAAGCAGCCTCCAGAGCTGTCACTCAAGGAGAACATTCTAATTAGAATGGGGACCAGAAAAGACTGTTGAGAAGGATCAGAACAAACTGAAATCTTGGCTCTCCTTGCCTTAGAGACAGAAAGAAAGAAGGGTCTCTTTTGCCTTGGAGACAGAAAGGGGTCTCTTGGTTTGGGAACAGAAAGAAAAAAGGACAAAGTCCAGCTTTCCGATTTCTCTGCTGTGTTACAGTGACTGCATTTCCAGATTCTACTGTTAACTCATTTTCTCAATCTGAACTATATTTCACCATCCTCCAACCTAGGAATTACTCTAGGGTTTACGGAAACCCCCAAACCCTCTTTCCTTCCATTTCCTTATCTTTCCCTTCTTCCCCAATAAACACCTAACTTAATCCTAATGAAGAGAAATCATATTTTATTTGAGATATCATAAAACTCACCCTGAGTTGATTTAGAGAGATCAACAGAGGGATCAACTGGAAGGCAGGGAAGAAGGGAGGAGGGACAAGGAGGGAGGAAAACCAGGGAGGAAAAAGGGAGGAGATTGGCAGATCTGATCATTAGTCATCATTTATCACTCAAAAAATCCCTTATTACAGGAGGAGAGGAAAAGAGAGAAGAAAGGAGGGAGAGAGGAATTAGCTGAGAAGGGGACAAAGAATAGTGGCACACATGCTGGAGAAACACTGGCATAAAAATATATTTGAAGAGATTTTCTATGCCTCACAGCTCTGGGATCACTGCAGATGATCACCTTTGGTCTAATGTGGCCACCTCCTTCTCTCTCTTTCAGACTTTGCAAAGCTTGATGTTTTCCAGGACCCTGACGTGGTGCTTTCATGCCCTGGCCTGTCCTATTATATTCTTCAGCGGGGTTATTCCTAAGGAAGGAGAATGCAAGTAAGCCCTTTCTCCACTCACATTTATCTCTTGCTCAAAGCGCCTGTGCATCTGTTCCAGCTGCAGATCGTGTTTGTTAGCCAGCTGGGTCTGATTCCGGTGCTCCTCCTTCTGGATCAGACGCAGTTCTCGGAGCTCTTGGCGCCTGAAGGGTTGAGACAGAAGGAAAGGAGAGGAAGCAAGAGAAAAAAGAGAAGGAAAAGAGGAAAGAGAAAAGGGGGAAGGAAGGGAAGACATGAAGGAAGAAGGGAAAGAAAGAGGGAGTGGGAAGAGAACAGGAGGGAAGGAGGGTAGGAAGAGAAGAGAGGAGGGATAGAGCAAAGAGGCAAAAGGAGAGAAAAAGGGAATAAGGGAGAGAAGAAAAGGAGGGAGAAAGAGAACATTAATTAAGTACTTACTATGCTATCCACTACGACAAGCATAAGGCAGGCACTGTAGACACTTTTCACACTCCAAAAAAATGACTGTCTCTTTACTTTGAAAATTAAAATAAGAGGTTCAAGTCGAAGGGATTTCTCCAAGCTCATTTTCAGCCTTTCCATTCTGTGATTCTGTGCATCTTGTTAAAGGAGTCTGCTTTCCAGGTAACTAAATAATCCAGATGGAATTAGATGAAGGTTAACTCCCTCAAGAGAAGAATTTTCTAATCCTCAAGTCCTGATGAGCTATCTCTGAGACCTAATCAGAATCTCCCCTCTTCACAGGCCCTCTGTTGGTCTCACTGGGTTAACCCAAGCAATAGGATCTACCTGAAAATTCCAACTGGCTTTTTCCACATCCCATGGCTCTGTGATTTACCCAGCAACTATCCTTCTAACCTGTGGCTGAGAAGAGACCTCATACTTAACCCATCTCAGATCTCTGACTTTCAATGACAGGTTCTAGAGTTTCTGGACTCACCAAGCCTACAAGCTGATTCTGGCTGCCAAGCTTCTTCTCTGCTAGGAGTAGGAAGGTGTGAGGGTCCAAAAGTAAGAAAGACAAGATGCCAACATAATTTTTACTAACCTAACTGGCTACAGAGGGCTGGGCATGACATTTTGGAAGGAGGAGATGAAAGGCAATGAATCTGAAAGAGCAGAGATGGGAAATCCAGAAGTATTTTTATATCTGTCTTTCTTTTTTTTTAATCCCTACCTTCCATCTTGGAGTCAATACTGTGCATTGGCTCTAAGGCTAAAGAGTGGTAAGGGCCAGGCAATGGGGGTCAAGTGACTTACCCAGGGTCACACAGCTGGGAAGGGTCTAAGGCCAGATTTGAACCTACGACCTCCCACCTCTAGGCCTGGCTCTCAATCCACTGAGCCCCCTAGCTGCCCCCTATATATGCCTTTAAACCAATAGCAACATCTTACTATCCAGGGTCCAGGCATTGGAAAGCACACCTGACAGGAGAGGCAAAAATAATGTTTTGAGCAGCTAGGTGATGAAGTAGATAGACTGCTGGGCCTGGAGTCAGGTCACCTGGGTTAAATCTGGCTTCAGATACATATTAGCTGTGTGACCCTAGGCAAGTCACTTAACTCTACCTCAGTTCCCTCATCTATCAAATGAACTGGAGAAGACAATGGCAAACTACTTCAGTATCTTTACCAAGAAAACCCCAGAGAGGTTCAGAGAAGTATCATTATCCATAAAGGAGGAAAGTCATGGTCCTCAAAGTTAAGTGATGTTCACATAGCTAATAAGTAACTGGACTGGGATTTGAACTCAGGTCTTCACTATACCATGCTGCCTCACAAAAACAAACAGACCAGAAAATGCTTTCAGTGCACACCAGTAATATGAATAAAATTCTCCGGGAGCAGAAGGGGAACTGCTTGTCAAAGGAAGGGCTGTAACAAAAGGATCATTCAATCCAGCATGCTCTCTGTCTGTGTCTCTGGGCCTTTATATCTATCTCTGTCTCTCTCTGTCTCTGTCTCAATACACTGAATGCCCTATGTAATTGAAGGGAAATCCAACCTCACAGACCCCAAGTAAGCAGGGAGAAAAAAGAAAGAAAAGAAAAAGGACTCCTTATTACCAAGCACCCTCCTCTTCACCTCAGTGAAATTTCATCCCTATTACCTGAGCAGACACAACCTCTCTGTTCACACAGAGGAGCCCAGCCCAGGGCCAGGGCCAGAGGGCAGCCTCACTAAATAAGGCATCTGAGAGCTGGAATTTCAGCTTATGAAACCTGAGCTACTGTTGGGTGGAGGTAACCCCGACAGGGGACGCAGGAGAAATGGAGCTTTAAAAAGTTCTCCTGAGGATGTGCTCTTCCCAGCACAGAGACTGAGCACATCCAGAGTGACCTGCTTTACAGGAAAAAGCCAAATCCAACTTGGCTTGGGAGGATGCCATGAGGTCTTCATGGGGAAGCAGGCGGCTATCTAGAATTAACTCCCAAATTCCTAGAGCTGATGGAGAACTCCAATATGCAGTTTTATTTGCCTTTGAAATGTATCTTGGATTTATTTAAATTGTAGGACACCTTCTTGCTTTCTCTCCACTAAACGTATGCATTGGAAGCATCCACCACCCACCCCCATCCCCAACTTCTTGCCATGGCTCTCTTCTCTTTTCTCCTCTGAGTGATCATGTTCACTTCCCTGAACTCTAAATAGCATCACTGTCAGTAAGACTTCTCAATTTCTTTCCCAGCTCCTTGGTGGTTTTAAAAAAACAGAAAAAAGTAAGGGATCTGCAGTCAGGAGAGGCCTGAGTTTGAATTCTGACTGATATTTATCAACTGTGTAGCCATGGGCAAACTATTTGCTCTCTCTGAGCATCAATTTCTTTATCTGTAAAATGGGAATGATATTAATAGTAGCTATCTCTCAGGGTCTGGGAGAGAATCAAAGGAGATGCATATGTGAAATGCTTTGCAAGCCTCCATCATCATTTAAATGTCAGCTCCTCCTCCTCTTCCTCTCCCCCAGTAGCCAAATCCACTTTTCCTATGGTCTACGAAACTCTCCAGCTGGATGCCCCACTGGATTTTTAAATCCACCATGTCTAAGGCTGAACTTACCCCCTTTCCATTCCAAACTCCATTCCATTTTCTCCTGACTTCCCTATTTCTGCTAATGGTTCTAGCATTCTTCTAGCACCCTAAGCTTCAACTCCCAGACTTCTATTTGATTCCTATCTTATGTCTCATGTTTGAAGCCAAAGCTTCTCATTCTATGTCTAGAATGTTACTCAAATCCATGGTTGTTATTATTGCTAATAATAATAACAGCTGCTCACACTTACATAGTGTTTTAAGGTTTACAAAGCACTTTTTGGCAGCTAGGGAGTACAGTAGACAGAGTACCAGGGCCACAGACAAGAAGATCTGAATTCAAATCTTAATAAACTTAATAAGCTCTCTCCATATAGGAGAAGTATTGGAAATATAAGGGAAAAAAATCAGGTCCTACTCTTCAGAATCTTATTATCCTCTCATAAAAACATGTACATAAATGAATAAAACAGTCAGAAGACAACAAAATGTTTTGTGGAATTGATTAAAAATCAAAGGGATCAGGGAAGATTCCAGAGAAGGTGGAGCTAAATTGAGATCTAAAGGAAGATAGTACAGGAACCCCACCTAGAGTCAGGAAGAGAAGACCTCAATTCCAATGTAGCCTCAGATATTTCCTAGCTATGTGATCCTGGGCAAGTCACTTAACCCCATTTGCCTCATTTCCTCATTTGTCAAATGAACTGGAGAAAAGAGATGGTAACCAATCCAGTATCTTTTTCAAGAAAACCTCAAATGGGGTAATGAAAGGGCAGACAGAATCCAAATGACTGAACAGCCACAAAAAGTAATTTTGAAGGTAGAAATGAATGCAGACTACCTTCCAGAATTGGGGGATGGAGAATCAAAATGCCAGGACCACGTGAATGCCTAACAGCATGACAGATTATATTCCCCCCCCCCCAAAAAAAAACCCCACCAGTAATTTAGTTTGGCTGTAATGGAAGAGGAGTTATATTAAACAAAGCTGGAAAGGAGGACTGGAGATACATTGTAGAAGGTAAAGGGTTCAGATTTGATTTATCTTCAAGGCACTAGAGAACCCCTGGGAAACTTTTGAGCAGGAAAATCACATCACCAGTAGCATATCATAGCAAGATTTCGCTTGGCAGTTAGTTATGTAGAGCATAAATTAGAGAGTGCAAAGACGGGCAGCAGAGAGAACTAGGAAGCTCTTATAATAATCTGAACAAATGATGATGAGGGCTAGTGTGGTAACTACACTAACTACAGTTAGTGTAGTGGAGGTGTGAAATGAAACAAGCATGAATGGGAGAATGATGATACCCTCAAGAGACAGGAAAACAAAAGAAATAATTTTATTTAAAAACAAAAAATTGGGAATCAAGGGGATGTGTCCTTCAGTTGGGAAATCAAGAAATAAACTGTGCCATAAGAAATGATGAGCAGATTTTTTTTTTAACTTGGAAAGAACTATATGGGATAATGAAGAGAAGTGAAAAGAACCAAGGGAACATTGTATAAAGCTACAGATTTAATATTTGAAGAAAAACCTGTCAATATTTGCTTCCAGAGAATGAACTGAGAAATGGACATCTATTTTGCCAGTTGATACCTTCTTTGATTTGGGGGAGGGGGGGTCAGAGCTAAATAAAAATAAAATTCTTAAAAAGAGTTAGGAAAAGAAAAAAAAAGAAAAAAAAAGATTGGGGGTGGAGGCAAAAGCTGATGAACCACATTGTGGATATGTTGAGTTGGAGGTTCTCACAAGTTTCAGGTGATGCCCAGCAGGACTGGAAACGCAGATTTAAGAGTCCACTAGATAGAGGATATTAAGGTAAGGAAGTGAATCTTGGAATCGCCAAAAAAGAGAGTTCAGAGAGAAAGAGAGATCTGTGGGAGGAACCCAAATAAAACTGGTCTGATGATGATTCTAATAGTGTCCAAAACAGAGGTGGACAAAAGAGATGATTGTGAAAGATACTATTACTATTGAGTGTACACACAGTATCACTTTTTAACATTCTTAGGAGAATAGGAAACAAAGGAGAAGTAACTGTGGAAGGAAAGAGCATTATATTTGGGATCTGACCACCTACAAGCAAATCCCCATTCTGCCACTAACTGCCTGAGGCAATTTTGAGCAAGACATTAACATCCCAGGGCTTCAATTCCATCATTTTCCATATGAAAGAACTGGAGGAAGAACAAGATCAACACTCCAGAGCTGGCTCCTAAAGCTAGGATCCTACAATTAAAAGGCTCAAGCAATAAAATTCTCTCATTTTACAGAGGAGGAAGGAGACCCCAAATGGTTCACTGACTGGGTTAAGATGACCCAATAAGTTCATGACACAAGCAAACCAAGTATTCTGACTTTCAAGATCCAATGTTTTCTCCTCTTTCACAATAAAGACAAGCATTACTTATTGAAGCCCAAAAAAGCAAAAAGAATTTGTCATTTCAATATGTTTTAGAAGTTATGGGAGAAAACTGGGCCAAAGGTGCTGATCATCTCATAAAAATAATCTGAGCACAGCATTTCTGTTAATTCTCACTAATGGGGTAGTATTAGTATTAGTAGTATTCCTACTCCTTATTTTTTTTCAGGTGAGTCACCAGGGGCTATACATAAAATATATCTGACAGTTAATGTGGACGGCATTCAAAAAGTAATCCTAAAATCTCTCTGTATCCAATTGTAGTTGCCACCTATCTGTTTTATCAAATATGAACAGCCTATGGAAAATTACTTGGAGAGTAACTATTTTCTCCTCCTTCTCCACCAGGTATCAAAAAGTGTGTGTGGGGGGGGAAGGGGCAGCTGGGTATCTCAGTGGATTGAGAGCCAGGCCTAGAGATGGGAGGTCCTAGGTTCAAATTTGACCTCAGACACTTCCCAGCTATGTGACCCTGGGCAAGTCACTTAACCCCCATTGCCTCACCCTTACTGCTCTTCTGCCTTGGAACCAATATGCATTATTGGAACCAATACACAGTATTGATTCCAAGACAGAAGGTAAGGGTTTAAAAAAAAAGATTTTGTTCCTCAATTCAATTCACTTGTAAAATGACTTGTAAAAAGTTGCTTTCTAGGACAGGTAGGTGGCTCAATGAATATAGAGTAACAGAGCTGAAGACAAGAAGGTCCTAGTTTAAAATCTGATCTCAGATTCATCCTAGCTATAAGACCCTGAGCAAGTCACTTAACCCCAATTGCTGAGTCCTTACCACTCTTCTGCCTTGGAACTGATATTTAGTATGGATTATAAGACAGAAAATTTGGTTATAAGACAGAAAAGTTGTTTTGTTTTGTTTTTAACTTAAAGTTACTTTCTCTTGAGCAGAAAAAAAAAGTTAGTTATTAGTGCCAATTAGGTGCCCTAAATGGGTAGGGGCAATGGAGAGAAGTTTCTGGAATTCTAATTTGATTTTTTTGATATTTACTCCCAACCAACAAATAGGTCTTTAAAATATATTTCTCCATAGAAACAGTATTATAAATGACGGTTAGGAATGCAGTCAACCCTCGGTAAGAATTCTCAGAATGTGTTTTACAGTATCACTGTTAATGCAATAGCCAAACATCATCATTAAGTCCAAAATCCTGCTTTAATTTACTTAGACTAATTGTACATCTATCTCCAATACCATTGTTCCTATGGAATGAATAGATTTAATAATGTTTAGATGGCCTAACATACTGTTTCTGGGAGGAGAAAATATTATTGAGATATATCTATACCTGAAATCATACTGTGGGGACTTATTTCAGTTACAACAGGGAATAAAACAGGCATTTATTGGAATACCTGGAAACAAAACCATTATATACAATATTGAGGGTGAACCTTTTATAGAGTGCCGTGTTCCGCCCCAGAAACCACCTGCTATGCCACCCCCAACCGAGTGCCGGTGGGTGCACCCTGCCTGAGTGCTCTACTCCCCTCCAACTCTGCCACCTATGAGCCACTACTGTGCACTCACAGTGGGCCACTGGGCACAGGGTGGGGAGGGGTAGAGAGAGAGAGAGAGAGAGAGAGAATGTCAGCAGTTATGGTAGAGAGGGAGGGGGAGCAGCTACAATGAGTCCCCCAGCCTTTCTAGAAAGGAAGGGGGGGGAGATAAGCCAGCATGAATGCCCACACAGAGCTCTGTTTGCCATTGTTGGCATCCATGCCAAAGGTTCACCATCACTGATATATAACATTGTTTCCACAAGAAAGATTTCCTGAGTTCCATATAAGTGGCCCATAAACTTTTGGAACAAAGCTTTTAATAAGTTGGGAGATTATATTTGTCGGTTGAAATATTGATGCTTTTTAAGTCAGTAAATTTTCTCAGTTAAAAAATAATAATATGATTCCTGTAGTAAATCCCTACTCATAAAAGAACTGCTTGGAAAGAATGTACTCTATCTAAAAGAGCACTGTCCCTTCATTCCCTAGCACAATGCTTGGCACATAGTAAATACTTAATAAATGCTTGTTGGTAGACTAACAGTTATCATATATTACAGATGCAGAATACTGATATTCAAATAATTTAAGCAATAAATCATTCACATTTTGCCAACTCACTTCACTAGGGAAATGTCTATGACCATGTATGCATACCTTTAACATATAAAACCACTATCAATTGTTTAAATATTAACCATATATAATAAATAGATTCATAAAAACAGAACAAGTCATGATGGAGGCAGAAGCAATTACTAAAAACTAAGGAAGATGAAATAAGACAGAATTTTGCATTTATTCTGTATCTACTGATATATGCCTTTCTTGTATTCCCCAAGTAGATAATAAGTTCCTTGGCAAATGGGAACTGTTTTGTTCTTTATGCCTGTATCCTGTAAACCTCAAAATTTCTTAGACTTATAAATGTTGGAAAATTTCACCATTGGGAAATTTCATACTTGACAAATTTCCTATTGATAGTGGGTCTTGGCTATTGGAATGTGAACCCCATTGGCATGAGAGTCTCCTCCTCCTCCCTTCTTAAGATTACTTTAGGACAGAAACCTTTTGCTGAACAATGGAAAGGACTTTGACCTATGCTTAAGCATAGAACAGGAATTTCTTTGAGTCATGATTGATTTTAGAATTGATACAATGGAGATACTTGGAATCAATCTCCACCCTACTCAGTCCTAACAGGATTGAGGAAGGGCTGCAGCATAGATCAAAATTTAATTATTCCAATCTCTACCCTACTCAGGTTAACAGGATTTAGGAAGGGCTGTAGCAAAGGATCAAAGATTTAATTATTTGAAAATATGACCTTCAACAGACATGTGCAAAGCCAGAGACCTCTGGGCGGTCCTGGGTTAAGCTAGAGCCTCCATTGGCACAGGGAAATTGATGGACAGTGATTGGTAGATGTGAGAACTGAGGGGAGGGAACTTGGATGGTTTCCTTAAAGATAGAGCTGTCTGAAGACTGGGGGGGGGGGGGGGGGCGGGGTTGAGGAGTTTGTCTGAGTGGTTGGAGTGTGCTCTAAGAAGCTTGCTCTGAAGGAAGCTGAAGGTGGGGGCTTCTGAGACTGTTTCTCCATTTTGGTCACGTGAGTAATAGGGACTGATCTCTTTTCTTTGCCCCAGCTATCTAAGGGCTTGGGCCTTTTGGCCCAGTCTAAACAGAAGGGGCATTTAAGCCCTATTCCCTTCTCTCCCTTTCTCTCTCTCTATCTCTAATTCCTTTCTTCCTCCTGTTGTAATTAAACTCCATAAAAGATTGACTGCTGACTTGAGTTTTCATTTAGGAATTACATAGTTGAATTCCTTGGTGACCTTAAATTAATATATATCAGTCTTTTAAAGTGATTTCCTTGTCACATTGTGGCTGACCACACGGGAGTTTAAAGAATTCTCTTAATAAACTTCTGAAATTCCTTGCCTTTTTACTCTACCTTCTCACCACTTAGTCCCTTTTAACAGAAAACTTGGCTTAAAGACACAGCTGCTAGAACACGTGAGTATAAAAAACTTTTTCTCTCTTCTCTTTTCTCCTTAAGTTAAATTGGAATCAGCAGTTTTTCTTTTTCTTCCCTTTAATCTTAAGAGACAGCTGGGTAGCTCAGTGGATTGAGAGCCAGGCCTAGAGGCAGAAGGTCCTGGGTTCAAATTGGACCTCGGATACTTCCCAGCTGTGTGACTCTGATAGACAGAAAACAGCTGTTTTAAATCTCAGCAACAGGACTCTAAAGTCCTGGCTGGAAGAGCTGTTTCTAAATATCCTTTCCCTTAAGGAACAACTTCCTGGATTAAAAAAAAAACCCTGTGGAAAGTTTGTTGCTTTGCCCTGCTCCCCACGTGTTTTGTGAAATTACAAAATATATATATATATATATATATAT
The DNA here is from genome assembly GCF_027887165.1 of Monodelphis domestica. Classification (NCBI taxonomy): domain Eukaryota; kingdom Metazoa; phylum Chordata; class Mammalia; order Didelphimorphia; family Didelphidae; genus Monodelphis; species Monodelphis domestica. The sequence goes on from NC_077227.1 coordinate 378,537,189, forward strand.
ATATATATATATATATATATAAATGAGTACTACATTCTTTGACAATTATATGGCAGCTGAAGAATTAGGGGCATTGAGGACTGCAGGATACCTCCAAATTTTTATATTAATAGGTACTGTCATTTTTGTAGTCCTCAATACTATATTTAGAGATGCTTAAATTAAAAAAAAATGAGGATAAAATAGAAAATATTGAGGATAAAATAGAAAAAATTGAGGATAAAATAGGAAATATTGAGGATAAAATAGGGAATATTGAGGATAAAATGGGAAATATGGAGGATAAAATAGGAAAAATTGAGGATAAAGTGCAAGCCCAATTAGAAGATCTAAAAAGTTTCTTACAGGATCAATTGGCAAACAACCACTCTACCAGAAACAGACCTGTTTCTGAACCTTTGAATGAGGAAATTTCCTTCCCTGAAATAGAGACAGAAAACACCTTCCCTATAGCCCAGTTAACAGACTGCTTCTCTCGTGTAGTGCAAATCTTGTCTGAATTTAATCCCCAAAACCCTTCCCCTGCAATCCCAGTTTCTCATGTTCCTTCTCCTACAGAAAACCAAATTCCAATGCAAGGGAGATCTTGTCCTCCTAGAGAAACCTGTCCTTGTCAAACTGACCCACAGGTGCAAAATTCAACTAGAGGCCTGTTTCCTCTAAGAGAAGTACCTGAAATAGGACGGAATGGGTATGTGGTGACTTTAAGACATAGGATACCGTTTACTCCCCAAGAAATAAATAAATTTACACGAAATATCCCCACATATGAACAAGATCCTTTTCTAGTAACAAAAAAGATGGGAGACATATTTTTTCAGTATAATCCGTCTTACAAGGACGTTGAGAACTTACTACAGGCTTTTTTAAGTGAACGTGAAAAAAATAAAATAATTGCTCATGTCAACAAAACCCGGGGGCGTAATGCAGCACATTGGCCATCTCAGGATCCCGAATGGGACTATAACAATCCTGAGGATTATCTACAACTATACCGTTGTAGAGAGGCCATCCTCACGGCAATGAAGGAATGTGCAGACAGTACAGATAAGTAGATGGAACTGGAAAAAATTAAGCAAAAGGAAGAAGAATCACCATCCAGATTTATGGATTGAATTATCGAGTTTGGGGACAGATACTTAGATTGGGACTTAACTAAAGAGAATAGTTTAAGACAAGTTAGAAGAATCTTTGTAAATAACTCTTGCAAAGCAATTAAGAATTATTTTAGAACACAATGCCCAAGATGGTTAGATATGGACCTTGAAGAATTGCGAAAAACAGCTATATATGTTTTAAAGGGAAACAAGGAAAAGGAGGAAGAAAATAATGATGACATAGAGGAAATAAAGAAAAAAATGAGATATTTAATAGATAGGATGACTAAATTAGAAAGTAGGCATGATAATGAACCAACGACAATTGCCCCTCTCCAGAAATCCAATTATCAATCCATTACTTGCCACTTCTGTGAGAAGAAGGGCCACAAAATGATGGAATGTAGAACCTTTCTTAAGATGATTGGAAGGAATACACAGTTTAATAATAGCTTTTGAAATAATAACTATAGAAATGATGATAATGGTTATAGAAACCAGAATTCTAGAAATTATAATAATGACTATGGAAATAACTATAATGAATATAGAAATAAGAACTTTAGAAACCAGAATTATAGAAATAGGAATTGGGAAATTAATGACAATGCTCAAATTGAAGAAAATTATAATGATAATGAACAACAACAATATATGAGAAATGGCGCTCGTCCAAAAAATACTCAAGGTACTAATGACCCTCAGAGAGGTGCCGTTTAGGAGGGTGCCCAAGGAACTTCCTAATATAATGAAGATGATTCTTCTTAGATTGTATTGATTTTGTTGATATTAATTAACCTTTTTCAGTTTTTTTTTCTCCTCTCCAAATAGTAGGAAAGAATGAATAAAGAATTTAAGACTATGATTGGCAAATTATGCACTGAGACCCATTTAAAATGGCCTGAAATTCTCCCTCTGGCCCTATTTTATCTTAGAAGCAGGCCTAGAGGAGACTTACATATTTCACCATTTGAGATGCTTTTTGGACATCCACCTATACAGGCTAAGCCTTTCTCCCCGGCTTATACATCGCTATTAGGGGGAGATATTTCTATTGCTTCCTATATACAGGAGTTACAGCACAAACTACATGAAATTCATGAATCTGGAGCTGCAGTACAAGCCGGACCATTAGACTTTTCTCTGCATGACCTGAACCCAGGATATAAAGTTTATATCAAGAATTTCAAGCGAACTGGAACAACTCAACCTTCATGGGAAGGACCATTCCAAATATTATTAACTACTCCAACATCTATAAAGATTGGAGAAAGAGACTCTTGGATTCACTGCTCACATGTGAAGAAAGCATCTTCTGCTGAGACTGATTGACTCTATCCTATCATATGAATTGTGACTCTATCTTATCATATGAATTGGAGATAATAATCCATAGAAAAATGGATGCTGTTTTTTTTTCAAGAATATATTGAATTACTGATTTTTTTCTTATTTTTTCTTATTTCTTTTCTTTTATTTTTTGATCAGAATATTTGATTTTTTTCTCATTTTTGTACTGAAGGTACACATAATTAATATTAACATTATTTTTCCCTGCAGTAATACATGTTAATATATATACTGTTGCTATAATATCAATATATGCCTAAAAGCTTTAAACTATAGGAACCTGCCATTTATTGATAAAATATTATAGGACTGTGATTAATGTTTGTGTCTGATTCCAGGAAAAGGGATAAAAACAAGGAGCACAGACTAAACCTGAATAGTGCCAATAGAGCACACAAGAAATATTAAAGTGAGACTCGAGGTTGCGACGCTTAACTTATGTTTAAGTCATAGGTCTTCCTTGTATCTACACTCTTTTCGAAGTACTCAAACAAGTACAAAGCTTGACTATCATGCTGGCTCCCTATATCCCTGAGGAAAAAATCAGACAAGGGAATGACATTTCCCCATCAAAATAGAATTCTAATTCTTTTCTTCTTATACTATGGCAACTTCCTGTAGTCTTGGCTACAAATGGCTAAGTGAAATATTACTGCATTCTGTCCTACATACTTGTGGGATAGAAATTACTTTAAACTGGACCTATACAAGGTCTATTTTGAATTTTTCTTATGTTTTTGATTATTTTTCTATTCTTTTGATAATTGACACATACACCCCCATAACTGAACATTGCATTCTGAGCTAAACTTGATATTTTTTTAATACTTACTTCAGGGGGGATTGTATTTTAATTTAAAATCTAAGAATTTTTGAATTTTTTTGTTGTTGTTTGAGATTGTATTTTTATAAAAATCCAAGAATTTTGTTTAAGATTTTACTTTTATAAAAAAAATTCAAAGATTTTGATTCTGTTTGAGAAAAGATCTTCAAGAAAGAAGCTTGAAACTTTTATATCCAGAGAATGAACTGTTGCAGAAAGATGCCAAAAACCTACACTTCATCAAGAAGATCAAGAATGAATTTTGGATGTGATTGATTGAACTGAACTTTTGATTGAATATTTATTGTAACTGTACACATTTATGCCAAAAGGGACTGCCCCTAATTTGGCTTTCTGTCAATGCGCCTAGCAAACATTGGTTTTGCTTTCTTTTCTTTTCTATTTCCTCTCTCACTATTCTAATTTCTCTTAGAAAATTGAATATTGTGTATACCTTTAGTTAGAAGTGAATTTAGAACTACAAATTGATTATGTTAAATGATCAGTGGGGAGACTAGTCTCCCAATGATCATCAGGGGGGATTGTAAACCTCAAAATTTCTTAGACTTATAAATGTTGGAAAATTTCACCATTGGGAAATTTCATACTTGACAAATTTCCTATTGATAGTGGGTCTTGGCTATTGGAATGTGAACCCCATTGGCATGAGAGTTTCCTCCTCCTCCCTTCTTAAGATTACTTTAGGACAGAAACCTTTTGCTGAACAATGGAAAGGACTTTGACCTATGCTTAAGCATAGAACAGGAATTTCTTTGAGTCATGATTGATTTTAGAATTGATACAATGGAGATACTTGGAATCAATCTCCACCCTACTCAGTCCTAACAGGATTGAGGAAGGGCTGCAGCATAGATCAAAATTTAATTATTCCAATCTCTACCCTACTCAGGTTAACAGGATTTAGGAAGGGCTGTAGCAAAGGATCAAAGATTTAATTATTTGAAAATATGACCTTCAACAGACATGTGCAAAGCCAGAGACCTCTGGGCGGTCCTGGGTTAAGCTAGAGCCTCCATTGGCACAGGGAAATTGATGGACAGTGATTGGTAGATGTGAGAACTGAGGGGAGGGAACTTGGATGGTTTCCTTAAAGATAGAGCTGTCTGAAGACTGGGGGGGGGGCGGGGTTGAGGAGTTTGTCTGAGTGGTTGGAGTGTGCTCTGAGAAGCTTGCTCTGAAGGAAGCTGAAGGTGGGGGCTTCTGAGACTGTTTCTCCATTTTGGTCACGTGAGTAATAGGGACTGATCTCTTTTCTTTGCCCCAGCTATCTAAGGGCTTGGGCCTTTTGGCCCAGCCTAAACAGAAGGGGTATTTAAGCCCTATTCCCTTCTCTCCCTTTTCTCTCTCTCTATCTCTAATTCCTTTCTTCCTCCTATTGTAATTAAACTCCATAAAAGATTGACTGCTGACTTGAGCTTTCATTTAGGAATTACATAGCTGAATTCCTTGGCGACCTTAAATTAATATATATCAGTCTTTTAAAGTGATTTCCTTGTCACAATCCCCATAGTCTAACATAGCACTATCACATAATGCTTGTCAATTCTCTGGTTTACAACCAGTTGTCCCTTATCACATATATATCAAGGCTTTCTGGGAAGTTTGTTCTAACTATACAAGGAAGAAATCAGCCAAATGAAAGGGAGGGATAAAAAATGAAAAGAAGGTTGTATTAAACAAGAATTACTCGGATTTTTCGTGTATCTGCCTCCTTCTGATCCCAAAATGCATTTGGAAAAGGGAAGGAAAAGTAAAGAGGAGAGAGGTGCTATGGGGCAAAGAATGCAGTCAAGAACCATAAGGGCTTTGGAGTCTTCTGGGCTCCAGGATCAGAGTCCTGGGTCTAAAAATAAGGAAACAATTCTCTGAAATGTTCATCGTCATGCAGTAGAGGGCAGTAGGGCAAGTATGTAGATGTCCCTGAGCCCTAAAGAAATGATTTCTTCTCAGACAAGAGATCACACTTGAAATTCTTAGAATTATAGCTACAGCGAAGTTTTTCCTCCTCATACTCCTACCGTCAACCCCAAGGAAAAATCAATACCCTTTTCAATAAAGGGACAATATTGGAGATAAGGCAAAGAATCAATATATGCCACCCAAAGGATAACTGAACTCTCTCTTCTGAACTCATTCCAGACAGTGTGCAGATAATTAAACCGCATTCCAAACCTTTTCACAATGTTAACCCTCATGATAATTGTGTTCCTCATATTACAGGGCTCACATGTATAGGAGGTTGGGGAGAAAAGTTACAAAGCAAACAGTCATGATCCCTGCCTTTCTAGAACTGAAATGTCTAGAGCAGGCAGCATTAGCTAAGATAGGCTATGGTATCGAACAGCAAAATGTGCTTCAGCACCCAAAATATGGGAAGGGAAACCTTGCTAAGTCACAAGGAAAGGAAGCTGAGCAATACTACCAGTACCTACTTGTCCAAGGTTTTGTGCAGAAAGTGAACTCTGGGGAGATCCAGAAAGGATGAGAAGTAGAAAGCTTCCTGAAGGCAAAGAATGACTGAGATCTAGGAAGCACCATAGGCTATAGGAGCAAAAGGGAAGGGGGGGGGGGAATTAGGCAGGAGACTCATATAAAATTTGAATGAACTTTGACTAATAGAGAGTTGAGTAGGACAGTAAGAGAAGGATTTGAGAGATGCCTTCTAGGCATCTAGTCTGATGGAAGAACTTAAAGTATTCTTGGGTTTAGGAATGTAAAGTAAGATAGATGGACCACAGAGAAAGAAAAGTTGGAGAAGATTTGATTTATTATAAGACATCCATGCTTCTTCAGATCCAAGGTTTCAATCTATGGATTAAGAAAAGGCTAGGGGGACAGTTAGGTGGGTCTGTGGATTGAAAGCCAGGCCTACAGTCCAGAGATCCTGAGATCCAATCTGTGTGTTCTTGAGCAAGTCCCTTAACCCCCATTGCCTAGTCCTTACTACTCTTCTGCTTTGTAACCAATACACAGTATTGATTCTAAGATTGAAGAGGAGAAGAGAGGAAGGAAGGGGAAGAGAGGAGAGGAGAAAGGCTGGATATGAAATATGAAAATATATTTTCAAAAGTTAAAATTGGTCACAGTATTCATTTTACTGATATTTTTCTGCCCCAGACTCAAAGAGACTAATGTCATTGACCTCATCGCTTTTTTATTTTTCCCTGAATCAGGTCAAGCACTTTCAGTCATTCTTCTATGTAAAATCTTCAAAGGAAAAGCAGGCCATAGTCAACTAGAGAAGCTTGCAGGTTTTTACTTATCTGTTTTTCACTCCTTTGTTATCAAAGAAAAACAGCAAAGGGAAAGAGGGGTGGAATTGTGGGATGCTTATGCAGAAAAGAGAGTAAAAACAAAAAGCTGGGTGTGGAGTGTGTGTAATAACTGCTATCACAGGAGTAAGTATCACTGCTATCACAGTGGGTTTAGCAGGTGACTTAATTGAACACTAACATGGGGGGTGGGTGGGGTGGCACAAGACAAATTGCCCAAAGAGGGATAAACCAGCTCAAGTCAGAAAATGTTCCTAAAGTAGGTCAAAGTTTCTAATCCATAAAGGTGTGAGAACAAGTCTGGGAGACCGTCTTTGAAAAAATGAATAAAAACAAATGAAATGAATTTTTTTAAATTTCAGTGTTCCTTAATGCCTCTTAAATGAAATTTTAAAATCCTCAGCCTAGCATTGAAACAGCCTAGACCCTCCATAGTCTAGCTCCTACCTTGTTATCCACTCTTATTTCATACAAACTTCTTTCACTCACCCTAAATTTAACCCCTAATTTTAACCTTAACAACTCCAAGTTTGATAGAACAGGCCTACTAATTGTCCCCCTCATCTCTTGCCTCAGTTCTTTCTCCCCATGGGTGAAATACCTTCCCTCTCTCATTATCTCTTCATCTCAGAATCCCACCCCCTTACAGTCACATGCTTAGGTACCAACAACTCCCCCACAAGGCTTTTCTTGATTCTTCCAGTTAGTGTTCTTTAACCCCTTGGAGTAACTTTGTACATATTATTGTCTACTAATCTGTATACATGATCAATTTTAGTCCCTTGAGGACAAGGGCACCTTCCTTTTCGGTCTCTGGCTCTCAAGTGCCTAGGACACCCAGTGCCTAAAATATAACAAGCACTTAATGTTTGTTGAACTGAATGTAATTTTTCAGGATTCCTATCAGTACCCGGGAAAATAGGGTTAAGGAGGAAACTACAGCATGAACTCTGTGGATAAAGGAACTTAAAAGAGTATAGCCTCATGATTTGTTTTCTGATTTCAATCTTGTTTTGTATCCATAGTGCTTCTAGGTGGCACAATGGATAGAGTGCTCGACCTAGAGCCAAGATAAACAAATCCAGCCTCATATACTTACTAGCTGTCTGACCCTAGGCAAGTCTTTTAACCTCCATTTGCCTCAGTTTCCTCATATGTAAAATGGGGTACAATAGAGCCTACCTCCCTTCACTCATTTCAGACAAAACAATAGAACCTAAGGGAGACTTCAATCAAATGTTAACCCTTTGGTCTTAGTAGTTTCTCCCACTGTAACAAAGACTTCTCCCAGGCAGTCCAGTCCAGGGCTGACCCCTTCCCTTTTGTATCCATTGCAAAACATCAGCCTCACCCTGATAATCCTGTCTTGGGCTTCCCATTTCCTTGTAACCATGGTAATGCCAGTCAATGTTACTTCTTTTGTCCTTAGTTTCCCAAAAGGTATAGGAGTTCTATTGTCCTTTGGAGAATCATCTAGCATGGTGATCCTCTCAGAGATACTGTTGCCAGAGTGCCAGAGCCTGTGGTTGTGTGTGGTTTTTCGGCCCTTGGACTTTGTGGCAGCAGAATATTGAACTCTATCCCTCTCCTGATTAAAGACTTGCTTTTTCTGACTCTTTTAGTAGCTCTGTATTTTTCTGGGGTTAACAGTCTACACAGATTGACAATAAGAACAACAAAAATGTATTTATTGGTTCTTTCTCTAGAGATAGACACTCACAAGTTGTTCTTTAAACATTAGTTTTGTAGCTATACATAATGTTCACTTATAGGTTAAGTTTTTTATCAATTACTTGATGTGGGGAAGCTGGGTAGCTCAGTGGATTGAAAGCCAGGCCTAGAGGTCCTAGGTTTAAATCTGACCTCAACCACTTCCAAGCTGTGTGACCCTGGGCAAGTCATTTAACCCCCACTGCCTAGCCCTTACTGATTCCAAGAAGGTAAGGAATGTTAAAAAAATAAATAAATAACTTGATGGTTGTTTGACACTTATATAGTATTTTAGGGTTTGCAAAGGAATTCACAGAGTTCTGATTTTACCTCACAAATTTATTATGAGCTTAAGAGCTGTGAAGATTAAATTTAACTCTCCCCTAATTGGGAAGATGAAATTGTAACCCTGCCTATTTTTAGATCCAATCACCAAAAGTGTAAACACCCCATTCACACTTGAGTGGGGGTGGGAGGCAGAGTCTGTGACCCACCTGGGCAATAGTGGGTGATGAATCAGAATGAAACTAACTGCCCCTGGGCAGTCTTAAAGCAAAGCTTCAACTGTAATTGGTAATTAGGGGAAGGCACAGGAAGTGACCCAAAAGAAAGTATCTTTAAAAGGGAGTTACAACTTTCTGAGTGGAGTTCTGAGTTTGAGTTGAGACTGGAGAAGAATCTGCTGACTGGACCTGAATGAGGCTGTTCTTAGGTCTCTTCCCATTGAACTGACACATACATGGTGAGTGAAAAGGCTGACTCCTTTCCTAGATATTTTCTGAGGAAACTAGCCTCAGGAGAGACCCACCTCTTGAGAGTTTTCCCCAAGTCCTCAGCTTTGTTGAGAGCCCTTGAAACTAACTCTCCCTGCCCAGGTTGAGCCAGGGGCCAGGAGCAAATTAGTTCATGCTTAGGCACTAACTTCTCTTACCCTATCCTCTCTCTGATTTTCTGTACTCTTTCTATATTTTGTAAATAAATTGAAAATAAATCCCTTTGGAATTCATATAAATTCTTGGTGACGCTATTTTAAATAGAACCCAGTCCAACCTTTTAGAATATAACCCCTTTCTCCCCTTACAGAGCTATAGGGATTCTGAGCTCTTCTTGACAGATGAGGAAACTGACACCAAGAGAAGTGAAGTGATTTGTTTAGGGCCACATAGTTAGTAAATGACTGAACAGTTTCTTCTGGTTCTAACTCCTTTACTCTAACCATTATACCACTATGCCTTCCAGAAGGGGTAATATGTTCTATTTATAGATGCTTCTAGATATGTAACATATAAAGAGTTGCTTTATATGCCCTGTAAACTTCTAAATTCTTTATGGTTTTCAGCAGATGTGAACTTCAGGAATATAAGCACACATGTTGTTCCTCAGGCTTAGAACTTTTCTTTTTCACCTTCCACCCAGAGAACTGGGGTGTAGACACTTGGCAATAACACACATTCATCAATCCAGATACCCAGATACTCTAGGGTATTGTTAAATACTACAAAAACCTCATTAATTTGAAATCTCATGATTAGGGGAGGAGGCAAGATGACATTTTTCTAACTATTAAAAAATGTATATTAAAAAGAGAGAAAAGAAGATAAAGACTTCAACTCTTAAAACTTAAATTGCCTATTTATAATAGGATAGATGTAAGGAAGAAAGGAAACAAGCATTTATTAAATGCCTATTATGTCAGGAACTGTGTTAAGCACTGTACAAATCTCTCTCATTTTTCCCTCACAACTCCTCTAGGAAGTAGGTGGGATTATGACTCCATTTTATAGTTGAGGAAATTGAGACAGAAAGAGGTTAAGTGACTTCCCTCTGGTCACACTGGATAAGTATCTGAGATGAGATTTGAACTCAGGACTTCCAGATTCCAGGCTGTGAACTTTAAAACTACCCCACCCTACTCAGACCTGTTACTTGAGATTTGATTCAGCTACCTCCTACTTGGTCTAACAGAATCAGGAATGTCTTGGGAACTTTTAAATTACTGCACCCTACTTAAGATACTTAAGATACATACTTACCTTTGGGGGAAGATAAAATTGTAATCTGCTGATTGAACAATGAAGATACTTAGTTCTCACCTTATAGTCAAGCTAGAACTTTAAGCTAAGTCTATTTTTAGATCTAATACAAAAAGGTGTTAAGTAACTGTAAAGGTTAAATTAATCACTAAAAGGTCAAGTAACTCACAAAAGGTGAACTTCACAAAGAGGTGTGAAGTAACTCAAAGGATATAATCAAATCAAAGAAGGTGAGAACTAAAAGTATGGGCAGTCCTGGAGAAAAAGTCTTTGATGTGATTGGAAGATGTGAAAACTTAGAGGAGGAGACACAAGGGTGAGCGGTCTATATATTTGGGATTTTTCCTGTCAAAAACACACTCTTCCCCCCTGCAGCCACTTCCAAGATGGCAATGTCTCTGGGCTCCAACACCTACAATAGGCAGAACTGGGAGGACTCAGACTTCCCTATTCTATGTCAGACATGCCTTGGAGAAAATCCTTACGTTCGGATGACCAAAGACATATATGGAAAAGCATGCAAAATTTGTGCCAAGCCGTTCACAGTGTTCCGCTGGTGCCCCGGGGTTCGCATGCGTTTTAAGAAGACTGAAGTGTGCCAAACCTGCAGCAAGCTAAAAAATGTGTGTCAGACCTGCCTTTTGGACCTAGAATATGGCTTACCTATTCAGGTTCGTGATGTGGGACTGTCCCTTAAAGATGACATGCCCAAGTCTGATGTGAACCAAGAATACTACACACAGAATGTTGAGCGAGAGATTTCTAACTCTGATGGAACCCGGCCAGTTGGCCTTCTTGGGAAGGCTACAGCTACCAGTGACATGCTGCTCAAATTGGCTCGCACCACCCCTTACTACAAACGGAACCATCCTCACATTTGTTCCTTCTGGGTGAAAGGAGAATGTAAGAGAGGAGAGGAGTGTCCATATAGACATGAGAAGCCTACAAATCCTGAGGATCCTCTTGCTGATCAGAATATCAAAGACCGATATTATGCCATTAATGACCCTGTGGCAGACAAGCTTCTGAAAAGGGCTTCCACAATGCCTCATCTGGACCCCCCAGATGATAAGACTATCACCACACTCTATGTTGGAGGCCTTGGAGATACAATCAGTGAGGCAGATCTCAGAAATCATTTTTACCAGTTTGGTGAGATACGAACGATAACCGTGGTGCAGAGGCAGCACTGTGCTTTCATACAGTTTGCCACAAGGCAAGCTGCAGAGATGGCTGCTGAGAAGTCCTTTAACAAACTGATCCTCAATGGAAGAAGGCTTAATGTGAAATGGGGAAGATCACAGGCAGCCAGAGGAAAAGAAAAGGAAAAAGAAGGAACCACAGACTCTGGACTTAAGCTGGAGCCTGTTCCTGGACTTCCTGGAGCTCTTCCTCCTCCTCCTCCTCCTCCAACAGCTGAAGAAGCCTCTGCCAATTATTTTAATCTCCCTCCCAGTGGTCTCCCAGCAGTGGTTAATATTGCCCTGCCCCCACCTTCTAGAATTGCACCTCCATCCCCACCAGGTTTTGGACCACAAGTGTTCCACCCAATGGGACCACCTCCTCCCTTCATGCCAGCTCCAGGCCCCATCCACTATCCTTCCCAGGATCCCCAGAGGATGGGGGCTCATGCAGGAAAACACAGCAGTTCCTAACATCCTGCCCTGTGCTTGGGCTCTGAGTCAGAAAGGCGCTTTAGAAATATATATTTTTTTCTATGTAAGTTTTCATGGTAGCATTTAACATGCTAAGATATGGGCAAAAAAGAGAACTGGAGCCACGTTCCTGAGTCCAGGGCAAGTGGAGGAGCCCTGTTAAACTGATATGAACCAATCTGGTCACTACCTAAACATGTCCTTCTGGTTTTTGACCATACAGGAAAAAGAGGGTCAGGGTGAGTTTGGAGTTTCTGGGAACCTTTAAGAGAGTCATAATTCTAATTGTATATATTTTTTTGTGTTTTGGTTTGACAGACTTTGACCTGGGTTGAAAATAAAGATTCAACAATGTTTTAAATTCATTCTTTTGCTAGTACCAGTCATTAGGGGGAGTCATTAAGTATGATTTCCCTGTTACCCAAAGTCAAACTTGTGAAAAGTGAACACCCCTAGCTAGATACTTTCTTTCCTCCCTTATCCTCCTCTCACTAAAGGAGCCTCTGCAACAAAACAAAACAAATTTCTATTCAGTCTTGAGAGCTTGTAATTTAATACCCTGCCCTCCAGAATGACAAATCTCTTCACAAAACTGTGGGGCCTGCATTGCAAACTCATACCTCCTCTTCAGAGAGAGATGTTAATAATAAGCTTTCTAACTGTGAAATGGGCAAATTTTTTATTTTGTTTGTATGGGTGAGCTGTGACATATGGAAGGATATTTGTTTAATTTACACCTTCTTGTGTTTCTATCTCATTTTCTGCTGCATAGGAGGCTGTTTATTACTTTGCTCTTTATAGAAATATTGCTTGGATGTAAACTGAATTATAGACAAGTGAAAAAGGTAAAGGATGAAAGTTTGAATGGAGCCGACACCCTCTTCTTTGATAGCAGTGATTTCCCCATCCGAAAGCTTGTCACTGGGCTTATTGAGGTTGCCTTTGGGCTCTGTGGGCATCACTGGGTCAGCAGTTGATGACTCTGGAGGCTTCTCTCCATCAAAACTCAATTGACTCACTTCTGAAGAGTCCCATGTGTGACTCCCTGGAGGCTTTTAAGAAAAGAACATATTTCAGGTTTAAAACAATTATTCTGAACGTAACAAAAACCACATTAAACAGATTTCTATATAGTGTGACAGAAAGATTGTTCTTGAAATGGTAAATCTTTAGAATAAATTTAACCTGTCATTTTCAAAGCTATCCTGCTCATCTGTGCTACTTTCTAGCTTTCCTTCTGTTTCTCTCAGCACTTTTTTAAAATGCCTCAGTGATTTTATCTCTATCCACCTAATAAGATTTAAAAGACAGTAACCACTAGAACCAGCAGAATCTCAAAAAGACCTGGAACCTTTAAAGCCTAGTTCTTTTAGATTTTTTTCTTCTTTCAAGAATGTTTTTTTTCTTCCTCTTCCCCACTTCTCTCTGAGCCTAGAGCAGATAGTAGCAATGACTAATTCCTAATCACTCTCTCTGTGGGTAGAGATTGAGTGTAAATATGGTGATGGGGAAGGAGCAGGTGGGCTGGGTTGGGGGAGAGCAAGGAATTGTCTTCTCTTTCCTTTCCTCTCCCTCAGCACCAGATATAGTACTAGGCCCATAGTAAGTACACAAAAATATGTCAGAAATAAATGAATGAGAAAGGAACCTCAATGAGGCCAAGGTGGAGTTTTCTATTTTATTGTTATGTTCCTGGTTCAGGCCATTTTGTTGCAAAATTGTAGCTTTCATCATTGATAGAGATCCATAACTTCTGGGAGAGTAGAGGGCTAACTAAAACAGGGACATATCTGCCCATCTTCTGTGATACCTAAGCTTGGAGAAAGATAACTCCTTGGTAAGTTTCCTAGGACTCATTTCCTTTAAAAATGTCTTTTCTTTATTTTTCCAGATTACACATCAATTAATTATCTTATAGTTTTAATATTTGTTTTCTGACATTTTTCAGTCCTCTCTATCCCTCCCACTGTTCCCCCTTCCTCAAGAAGGCAGGTAATATAAATAGGTTGTATGAATGTTATCATATAATACATATTTACCTGTTTGTCATGTTATAAAACAAGACATATATTGCTTCTACTAGAGAAAAATTCGTGGAGGACATAAAATGAAAGAATGGTATATTTCAACCTGCGTTCAGACTCCATCTGCTCCCTATATGATGGTGGATAGCCTTTTTCATCATGAGTCTAGACTGCCTCTGGCATGAAATGATTCCCCATACACAAGAATGAATTTGAAAACTAGATACATTTTTGGATGAGCATTTGTCTTCCAGAAAGAACCATCCCAGAACTCTTTTTAAAAGAAAGATTCCCCACTGAATTTCTGACTCAACTGATATTCCTTATTGTCCAATGAAAAGAAACTTGGTGTTACAGCTATTCACTCTCCATTGATAATCCCCCCCACAGACTCAACTCTTCCCCTTGAAGTAGCCATTTTACAATTTTTCCACTCTTCCAAGCAACGGAATCCAGATGTCAACTTGAAATTGGACATGCCATGTTTGGTCAACTTGAAAGCTGGAGACTCCAAGTTTGTCCCTGGTCCCCAGAGAGTTCACCTGGAGGGAAGTCTATTTCAGAGTTAATAATAGACCTTAAGATACTTAATGGCCCTAGTTATGTGGAGCTAGCAGACCTAATCAGATGTCAAGTACCCTTTTGTCCTGGTAGTTTCTCTCATTCTATCAAGGTCCTTTCCCAGGTAGCCCAACTCTTGGCTGGTTCCTTTCCTTTGTATACAAGGATAGGCCTCTCTCTGATAATCCTGTCTTGGGCTTCCCTTTCCTTGTAGCCATGGCAATGTCAATCAATCATGCTCCCAAGTCCTCAGTTCCCCAAAGGGCAAAGAAGTTCACCAATTCTATTATTCCTCAGAGACATGTAATGCAAGGGGATCCCCCCAGGGATGTTTTCCAAAGTCCTAGGGTGTAGGCCCTGTAAAGTTCCTGGCACTGGGCTCTGTGTAGCAGCCAAATATTGGATCTCTTTCCTGATTAAAAGCCTTGGTTTTTCTAACTACTTCATTCGTTTTGTGTTTTTTTCTAAGTTAAAACAGGAATCTAAAATGTATCCCTGTCTTGGTTCTCTAACTAGCCAGTCCAATGTCACTATGTAGTTTTCCTACTCCCTTATTAGCACTAAGTAGTTGTGTGAATTTGGGTAAGTTGTGTTCATTTGATGGCTCTCAATTTCCCATTCCATTAAATGAGGCATTTGAACTAGATGAACTTTGAAGGCTCCTTCCAACTCTAAAATTCTAGGAGGTTAGAGAGCAAGTGTCCTTGTACCCAGCTCCTTGACTTGATGGCTTAATTTAGCTTCTCAGACATTTTGGTTCACAAAAACACACTACCATCAGGCCAGCAACTCCTATCCAGCTAGATGGAAATAAGTCACTAAGGAATCTTTTCCATGGAATGGAGAACAGAGGAGGTTAAAACAGCATGCCCACAAGCATCAGTTACTCCCCATAACATGGATGAAATTCTCTTGAAAATACATTCCTCTCCCACTGATGATTATTTGGGGGTGATTTTTCAAGTCACACAATTCACCTTTTTTTTTTTAAATAGAAAAAAAGCCTTGCAAAAAGTAGTAGGTTTTTTAAGAGTTAGACTTACAGGCACTTTTCTGTTGAGTCATCATCTTCTCCTTCCTCCCTGTTGTCTTCAATTTCTTCCATCACTTCAGCCTTTGCTTCAGCTACCAGCTTTCTAAGAGCTTTGTTGCTGGTGATTTTGCTGACAAAGGGATGCTGAATAGACAACACACAGTGATTAGAAAAGGTTATCTTCCCATACAGCATAAGCTGCAGTTTGATTGAGAAGCTGAGATAATTGGAGAGGAGAATCCTGGTCTTTTGGGGAAGGGTAATGCTCAGACACAGTAGTATCACAGCAAGACTCAAATAAATGCTAATCGATGCTTGCTTTACACTGTGAAAATGACCTAAGAATCACCCAGGTGTAGACTCCTTTTTTTTAAATTTGGTCAATTTCAAACATTATTCCTTGGTTACAAAAATCATTTTCTATTCCTCCCCTCACCCTTCCTGCAGCCAACGCACAATTTCATCGGGTATTACTTGTGTCCTTGATCAGAACCTATTTCCATGTTGTTGATGTTTGCACTAGGATGTTCATTTAGAGTCTACATCCCCAACCATATCCCTTCGACCCATGTATTCAAGCAGTTGTTTTTCTTTGGTGTTTCTACTCCCGTAGTTTTTCCTCTGAATGTGGATAGTGTTTTTTCTCCTAGGTTCCTCCAAGTTGTTCAGATCACTGCATTGCCACTAATGGAGAAGTCCATTACGTTTGATTATACCACAGTGTATTAGTCTCTGTGTACAATGTTCTCCTGGTTCTGCTCCTCTTGCTCTGCATCACTTCCTAGAGGTCGTCCCAGTCTCCATGGAATTCCTCCACTTTATTATTCCTTTGAGCACAATAGTATTCCATCACCAACATATACCACAATTTGTTCAGCCATTCCCCAATTGAAGGGCATCCCCTCATTTTCCAATTTTTTGCTACCACAAAGAGTGCAGCTATGAATATTCTTGTACAAGTCTTTTTCCTTATTATCTCTTTGGGGTACAAACCCAGCAGTGCTGTGGCTGGATCAAAGGGCAGTTTTTTTAGCGTCCTTTAGGTATAGTTCCAAATTGCCCTCCAGAATGGTTGGATCAATTCACCAGCAATGCATTAATGTCCCAACTTTGCCACACCCCCTCCAGCATTCATTACTTTCCTTTGCTGTCATGTTAGTCAATCTGCTAGGTGTGAGGTGGTACCTCAGAGTTGTTTGGATTTGCATCTCTCTGATTATAAGAGCAGGTGTAGACTCTTAAAGGTCTTGTCAACTTGAAATCTGGAGACCCAAGTCTACCCCTGACTACTGAGAACAAACCCTGGGAAGTCTCAGACTCACTCATTTCAGACAAAACAATAGAACCTAAGGGAGACTTCAATCAAATGTTAACCCTTTGGTCTTAGTAGTTTCTCCCACTGTAGCAAAGACTTCTCCCAGGCAGTCCAGCCCAGGGCTGGTCCCTTCCCTTTTGTATCCATTGTAAAGTATAAGCCTCTCCCTGATAATCTCTGTCTTGGGCTTCCCATTTCCTGGTAACCATGGTAATGCCAGTCAATCTTACTTCCTTGTCCTTAGTTTCCCAAAAGGTATAGGAGTTCCCAAAGTTCTATTGTTCTTTGGAGAATCATCTAGCATGGTGATCCTCTCACAGATATTGTTGCAAGAGTGCCAGAGCCTGTGGTTGTGTGTGGTTTTTAGGCCCTTGGACTTTGTGGCAGCAGAATATTGAACTCTATCCCTCTCCTGATTAAAGACTTGCTTTTTCTGACTCTTTTAGTAGCTCTGTATTTTTCTGGGGTCAACAGTCTACACAGAGAGATTGACAATAAGAACAACAAAGACATTTCATTAAAGTGGAAGCTCCTTGAGGACAGGGATCATTTCATTTTTTACTTTTTATCCCCAGAACTTTGCACAGCACCTACAACATAGTAAAGGGTTTTTTTTTGTTGTTTGTTTTTTTAACCCTTCTGTTCCCTCTTGGAATTGTCAACATGGAAATATAGAAATCCCCAGTTTACGTAGTTTAAAGATAGAAACCCCAGGTTTTGACCTTGTCACAGGAGAGGTTTCCCTCTGAGGGAAGGTCCCACTTCCCCAGACAATAGACATCCACTTCAGCTTTGGCCCAGTAGGTAGCAAGTCAATCTCGCAAGCTGAAGCTGAAGGTCCCGAGTTCGATCCTCAAAAGGAGGCTGTAATATACTGGGAGAAGCTTCTGGAGACAAAAGAGCTACCTGACTTCTGATGGGGTCTGCCTCCCCACCTAAAGTGGATGTCTATTGTCTGGGGAAATGGGACCTTCCCTCAGAGGGAACCTCTCCTGTGACAAGGTCAAAATCTGGGGTTTCTATCTTTAAACTACGTAAACTGGGGATTTCTATATTTCCATGTTGACAGAATCAATACTGTGTATTGGTTCCAAGGCAGAAGAGCAGTAAGGGCTAGGCAATGGGGGTTAAGTGACTTGCCCAGGGTCACACAGCTGAGAAGTGTCTGAGGCCACATTTGAACCTAGGACCTCCTGCCTCTAGGCCTGGCTCTCAATGCACTGAGCTACCCAGTTGCCCTGTAAAGTTTTGTTGTTGTTGTTGTTGGTTGGTTACATTTGTGAATCTTAAAATGTCTCCATTCTACCTTGGAACATTTTGGTTAAAGTTATTCCCCATTTAAACAATAGAGGTACTTGATCAGAAATGTATTGGGAACTTTACATTACTCCACCCATACTTAGGCATACTTTAGGGAGAGATAAAGTTGTAAAACTCCTTACTAAACAATGAAAAAGTTCTTAACCCATACTTATAGTGAGGCCAAGCCCTTAAGCTAGGTCTATTTTTAGATCTAATACAAAAGAGTACTAAGTACCTATGAAGGTCAAATTAATCACTAAAAGGTCAGGCAACTTGCAAACTTGCAAGGGACAAGCTTAACAAAAGAGGTGTGAAGTTTTAGTCTACCCAGAGAAGTTGAGAACTAAAGAAGATGTGAATTAAGAATGGTCAGTCCTGTGAAAATGTCTACTGTGATTGGTAGATGTGAAAACTTAGGGGAGGTGACATAGGAGAAAATTCTCTTTAAAAGGAGGTCAGAAAGGCCTCTGAAAAAAGATTGCAGCTTGCCAAAGCTGAATTGGAGGTCAGGAGTCAGAGGAGGCTGGCTCTCTCTTGGTGGCTGAACTTGGGTCAGCTTCCTGAGCTGAACTGGAGGGTCTCTCTGAACACTAGAGTTTTGCTTGGAAGGATCTTGTGGTGAGTGATTAAAGACTGACTTAGTTTTCTGTCTTAAGGAGAAAAGCCTAGGCCATTGGCTTAGGCCCAAGCCCTTTTCCTATTATTTTATCTTACTCTGTCTCTCTCCCTTTCTTTAATTCCTTAATTTGTATTAATTAAAATCTCCATAAAACCTAGCTGGCTTGGGTAATTCATATTTGGGGATTAATTCCCATGGCAACCACTTAATTTTTAGTGTCTTGGTTTTATATTAAAAATAATCTTTATGCTTTTGGCAATTCACAGTCGTGAAACCACATTTTCCCGGTCAGAGTTTATGGCAACCACTCTTTTAACTGTAACACATTGAAATCCTCAGGTATCTCTCTTTTCCCCTTGCTTGCATTAAAGAAGGCCTCAATCAACAACAACAACAAACATGTTTTTATTGGTTCTTTCTCTAGAGACAGACACTCACAAATTATTCTTTAAACATTAGTTTTGTAGCTATACATAATGTTCACTTATAGGTTAAATTTTTAATCAATTACATGATGGGGGGCAGCTGGGTAGCTCAGTGAATTGAGAGCCAGGCCTACAGATGGGAGGTCCTAGGTTTAAATCTGACCTCAACCATTTCCAAGCTGTGTGACCCTGGGCAAGTCACTTAACCCCCACTGCCTAGCCCTTACTGATTCCAAGAAGGTAAGGAATGTTAAAAAAATAAATAAATAACTTGATGGTTGTTTGACACTTATATAGTATTTTGGGGTTTGCAAAGGAATTCTGATTTCACCTCACAAGTTTATTGTGAGCTTAAGAGCTGTGAAGATTAAATTTAACTCTCCCCTAATTGTGAAAATGAAATTGTAACCCCTGCCTATTTTTAGATCCAATCACCAAAAGTGTAAACACCCCATTCACACTTGAGTGGGGGTGGGAGGCAGAGTCTGTGACCCACCTGGGCAATAGTGGGTGATGAATCAGAATGAAACTAACTGCCCCTGGGCAGTCTTAAAGCAAAGCTTCACCTGTAATTGGTAATTAGGGGAAGGCACAGGAAGTGATCCAAAGAAAGTATCTTTAAAAGGGAGTTACAACTTTCTGAGTGGAGTTCTGAGTTTGAGTTGAGACTGGAGAAGAATCTGCTGACTGGACCTGAATGAGGCTGTTCTTAGATCTCTTCCCATTGAACTGACACATACATGGTGAGTGAAAAGGCTGACTCCTTTCCTGGATATTTTCTGAGGAAACTAGCCTCAGGAGAGACCCACCTCTTGAGAGTTTCCCCCAGGTCCTCAGCTTTGTTGAGAGCCCTTGAAACTAAATCTCCCTGCCAAGGTTGAGCCAGGGGCCAGGAGCAAATTAGTTCATGCTTAGGCACTAACTTCTCTTACACTATCCTCTCTCTGATTTTCTCACTCTTTCTGTATTTTGTAAATAAATTGAAAATAAATCTCTTTAGAATTCATATAAATTCCTGATGAAATCTGTTCTAAATTTTAGAATTTTTTAAAAAAGCAATTTAAATGGGCCAATTTAAAAAAAAAAAAGGAACCTCACTCTCTTTCCCTTATTGGAGGTGGAGAGTTAGGGGAGAGGAGTGTGCTGAGCCTTTCAGCATCTTATCGTGGTTTCAAGTTATTGTCTAGTTCGGTCGTGAGTTTCTGGCTGAGTTTTCCTCCTTTACTTTCCAACTTTATCCTATTAGAAGACTCTAATCTTCTTCAGAGACCTAGAGGCAGGGATTTTAAATTCCCCCTGGCATAGGCCAGGTGGGAGAAATCCTATATCCCCTTCCTTCCCTCTTCTTAGTTCCTTCCCTCTATATTAATTAAATTACCATAAATTTCCAGACTGACTTGGGTATTTTATTTGGTGACCAATTAAATTTAGATGTTAAGTCTCAACTCTTAGATCATCCTTACACCTTCCCCAATAAATGAAACTCCTGGGCCTGATGGTACTACCCATGAACTTCCTGACCACCTGTCTTGATGGAGAGACTCTTTTCTTAAAGAGAGCTGTTTGGAATTGAAGAGAAGGCTGCCAATGGGGACTTTTGGGGGTAAAAATTCACATTCTGACCCCTACTTTCCAGGCTTCTCTATAGTTAGCTAAAGTTACAATACCTCTTTCACTGAGAACACTTGAAACTATTTTCACAGACCAGTAGGCCTAAGCTTTATGACTCTTGGGTTACTTTCAGTTTTCAGAGATATGTGGTACGGTGAGTATATGAAAAGTTCATGTTTTGGAGGTGAGAATTGTAGAAGATGATAGGACAGAAGCATTTACAGCCTTACTTTGTCCCCAGCTGCTCCCACAAGCACTGAGGAGGTCGTCACTGTGGCACATATGCAGTCTCCCTATTATACATGCACATCAAAGATGCCAAAAAGCATTTCTTGGGCACCTACTTGGAGGAGGAGTCCTTGTTAAATAGGGCTTTTTGTTTCTTTTGCCAAGGAACCTGAGCCATTGTAACTAAAATAATATATTTGAGCTTTCCTGAGTAAAAAGGATCCATTTAAGAGAATCTGGGAATGGACCATTCACATATCACTCCTGACAAAAGGCTTGTTCATGTATCAAGTTGATCCTAACTCTTTGATGTTGTGTAAAAACTGTACATACTCCCAGGCACTTATTTATGAGTTTCTATTTTTGATGATTTGGATGATGTTTTGTTTGTTTTTTAAGGAAAAATGTGGCCAAAGACAAATGAAAACTGTTACCTGTAAGTGTATAATAAAATCTGTGATATAGTTAGAATGGAAAAACAAATTTAAAAAATAATTTAGGCATTCATCTGTAAAATATCCAACCTTATATGATAAGAAAATATTGGCAAAAAACTAAAAGCAGAATTCAAGTAGGAGGTATTGTTATTACATATTTTAAAATTCTCTAAGGGAGAGTCCATAACTTCTTTCATTCACTCATTCCAGCAGTTAACAGTCCTTAGACAGGAAATTCTTCCTTGTATCAAATTGAAATTCCTCATGCTGAAGTTTAAAGTCCATTTCCTCTTGGGCTGGAGATGGAGAACAGCTGGTCTGCCCATATACCATGCTTAACAAACTATAAGATACCATTCCTTGGGGAGAGAAAAAGGTCTCACATGGAAATGAGCCTCTCAGACTAACTCCCCCACTGCAGGTGAAGTGGGTCAATGCTTCCACCTGATTCCATTCCTTGCATGGTTTTCAAAAATGATCCCAGGCAAGGAAGTGACCTGATAGTTAAAGAGTTGCCATACCTCCCACCCCCTAAGCACTATCACACCAGAAAAATGAGATGTTTAATTGAGGCAAGTTTTCTGGTAATTTACTTAAACCATCCCCTTTCACCAGGCTTAACACACGTATCATTATAACATCAGTGATGGGGCAGTTGTGAAAGGAGAGATGACCAACATCTATAAGTAACTCCAAAAGCTTTTCTTAAGCCAAAGTTATTTTAAAAGTTATTACACAGAACATATCTTAGCATCAAAATGATTTAAAAATGCAAATGGCGCCTACTTTAAATCCTGTGTACTTAACACATTCTTTCCAATCCATATTCCTCATTCATTCCCAACATCAGTAATAGATATTGTAGGTAATATAGTAAATATAATTATGTAGGAGTATATATTTTATATATATATGTGTATATATATAAATATAAAATAAAATAGCAGTTCTGCCCCATTTAGGCAGAGAACTGAATTCCTTGTCCCGCCCTTTTTAAGTGTATCTTCACATTTCTATTTTGACAGCATGGTTCAGTGCCTTATGTTGAATTCAGAGCAACATCACTGCATAGTACTAAATGATACTGAAATTAATGTTAATCCAAGTTTAAATCTTCAAAAATGACTGATCTGAGGGGTAGCTAAGTAGCACAGGATAAAGCCCCAGGCCTGGAATTGGGAGGGTCTAGGCTCAAATCTGGCCTGAGACACTACCTAGCTGTTTGATATTGGGCAAGTCACTTAACTCCAATCACCTAGCCCTTATGCTCTTTTGTCTTAGAATTGATACCAAGACAGAAGGTATGGATTTTTTGTTTTTTAAATGATTGAACTAAATGTTATTACTTTCAATCTCCTTTGTTCATCTTTTCTTGGTGGAAACAATAAGTAGGGAAAAGACCAAATGCTGGTAGCAAAGAGATACATAACCTATTGCTAATATCACTTGGCTTAGAACAAGATTCAGTTATTCTCCACTTAAGCTATTACACCAGAGATGGATGGATAAAATCAGAAAGCTGATAATGTGAAGATGCTTAAAATTTAGTCTTTCTGGAAAAGTCTTCATTCTAACAACAATGGCTCTCAGTTCTCTCCTTCTCTTTAATAGGAAGGAGCTGGTCTTGAGGGACAAAAAAGACAATGCAGTTGGAGAGAACAAAAAAAAAGAGATAAAAATTCTGGAGATTATAAATTAAACTGTATGGCCTGCTTTAACACAGGGAAAGGGAAAACTCAAAAAAAAAAAGTACCTGATGGGAATTGGGGTTTGTTTTAGCTCCAAAGTCATAGTATGGCTGCATGGGACCTAAAAGGTTGTAAATTTATGGAAAGAGCACGAGTTGTGGAATTAAGAGAACTTGGGGAGATTCTGGGGAAGCTAGGTAGCTCAATGGATAGAGAGCCAGGCCTAGAGACCACGGACACTTCCTAGCTGTGTGACCCTGGGCAAGACACTTAACTCCAATTGCCTAAGCCCTTACCACTCTTCTGCCTTGGAACCAATAATTAATATTGATTCTAAGATGGAAGGTAAGAGTTTAAAAAAGAGAGAACTAGATTCCAATGACCTGCTCCCTCCCCTTACATCAACTATATATGATCTTAGGTTAATCAGTTGGCTTCTTTGAGACTCAGTTTACTCTCTTGGAAAGCTAAGAGGTTAAATTAGATAAAGGATTTTAAAATCAGAGTTGATGAATTTGAGTTTAAAAAAATATTCTGGTAATTGTACTTCAATTTAATTGTTATCCTTTCTAATCCTATGCATTTTATTTTATGAATTTAAAAATATTGTTTTGAGATGGGATTCCTAGACTGCACTATTTGAACTGGTCATGACACAAAAAAGTCTGAGGAGTCCTGCACCAAGGTGATTTATAAGGTCCTTTGTCTCAGTAAATGCTGTAGCCCTGTGATTTGGAAGAATATCTCGGCTCCCTTCTAGGTAGAATATTCAATGGTTTGGGGTTCAAGAATTCATTCATTCAAACTTATATGCAAAGGAAGTCAAACCCTAGGAATTCAAGGAGGAAGAAAAAAATCTGCCATCCCAGAGCTTAAAATCTACTGGGAGGAAATCTACATACAAAGATAAAGATAAGTCCAAAATAAAGTAGGGTATAAAAGAGAGAGTCAACATTCTAAAGGAATATTTATGGCAGAAATACTTTGGGTTGGGGAATAAAAGGAGGTAGCAACTAAACAAAGCCGGAAAAGAAGAAAATCATACTGAAAGGCCAACATGAGTAAAGGGTATATATCCCAAGGCATGGGAGATGGCCTTTACAAACTTATGGAAGCAGAAGTGTCTCAGTGGATAGAATCCCAGGCCTGAAGTCAGGAGGCCCTGAGTTTAAATCTGGCCTCAGGATCTTCCTAGCTTTGTGACCCTGGTGTAAAAATGGAGATTTGAAACCCAGACTTCAATCCCCAGAATTCCCTATAATCTCACCTGAGATCCCCACCTGGGTGAGATCTGAATTTGTATTTAAACTGGCTGTAACACCTAATTCCTCCTCTTCCTGTACTCGGAGATTACAAGGATGTAGTGAGTGGACTAGGAGCGGGGGTTCTGAATTTGGCTGAATCAGCCATGGGCATGTGGTTTGTTATTTTGCATCCTTGATTTCTAATAATCATAACAAACATCATAAAATATAGTACTTTTATCAGTAAAGACTAAATTTAACTTTTATAGTCTGGCGACCATAAAGGGATGAGAGAAAAACTCTCAAAAAAAATTTTTTTTAAAAGATAGCCCCTAGATAATGATTTCTAAGCCATGTTTCTCCAAAGCTTTTTAGCAGAGCCTCTTGATCAGCTCTATTCTTGCTGCCTGCTCTTGCTTCTGGAGATTGTTCACCTGGTCCCGGCCTGGCCCGGCTGCTCCTGCTGCCTGCTTCTGGGCTCCTGCAATCAGGACCTGTTTGACCCAGATCCGCTCTCCCGGTCCCCGATCTGCCCGGACCCAGCAACTCTGGCCTCTGAGCAGATCACTCATCGCCCTAGGCCCAGGACTCACTTCCACCAGCTGGTAAAAACGGGGGTGATTTTTCCTTAGACTCCATGTGGATGGCAGGGGATCACAGGGAGGGAGAAGGAAGAGATTTTTCCAAACAGGAAGTTACAAGCATAGCTTTAAAAGGATATCTTTTGAGTGCACTGGTCCTTTTACTTACTTCCCCATATGGTACCTGAGGAATCTTTAAATTTACTCCCTATAATTCTCTCAGAGAATCAGGAGAGAATTTCAAGTCCCTGCAATTCTTTGGCCAAATTTGAGATTCCTAAAGCCCACCCTCACTATGGGGAAGCAGCTCAGCGACTCAGTGGATTGAGAGCCAGGCCTAGAGATGGGAGGTCCTGGGTTAAAATTTGGTCTCAGACACTTCCTAGCTATGTGGCCCTGGGCAAGTTGCTTAACCCCCATCGCCTAGCCCTTACCAATCTTCTGCCTTCTGACAATAAGCATCTAAATGGATAAAAAAAAAAAACCAAGGAACTCTAAAGAGATTGGAGGTTATATTTTTAAGGCATTTCACACTCCAATGTTTTATAAAAATCTTTGCATTTTATTGCATTTTGTTGATTGTTTTGTTTAAGATTTAATTGTTGGTTTTAAGTTAATATATTAATGCGTTCAATACTATTCTGTTACACTGAATCATTTCAGTGTACTGGGTTTTAACTACTGGTCTATTCTGATGCTTTTCCCCTATAACTATTCTGAACAAATATTATTGAATAAGACCATATATAAAAACAGCCTTTTCTATTTTTGAATTTGTAAATTGTCACCTAAAGGATGGATATACTTCATAAGAACTGGTTACAATTGTATAACAACCTTTGGAAAATTTAATGAGCTAAATATCTCATTGATTTTAAGGAGTCTTTTATTTTTTTAAACCCTTACCTTATGTCTTGGAGTCAATACTGTGTAAGGGCTGTGTGTGAGTGGTAAGGGCTAGGCAATGGGGGTCAAGTGATTTGCCCAGGGTCACACAGCTGGGAAGTGTCTGAGGCCAGATTTGAACCTAGGACCTCCCATCTCTAGGCCTGACTTTCAATCTACTGAGTCACCCAGCTGCCCCCTAAGGAGTCTTTTAGACATGATTTTTATATTTTTTTCCAACAACTTGGGTCATTTTGCCCGCCCCTAACAGGAGGTAAGGTCCATTTTAGTAGCTGAAGTGAAATACACATTTAATCCCCACCTCCCACATTTATAATAATGTGAATAGATGGGACATCACAGTCTCATACCAAGGGGCTGGGAAGGTAATCGCAGGGCATATAGTACCCCTGGAGCACTCCCAAAAGCGGAGCATCTTTCATTTATACCTCTTCAGCTCACTTTACCCAACATCAACAGTACAGAGGTTTGAGTTTTTCCTAGATTCCTCTGCCACTTTTTTGAAATATCTAGATTTCTTGATGTTCTAGACCCAAAATGAGTTTTACTTTGTTTAAATATGTTTACCAAGGTTGAAAGATTTGCTATGTCTGTAAAAAAATTGTGAAAAATATCCATCAGTTCATAGGCTTTTAAAAACGCCATACAACAACTTATGTGAAACATGATAGTGGTTTTGTTTGCTATTGTAATTAATTGGGCTATTGAGAATTTGGGGGATATTGATACCTACATATTTGTACTACTGTTCTTTGTAAAAAAAAAAAAAAACCTGTTACCTTGTGAAATTCATTTGCTTGTACTCACAGTGGATCATGGCCAAATATGAAGAGGAAATGGATCTCATTTTTGGAGAGAAAGCCTTGTATTTTATAATTTCTTAGCTGACATAGTGTGTCAATAATTATAAGCTATATTTTAAAATTTTAAAACTCTTATTATATTTTTCTTGCATGAGCAATATATTTCCATCTTTTATTTTTTCTTTTTATATTTGAAGCACATGTCACCAGTATTAAGATTTTCTTTAAATTTTTTGATTTAGCAGTAATATCAGTTTAAAATACATTTGCTATGTCAATATAGTCAATATATTAATATAGTCAATAATGCCAATATAATTTTTCTGATGTCTTAAATTCTCTTGCCAATTGATTCATATGCCTCATAACTCAGCCATGCATCCCTAAATGATCCCTGTGTTTTTCAATCACCCTCTTCAAGAGAGGGAATGTGAAAATATTATTTTAAATTGCAAAATTTAAATTCCTTTTAAGAAGAATTTAAGGTTAAGAAAGTTAAGAAGGTTAAAAAACATGCAATCTCTCTAAAGAAACTGAACTGTTTGGAGAAGACACCATGAAGATGCCACCAGACCACAAGCTGCACGAGAAGATCAAGAATGAACTTTGGGTGTGGTTGATTGAACATTTATTTGTATTTATACTTTCATGCCAAAGGGGACTGCCCCCTAACTGGTTTTTTGTCAGTGTGTCTGTCAATTATTGGTTTTGTTCTGTGTCTCATGTGCGGGGGTTCTGAATTTGGCTGAATCAGCCATGGGCATGTGGTTTGTTATTTTGTATCCTTGATTTCTAATAATCTTAATAAAACTCATAAAATATAGTATGGCAAGTCATTTTAACCTCCATGGTCTCGCCTTACTTTTCTATCTTAAAGTTGTTAAAACTATTAACAAGCACATGAAGAAGTGCTCTACATCTCTTATAATCAGAGAGATGCAAATCAAAACAACTCTGAGGTATCACCTCACACCTAGCAGATTGGCTAACATTACAGCAAAGGAAAGTAATGAATGCTGGAGGGGATGTGGCAAAGTAGGGACATTAATTCATTGCTGGTGGAGTTGTGAATTGATCCAACCATTCTGGAGGGCAATTTGGAACTATGCCCAAAGGGTGACAAAAGAATATCTACCCTTTGATCCAGCCATAGTACTGCTGGGTCTGTACCCCAAAGAGATAATGGACAAAAAGACTTGTACAAAAATATTCATAGCTGCGCTCTTTGTGGTGGCCAAAAATTGGAAAATGAGGGGATGCCCATCAATTGGGGAATGGCTGAACAAATTGTGGTATATGTTGGTGATGGAATACTATTGTGCTCAAAGGAATAATAAAGTGGAGGATTTCCATGTGAACTGGAACAACCTCCAGGAAGTGATGCAGAGCGAGAGGAGCAGAACCAGGAGAACATTGTACACAGAGACAAACACACTGTGGTATCATCGAACGTAATGGACTTCTCCATTAGTGGTGGTGTAATGTCCCTGCACAATCTGCAGGGATCAAGGAGAAAAAAACACTATCCAAAAGCAGAGGACAAACTGAGGGAATAGAAACACCGAGGAAAAGCAACTGCCTGACTACAATGGCTGAGGGGACATGACAGAGGAAAGACTCGGAGCGAACACTCTGATGCAAATACTAACAACATGGCAATGGGTTCAAGTCAAGAACACATATGATACCAGTGGAATCACACGTCGGCCACGGGGGGTGGGAGGGAGGAAAAGAAAATGATCTTTGTCTTTAATGAAAAATGCATGGAAATGATCAAATAAAATACTATAAAATTAAAAAAAAAATGTTGTTAAAAAAAACCCCTCATTTTCTGTTTGTTTTTTTTTCCTCAAAAGGTACCGAAATTAGAGGTGGCTATTATCTACAGGATATGAGACATTCTGCTTACCTCTAAGAGTTGTGCAGCACTGGGCCGGGTTTCTGGATTCTTATCCAGAGCAGTCTTCAGGAAGTCCAGAAAGGCCAAGGACCTGTGTGTATGTTTAGAGATTAGCAACAAGGTCAAAATGGGGCAGAAGTTCAGGAAAATTGACCCACAAGCTCCCCATCTAGTCCCTTGTTACTACATCCTCTTTGAAGGAGTTGTAGGATCTCTAATGCCTGCCAGAAAAAAAGGTCCAGTCTAATGTGGAAGATGAAGAAGGTCCAGCTAGTGGGAGCGCTCAACAGTGACGCTTGCACCACCAGAACTATTTAAGGAACAAGTTCTGGCTTCAGGTAGGATTCCTTTTCCCTGACTGTGTATATTATTTAACCAAAGCCATCAAGCTGTCAGCCCATAACTCTTTTTGAGTTGTGTTGCCTTCTGCCAACCCTAGGTGAAAGTTTTGCTTTGCACCACTCCACAGCGTTCCTAGACCTTCTACTGGTGCCCCCAGCCAGATGCAAATCTTGGCCCAAAGAAGCTAGATGACTTCAGCTTAACTGCCCTGAAGTAGGTAGGCACTCTTCAAAGGAGAGGCTGGTTTGGAAATAAAGGGAGGAGAAGTCGATCAAAAAGGATCAACCCAATATGGATGGAAGCAGACTTACTAAGGCCTCTTTTTTTTTTTTAAAGAAACACAATGAGTCCTTAGTCTTGATTAAAGGAAACTGATATGGTTTCTCCAAAGCTTTCAACTCAAGACAATGTCATACTATCATTTTATATGCACTCAAGGATATGAATTTTCCTCTGAGTACTGCTTTGGCTGCATCCCATAAGGTTTGAAAGGATGTCTCACAATTGTCATTTTCCTCAATGAAATTATTGTTTCTATGATTTCTTCTCTAACCGATTTTGGAGTATCATATTATTCCAATTAATTTTTGATTTGGCTCCCCATGTACCCTTACTGATCAATATTTTTATTGCCTTATGATCTGAAAAGGTTGCATTTATTATTTCTGCTTTTCTGCATTTGTATGCCATGTTTCTGTGACCTAGTGTATGTGTCTATCTTTGAATGTGCCATGTGCTGCTGAAAAGGTGTATTCCTTTTTGTCCCTATTTATTTTTCTCCATATATCTATTAACTCTAATTTTTCTAAGATTTCATTCACATCTTTTACCTCTTATTTATTTTTTGATTTGATTTATCTAAATTGAAAGGGGTAGGTTCAGGTCTCCCAGTAGTATAGTTTTACTATCTATTTCCTCCTTCAATTCTCCTAGTTTCTCCATTAGAAATTTGGGTGTTATACCATTTTGTGTATACATGTTGATTTGTGATATTTCCTCATTGTCTATACTCCCTTTTATCAGGATGTATTTACCTTCCCTATCCCTTTTAATCAGGCTTATTTTTGCTTTGGCTTTGTTAGATACCATGATTGCAACTCCTGCCTTCTTTCTGTCAGTTGAGGCCCAATAGATCTTCCTCTACCCTTTAATTCTGATCTTGTGAGTATCTATCTGCCTCATGTGTGTTTCTTGAAGACAACATATGGTAGGGTTCTAGATTCTAATCCACTCTGCTATTTGTCTACTTTTTATGGGTGAGTTCATCCCATTCACGTTCAAAGTTCTGATTGTCACTTTTGAATTCCCTGGCATTTTGATATCCTCCCCTAATTCTGACCTTTCTTATTTTACTATAACCTTTTAAATCAGTGGTTTACTTTAAATCAGTTCCCCTAGTCCCCTCCCTTGATATGCTTCCCTTTCTGGATCCTCCCTTTTTGTTCCCTTGGTTTTTTTTTTTTTAGGGTCTGTTAATTTCCCTCCACCCTCTCCTACCCTCCCTTTTTGTACTCCCTCCCTCTACCCCCCCTTAATTTTCCCTTCTTCCTTACCTGTTGCATAAGATAGAATTCAAGATCACTATGGATCTAGATGCTCTTCCCAGTTGATTTCACTGAGAGTAAGGTTTAAGTAATACCAATTAGCACTCTCTTCCTTTCCTTCTTATAAGAGCATTCTTTCCCTCCCCTTCCCATGTGTATCTTTGTGTGACAAAGCCTTTGGTGGCTTACACACCTGTTGAGCACCTACAGATAGTTTTCATAACAATGCCAAAGGCTGGACATCATAAATTTTGTCTAGTCATAGAGATCAACTGACCAGATGGCCAGAAGCATTTCCCGTGACCCGAGCCACAGAGGCTTTTGTTGTTAAGATAGTTTTAAGAGAAGTTATCCCTTGTTTTGGCCTGCCAGCACGTATTGATTCAGATAGAAGTCATTTTATTGATTCTGTCCTAAATCAGATATATTCTTGCTTGGGGATAACTCCAAAATTCCATGTTGTGACTATGAAAATGTGTAAATGGCCAAACTGTAAGGTTTTGGCCACACTGGTAAAATAATTTTAGTGTCTCGATTTAAATAAAAAATAAGTGGACGCAATGGGAAAATTCCCAAATATGAAATACTCAAGTCAGCTGGGGGAGATTTTTAATTAATATAAATGAAAGAATTAAGGGAAGAAAAGAGACAGAGTAAGAGGAAATAGTAGGAAAAGGCTAGGGCCTAGGTCAATGGCCTAGGCCTTTTCTCTTTAAGAGGGAAACTAAGTCAGTCTTTAATCCACTCTCCACAAGATTTTGTCCAAGCAAAACTCTAGTGTTCAGAGACCCAGCTACTCCAACTAGTCCAAGCTCCAACTCCTTCAGAGAGCCTCTTCTGACTCCTATTCTTCAATTCAGCTTCAGAAAGCTGAACTACCCCACAGGCCTCAAATTCCTTCCTTTTAAAGAAAAATTTCTCTTATGTCAGCTCCCCTAAATGTTCACATCTACCAATCACAGCAGACATTTTCCGTAGGATTGCCCATTCTTAGTTCTCATCACTCTTGAGTTCTCACCATCTCTGATTAGATTATATCTTCTGAGAAATTCACATCTCTTTTGCTAAGCTTACCCTTTGTAAGTTGCTTGACCTTTTAGTGATTAATTTGACCTTCATAGGTACTTAGCACCCTTTTGTATTAGATCTAAAAATAGACCTAGCTTAAGGTTCTAGCTTTTATTACAAGTATGGGTTGGGGACTTTTTCCATTGTTTAATCAGGAGTTTACAACTTTATTTTCTCCTAAAGTATGCCTAGTATGGGTGGAGTAATTTTAAAGTTCCCAATACATTCCTGATTAAGTACCTCCAATGTTAAAAGTAAGGGAATAGCCTTTCCCCCAAAATGTTCTAAGGTAGAGTCTGAGAATTTTTAAGATTCACAATGTTCCATATCATCCCCAGAGCTCAGGCCAAGTTGAAAGGATGAATAAAGAACTTATAACTATGATTGGCAAATTATGCACTGAGACACATTTAAAATGGCCTAAAATTCTCCCTCTGGACCCATTTTATCTTAGAAGCAGGCCTAGAGGAGACCAACACATCTCACCATTTGAGATGCTTTTTTGGACATCCGCCTATACAGGATAAGCCTTTCTCCCCAGAATATACATCACTATTAGGGGGAGATACTACTTTTGCTTCCTATATACAGGAATTACAATATAAACTGCATGAACTCCATAAATCCTGAGCTGCAATACAAGCCAGACCACTAGACTTTTCACTTCACAACCTGAACCCAGGAGGCAAGGTGTATATTAAGAATTTGCAGCATACTGGAGCAACTCAGCCTTCCTGGGAGGGACCATTCCAAATATTGTTAACTACTCCAACATCTATCAATGTTGGAGAGGACTCTTGGATTTATTGCTCATATGTAAAGAGAGCATCTTCTGTTGAGACTGATTGACTGTATCCTATCACATGCATTGAAGATAATAACCCATTGACAAGTAGATACTGTTTTTCAAGAACACATGGAATTCATGATTTTTTCCCTTTTCCTTTATTTTCTATTATTGCTTTTATTTTGATTAGAATATTTGATTTTTTCCCCTTTTCCTCATTTCTTGTACTAAAGGTACATACAATTAAATATTTTTTCTCTCTCTGCAGTAATATAAGTTTTATATATATATATAAATATATTGATATTATAGCACACTTGCTATAATATCAATGCATACCCAAAAGCTTTAAACTGTGGGAGCCTGCCATTTATTGATAAAATGTTATGGGACTAGGATTACTGTTTGTATCTGATTCCAGGAATGGGATAAAAACAAGGAGCACAGACTTAACCTGAATAGTGCCAAAAGAGCACACAGGAAATACTAATGTGGACTCAAGGTTGCTATGCTTGACATATGTTAAGTCATAGGACTTCCTTATATATACACTCTTAGTTAAGTACTCATACAAGTACCAAAATTTGACTATCATGCCGGCTTCCTATATCCCTGAGAATGACTAAAAATCAGACCAGTGAATGATGCTTCCCTATCAAAATAGAATTCTAGTTGCTTTCCTTCTTATAGTATGGCAACTTCCTGTAGTCTTGGCTGCAAATGGGTAAGTGAAATATTACTGCATTCTGTCCTATAGACTTGTGGGTTCGAAATTACTTTAAATTGGACCTGTACAAGGGTCCATTATGAATTTATTCTTGCTTACTCAACATTTTATGCACGTAGATTTTCGTATTTTTATTCTGATTTTGAAATTTAGTTTTTCTTTCTCCCAAAAGTTTAACTTCCTTCCATATTTTCCCTTTATATATTTTTTGGTTTTTGTTTTGTTTTTATTGTTTTTGAATTCTTTTAATAACTGACTCATATACCCCCATAACTCAACAATACATCCTGAGCTGAACTGGATGTTTTTTTTTTTTACACCCACTTCAGGGTGTGTGTGTGTGTGTTTAATAAAAATCCAAGATTTTTAAATGTTTCTAGTTCAAGAAAGATCTTCAAGGAAGAAGCTTGCTAACTCCTAAATCCAGAGAATGAACTGTTGCAGACTCTGAGCTGTCCTAAGTCAAGCTAATTCCTCACTGGTACAGATGAGATGAAGAAAAGTGATGTAAAAATGCCCATATATGGCACGTCAGTTCCTGTCTTTTTCTCTTTCCCTGGAGAGATGACTCCAGCTGGCAGCGTTCTGGCTGCTAAGCATTCTGACATCTTGGAGTGTTGGGTGGTGAGTTTTGTCCTGGAGCTGATTTCAGGTTCAGGCATCTTAGCTGAGCCCCTTTGGAGGTCAGGCTGATTCCTTCTTCCTTCATACTCCAATCCCTTACTCCCTTATCTCCTGATCTCCCACCTGATACTAATCAGGTGATGGAAGAGGGAGAGAAAAAACCTACTCCTCCTTCTTCCTTCTTAATCTTCTCCACTATCAATTAAATCACCATAAAATTTGGCAGCTGACTTGGGTATTTTATTATTTGCTATTTTCCTTGGCGACCACTGAAATTTAGATTTTTTCAGTCTCAACCATAATTTTAACCCTTACAGTATTTAACTCAAAGAAATTTCCAAAAATGTAACTTTTACAGATGTTCCTATGTTGTCCCATTGATTCAGCAATTGGGCATACCTGCATTTCTCCAATAAATAGGCAAATAAAACAAGAGTCAATACAGGTAAAAATTTTAACTCTAAAATACCATACCAATTAATTACCATGTGGTGTCTAGGTAGTTACCTGATTATCTCTAGATTGCCTTTAGAGCAAAGAAGCTAGTTCCTCACCACTGGCATTTGCAAAACACAACCATCCCTAATAAAGAGTTTTAGTAAACTCGGAATTTTAGCCAGTTAACAATAGTGACTATCCCAAGGGTAAACCTAAACTGAGAGTTAGGAGAAATTACAAAGGAAACAGCTCTAGCCCAAAGGGATGTTATAATCTACTGACTGGATTATTAATTCATTTGAATTTATGGATGGATGGATGGATGGATGGATGGATGGAAGGAAGGGAGGGAGGGAAGAAAAAAAAAATAAAGGAACATAGATTTGAACACATAAAGTAAGCAGTGATGTTTCCCAATAGTATACACTTTAGGCTTATTTATCTGGTTAACAAGTACTGGAACAAACCTTATAATCACAAAACATTTGACTACTTAAGTAGACTCACAAAAGCTAAATGTTTCCTGCTTTGGGCTTTTAAACTATTATAAGAGATGGTCTCTTCCTCTTTCCTTCCTTAACAATTAATGAATTTTAAAACCAATGTAAAAGATCTGTTAATCTATAGAAGGAGGATATGGTCCCAATATACACCAAAAGGCTCAAAGGAAGTGCCACAGAATTACCATTCTAACCTATTTATTAGTCAATTCTGTCACTCAGCTTTAAACATTCTATTTCAATCAACTATACCAATAGAAGTACAAAAATAATATGAGGGAAGGTTTTAATAATTTTAGCTGGTTTATCCTAACAGTGAAAACCTTAAATAGAGCTTTTACTCCCACCCCCATGAAGCTCTTTGGTCATTAAACATATTCTATGAACATCCAGGTGTGTTGTACAGAAGTCTGCTTTTGTTCTTTTTCCATTAGCTTTAAGAAAGCTGAGTGCCTTGTTAGACCAAAGACAGTATAGTTACTTTAATCAAAAACTTTGTAGTGTGAAGTTTGAACCTTAGGAGATTAAGATTTCAGGCTTTGAAATTTCAAAGTTCATTTGACCATAAAGAAATAAGACTGCATTTATATTTGACCAAGTAATTTGGGAAATAGATTATCTTTCATTTTTTAAATATAAGTGCTCTGCTTCCAATGGATGCAACTCATCATCAGCTCAATCAAACCACAATTTTTTGTTTCACAATGTTTCAATATGAAAAATTCTGCTTAAAAGTTTAGACTTCAATTGTTTATACTGTGTAAGTATATCTGGGTGGTAGTCCTTGTTACAATCTCTCTCACAGAATAACACATTGAAAGTGTGTATCCAATGCCTAAATATATTATTGCTGGCTGAAAAATACTGCTAAAAGGTAAGAAACATTACTCAATAAATGATCGATATGTTTTTTAAAAGCCACAAATAAACAGCAGGATCTCTCAAAACTTTTTGAGAAAAATCCTCTAGCTCTAGTGTTCAAGACACTGAGGAAGTTTAGTTACTAAAATTGGCAGGTACCACCTGCCATGTTAAGTTCTTTCAGTCAGTCATCTTGGGAGAAGTCAGGAATCTTTAATGCCTCAGTTCTACTACTGTTTCTTTTCCTAAAAGCATCCAGTTACCGATTCCTACAAAGTCTTGTTTGGGCTCCAAACCCACCTTCCCCAGGCCTGGAGTTCGTTCCTTAACCCCCAGTGGTTTCTAATACAAGGTTGATTTACCCTATTAATTAGTCATAGCCTCTTGCTTTTGCAGAATTGTTGGAAGGCACCAAGGGCCCACCAGTGCTTCACTGTCCTTGCAAACACTGAGAAAAATTGTGTGAACAAGCTACTCTTCTTTTTGGCCAAAATACTGTATCCTCAGGGAATCCTCTGAGCCTTCCAGCGTGAAAGAGCTGCCGGATTTCCGCAGAATGTCAGAAGCCCTTTGTGCAGATCAACCCCAATAATCCAGTCACCAGAGAAGCCCGGGAGATCCGGGTCTATAAATCAAGTCACTCCCAGAAGACCGAGGACCCTGAACACACCCATCCGATTATCCGGAGCACACAGACTCTGGTCTCTTACTTCGGTCGGGGGAGAGGGGTTAGTTACTTAAAGATTGAGGGAGAGGGGGGAGAAATGGGGTGCACTGAGGCCTCAGAGGTTGGAGGAAGAGGAGGATGAGAAGCAATGGCGACTGGGGCCTTCCTGACCCTCCTTTTTCCATTCTCTCCTACCTCTCTCCCAGTCTGGAGGAAAAAGGGAGTGGGGCAGGAGAAATGCAGCGGAGGAAGAGGGGGGAGGGGGACAGTGGGGAAGAATGGAGGTTCGGACCGCCAGGGCGGCCCAAGGCTCTAAAGGCGGTGGATGAAAGGATATGAATTTAGGGAGAAAGGGGCGGGAAGTTTGGCGTGCTGGGAACGTGTGTTTGGCTGAGGGGGGCAGGCTGGGGGAGCAGGACAGTGGAGGGGAGAATCACCGGGTCTTAGTATTGGGAGTCATGGTCAGGGAGGGAGGGGCGAGGACAGGGAGAAATATATCCACGAGCAAGTATCAGTTTCTCTGAAGCTGAAGTGGGAAATGTAGGGGAGGTGGAGTGTCCGTAGATTGGGCCGGCGAGGCAAGGATTGGAAGGCAAGGACAAGACCCGGGGAGGAATCAGAAGGAGGGAGGACGGCCCCGACAGCCTTAAGTCGGGAGGCGCCGGGGGGAGGGGAGGAGGAATCGGGGCTGCGGGAAGGTTCGGGCCCTCTCATCGCGCTGGGCAGGCCCGAGGCCGAGGGGGCCGTACTCACCATGAGCTCGATGGTCTTGTCCTCAATCTCCAAGTCGGGCTCCATCGCGACACCGACCCCGCCTCCACCTCTCGCTCCCTGCATAGGCGAAAGACCCCGGAGGTAGCGGCGGCAGGAGCGATCACACCGTCTCTCCAGCGGCCCGCCCACCCGGGCCACCGGCAGCTCCGCCCTCCACTCCGCCAACGCCGTAACGCAACCCAGGGACTACAGCTCCCAGGAAGCCCCGCGCCCAACTGCAGGGCATGCCGAGATGGGCTACCTGTCTGCCACAGAGCTTCCTGTAGATTTGGCTGTAGATTTATCCCTTCGCTGTGGAAGCGACCTAAGCCTGAGGTTCCAGATGATGCTCTAAACTAGACTTGAAATGCAGAAGAAAACATATGATCTATCATTTGGTTTTTTGGGTATATGATTTGGGGTTTTTGCTTTAAAAAATTACTCTTACAAAAATGAAGAATATGGAAATAAGTATTGAGTGATTATATATGTATAACCTAGTAGAATTGCTGGTCAGCTCTGGGAGGGGGAGGAGGGAAAAGGGGAGTATGAATCACGTAACCTTGGAAAACTTATGTGTAGATTTGTTACTGGAATAAAGAAAAAAATTTAAATAGGATTCTTAGAATTGAATTTAAGACTCTCCCACAGTCTGCATGGTATTTTGTTGTTTGTGCATAGTATGCCTTTCTTAAAGCAGGCTAATATTATATTAGTGTTTGGGGCTGCAGTATTTTCCTATTGAACTAATCCATGACAGACTCCAGATCTTTTTCTTGTGAACTCTGCTCTAGACATGCTCCCTCATCTTGTATTTGTAAAATTGATATTTCAACCTAAATGTATGACTCTAAATTCATCTCTATTAAATTTTATTTTACTAGACTCAGTCCAGCATCCTAACCTACTGAGATAATTTGGGACCCTAATTCTGATATCTAGTATTCTGGCTATCTTTCCTAGCTTTGTTGTCACCTGTCAAGTTTGATAAATATGACATCTTTACTTTGATCCAAGTCATTTATAAAAATAAGAAATAGCACAGGGCCAGCCCTGAATTCTGACATACTCTTTTAGAAACCTAACCATCAATAACTACTCTTTAGATCATTCAACTTGTTCCAAATGCACTTAACTGTACAATCATTTAACTCATTCCTTCGATTTTGTACCTAGGAGTAACCCAAGAGACCATGTCACATGCTTTTGTAAAGTCTTTGTAAACTCTACAATATTCCCAACCTACCATTCCAGAAACTATATATATTTTTTAAAAGGATGTTTATCTGGTATGATCTGTCCTTAAAGCAATACAGGTTCTTATCAACACTTCCTTTTCTAAGTGTTTGCTAATTCTTAATGACATATTTCCAAAAATTTGCCAGAAATGGAAGTCAGAATCATTGGCCTATAAAGATTCCATTCATTTCTTTTTGAAAAATTCTTCCCTAAGAGGGGAGAGGGAGACAACAGGAATCGTGTGACCTTGGGAAAGTTTTAAAAAGAAATTTCTTCCCTAGACTTGTGATACATCTTTTTCGGGGACAAGGAGAGACATCTGTTTTTCCCAAGAAACTAAAAAATCACTAATGGGGATCCAGAAGTCCCATTTACCAGTTTTTTCAGCACCCTGGGATGTGGTCCATCTAAGCCTAGTAACTTGAATTCATCAAGGGCAGACAGGCATCATTAGAGGGAGCCTAACCATTGAGGGGTTGCCTCGGATGCATTTATGATTTCACAAAACCCTTGTCCGCACATTAACCCTTGGAGTTCTTCACTTTCCAAGGCAGCATGACATCCAGGCTCTGCCGAGCTGCCTGGCTTTGCCATCCTGGGGAAAATAACCTCTGCTCTCTCTGCCATCTGATTTCAATTTCTATCTCACCAGCAAAGCTGAGCTCCTTTCTAGCCCGCGTCTTGCCAAGGCCAGGCTGGCACCAAGGTCACTAACTAGTAGAGGAAAGAGGAGATATGTGCTCACCGCCACCTAGTGGCCTCGGGCCTCCAGCATATCCTCACTATGGTTCCCCATTGCCACCTAGTGGCCAAGTTTCAAAAACACAAATGGAATTGGAAGACCTTATTAAGGGTCTTCTTTGGCAAGTAGAGGGAAGCCAAGGTCACAGACTGTCTTCTCCCTGTTTCTCCCATTGGAAAGGAAGGGCTTTGGGTTCTCGTTTCAGTTTTGGTTTGATGGAATAGATGAGCAAAATCAGACATGGCCATAGTCCATCCAAAGTGTACCTGAACCAACATTTCCCCCATGACACAATTAGATACCCTTCAGGAAAGACCCATCGCTTCCCGAGTTAGGCTAGTTCACTTCTGGTCGGCTGATTGTTGAGTTTTTCATTGCAGGAAGCCTAAACAGGCCTCTCTTCAACTTTTACCTATTGGTCTTAGTTCTGTCATTTGACAACAAGCTTGACTTAGAATTCCTTCACCATGTATGGAAGTCAGACCCTAGATCGTTCCTTTCAGAGCGGGAGACAACAGTCCAGGAAAAGGTGAAGAGGGAAGTTGGAAAATGTCTGCTAAGAAGCAACTAGGTGGCTTGATGGATAGAACTAGTCCTGGGTTCAACTGTGGCCTCAAACACTTTCTAGCTGTATGACCCTGGACAAGTCACTTGGGCCAATTGCCTAGCCTTTACCATTCTTTTTTGCCTTCGAATAGATATTAAATATTGGTTCTAAGACAGAAGGTAAGGTTTTTTTTTTTTTTAATCTGTTCAAATAGATCTTGTAGGTAAAGGTGAATTCCGCATTTCTTATATTCCTATTCTATAAAGAACATCAAAAAAGAGTTTTTTTATCTGGTTACTTTATTAGAAGCTTATTTACAAAACCATGATTTTTCCATGGAAAACACTTTACAAAACAGCCTTGAATAAAGTATTGGAAATGCATAAAAATAACTTCTCTTTCTTAAAAAGAGAAAATATAAGTTAGTTTCATTTACTTGAATAAAGATGACCTTAAAAAAAAGGAAATTGTTCAGTTGGGGTTTTTGTGTATATAAAAAAAACTTTTCAGTACTGTCCTCGTCTGTCTTCTCGGACATCAAAACTGTGTATTGGTACAACCATAATTCTGTGAGAGCTAATCAGCGCACACAGGACAGGTACAAAAATTTGGGGATATGGGCAATCCTGGAGCTAAGTAACCCCGTTTAGAAAAAGAAAAAAAAAAGAAAAACCAAATGAAGGACTTCTCACTCAAGTAAGTCAACAATTTACTTTTTGCTTCACCACACATATTCATAATCACAAAATGAAAAATTATAAACAAAGGACCAAGTCAGATCGACCTGAAATTCCATTGAAGTTGGCATCATTTGGCCAAAGTGGATTTCTGTTCTTATTTTTCATACTGCCACCTTAAAATTTTTCTAACAACTATGCAATTACTATAGACACTAATGAAATAGGGTCAAGTGATGTTGGCTGTTAGAGCATGATAGAAGGTCTTCCCCCAAAGCAGTGACTGAACTCTAAACACATTTATCACTGATGCCCAATAATCATATTTGGGTCCATTGTGAAAGAAATGAATGTTTACCTTAGAGCATGAATATTGTAATTAAACTAATGTCTTCCTGCAAAGCATCCACTGGATATTTGCTTTACAAATTAAGAAAAATGTGAATAGCCCAAAAGGCTCTATAAAAAAATGGGGTGGTTTGACATCTCCTCCCCCTACCCCCATTGCCAGTGTTGGTTTTAAAATGCAAAGTGTTAGGCATACTTTTTGGTGTTGATCTGAGCCAAAACAGAGCTGTCCTCTGGATATCGTGTGGACTTCTCTATTACCAGATATTCAGGAGAATGTGAATGACAGACTACAGTATGCCCAAATAGTTCCTATGAATTTAACTCCCAAATTATTTTGTTTCAGTATTGACTGAAAATTTAAAGGATGGTAAGAAAAAGGAGGGAAATCATTCAAACACAGTTATAGCTACTCTCTCTCTCCTTTTTTTCCTGGTACTTGCACTAAATTCTCTGATGACCAGAATCTTAGGATCAATTTAAAAGATATATTGACATCTTGGTATTCCATATGTGATTCAAAGCTACATCTTTAAAAGTGTCTTGTGGCTCAAAAAGCAATGTGATAGGCAAAAAGCAAGTAGAGGAAGGGGGCTCCAATAACTGGAAGCAGAACTGGGTGCCATAAAATTATTCTAGCTGAAGCTTTAGCTATGCTTCACATCTACCTCAGTTTCTCCTGCTACTTTCTTCTCATAAAGAAGATAAGAAGGACAAGAGTTTGCCAGCTTCTGTTGGGCATTGTTGGCCATTTGAGCTGGCAAGTGTGGGGGTATCAAAGCATTAGCACAGTAAGAAAGTCTGGCATCTTGCCCATGCCCACATTCAGGTGGGACACTAGCAGGAGGACATCACAGTATGAAACATTTACTGGCTTAACATGTACCTGAAAAGAAAACTGCACTGTGACACAGCACATCCTTTTTTCTTCCCCTGCTCCCTATAATGCCAACAGGTAGCTTTTTTCTTCTTAGTTCCTTACCAATCTAAAATCTAGTCTTGACAGCAAATAATTTGTGCTGACCTGAAGTCAGACACACTCGGGCATATCCAACACCTTCCTGCCTAAGTTGCTCAGAACAGCCCAATCACAGCAGCAATCCCAGCTTATGTTATGAATGGCACAAGCCAATATATACAAAGAATTAAAATGGCACAAAACAGTTGTGAAAAATTCAAGTAGACTCTTCTCCCTTCTGAATATGAGCAATGGCATCCTTTCCCCTCCCTCCCTCCCTCCCTCTACCCACTTGAAAAGTGAAAAGTAATCTGGGATAATCAATTATGGAGCATTATAAAGACACCAAGCTAGAGAAATTCCACTCTTGCTTCATCCTAGGTTTTGTTCAGTTCCAAAAAGGCTGGTACAGATGGAGTTTCTTTTTGGTGCCTCTTCTTCCAACACAGGACATGTGGAATAAAGAGGATGGAACGAGTGAAAAAAAGAGATCACCTAGAATTACAACAGCAAAGAACCAATTTCTGGGCTCAAAGAGGTCCAACGGGGCCCATTATATCTACTACTCCAGCCAAAAGCAGAATTAGACTCCCATCCATGAACAAAAGTATTACCTCTTGGACGACAGGAAGGGAATTCTAATCCACACATTATTGGGCCCTGCTCTTGGCCTTCAATCCCACCAATACACAAAATGAAGATGATTGAGGTCTTCAGGGAGAAGCAAATAAATGCTTTGGGTGTCAGATGGCAACGAGTGGTACAGAATAAGGGGAAAACACAAAACAAAAAAATTTATCCACGCTATGACAGAGAAAAAGCAGGAACCATGGCAACTCTTAGCACAGCTGAAGCAGCATAGTACAGAGTTCTAAAGTTAGGTTGACATTCTAGAAGCACTAGATGTATTAGGCCCTGAGTTACTTGTCCAAAGAGAACAAGAGGGGTGAAGAGGCCTTTTGCCCTTTGGAAGCCTGTTGCCTCAGACCGGTTGTACTTTAGGAAGCTTCTGAGGAGCCATATGGGAAAAACTTGGCTGGTTTGTTTGGTGAGTTGGGATTCGGACTCTCAGCCTCTTCGCTTATTTTGAAGAACCTCTCCTGCTCCCGTTTCTTCTGGTTCAGGTCATCCTCCAGAGCCTTAGAGAAAGTAGAGATATTAAATGTTTGATGAATGAATGATTGAAAAAACAACTACATCTGAACATGCAAGAAGGAACTTCACTTCCCCAATAATATCTTAACACAGTGCCAAAGCCAGAGTTTACACAGCCTTTGCAGAGGTGAATGTTTCAAAACCCTGGGGCCCCTGCCAGAACCCAGAAAGCTTTTATCAGGGTATTCCCCTTCTTGGCCTCATTCATAAGTCACATAACTATGTCCTCTCCATTTCCTTTTCCATTGCTGATTACCCTGACATAGTATAAACAGCACTTCCTTTCCTATGCCAGATCTAGACAGCAATTTAAAGGGAACCACAGGCTAAGGCTTGGGTAGGGATTGCCAGGAAGCCCAATGCAAATGCAAAACTGTTGCTATTAAAACAGCCAAGCGAGTCAAGAAAAACATGAGAAGGAAAATCAGAAGAGATGTCCATTAAGGGAGGGGAGAAGTCAGTCGGATTTAAGTAGCACTCAAGAACTAGTCAGCCTCTGGCAGAAGCAGTTTTAACTGTCCAGGTCAAATCCCATCCCCATGACCTTCTAGGAGATGTTCAAGCCTAGCCCTCAATGGACCTTTCATTGTATGGCCACTCCTGGAATCCAGGGGGCCACTGGATGGAGCTTAGATTCATGCAGGATTTGTTAGGATTTGGCCCATGTTACTTTTGCTTCTTTTTCTTGGCTCATTCTGGGCTGCTGCTCTAAAGCTTTCACAACTTTGGAAAGCAATTCTGTTAACAGAAAAAACACTCCGGTTTGATCTAGTTCCTTCAGTTCAGTTTGGATTCTAATTAATTTTCTCCATCTCAAGCAAGATTAAGATAATATGGAAATACACATTCAGTTGAGAACCAATCCTTTCCCAGCCTATAACAAAACACCTGAATACATCTTGGCAAAGCATGTGGAGTAGGGCATAGATTCCTAACCTAAGATTCCACCAATTTGAAACTAATGTTATTCAGACAAAGGCTGACTGAGCTTGTGCTGACCTTTGCCATACTGATCCTATATGAGCATCTGCTGAGCAAATAGCTCATGCAAACAAGTTTAGAGCAACAGTGCTTAACCTACTTAAAAGGGAAAAAAATCTGCTCAGTTGACTTTATAAAATGGGTGTCCTTGAATGGGGAAATGACTCAATGAATCAAACTGAATCAAGCCCTGGACTTTCTGCCACTGAGGTAGAACCGACAGCAGTTGAAATGTTGGAGTGAAGATACTGACAATGATGACAGTTGGTGGGGGGAGGGGCGACTTGAAGAGTGACAGTTGCTCTCCAGGTCTCTCTTTCCTGGCCCTCTCCCTGTCTCTGGATAGAAGTACCTCTATTGCTGGATATTTCCCAACTGTGTACTCTACCTGGATTCCTGTGATCATGTCATTACACAAAAGTATTTTTAAGGGAAGCAATTGGAACTTAAGGCCAGTCATTAGGGCAATAGTCTAAAAAGATAGGCCCAACCACCTCTGAAAGTCAGAACCTTTTGTTCCTCTTGCTCTCTACTGCTAAGACTTTGAACTTAAGAAAGCTAGCTTAGATTAGCATATACAGTAATAAAAAAAAAAAACCCTCCACCAGCCGTAGAGGCCTGGCCTCAGCTCAAAAGCTAAGAGAGACTCAAACCCATTCTGGGGAAAAGTATAGGGAACCCCTCTTTCCTCTACCCTGATATCTTCCTGATCCAAACTTGTTATTAAATTCATCTTTATTTAAACAACCCACAGTCAGATAAGAGGAGAACTATCATTTCAGGGGGACATGGAGGGAACATAACCTAAGGACAGCCATTCAACCATAAACAGTACTTATTGGACAGCTGCCTGGTAACCTTGGAGGGGAGGGGCTTATCCCTCAGG
This sequence comes from Monodelphis domestica, assembly GCF_027887165.1. Classification (NCBI taxonomy): domain Eukaryota; kingdom Metazoa; phylum Chordata; class Mammalia; order Didelphimorphia; family Didelphidae; genus Monodelphis; species Monodelphis domestica. The sequence goes on from NC_077227.1 coordinate 378,581,671, forward strand.
AGGGTCTGTGCTGACTCACCCTGGGGTATCTTCAACATCAATCAATAGAGAAGAAATCCCCTCGGGCTATCATAGCTGGTCCATTTCTCAGGGACCCTATTTTTCAAAGATAGCCTCTCAGCAGGGGGTATATATCTCTCTCCTTTTACCTGACCAGCAGCCATATTCCCTCTATCCCTTCAACTCCTCCATTCCCTGTTACAAAACCTTCCTTATTCCCTATACCTCTTCAATCCTCTACAATTCCTTTAACTGCTACAATCTTAGCAAACATTACTACACTGTAGGAAATAGCAAAGCTGAGGAACTTGAGAAAACACAAGAGACTTGTACAAAGTGATGAGGGGGAAGAAGAGCCAAAATAATGGTATAGACAGAGACCCTGACAACAGAGCAAAAAAGCAGTGAAACTGATGAATTGTAATGAATACAATCACATAAAAAATGCCAATGAATGACCACACTGAAGGCCCCCAAAAGAACATTTTTCTCACCAAAATCAAATGACTCAACATTTTAATCTGATAGGATTTCATCAGTGTAAACGACACTAAAGAAGAGGTATTGCCACCTGCTTTCCTGCTGAACTCTAAGGACCCCCCTGGGACCTTCCTATCAGACTTGCAGCCCTTGCCACTTTTCTCTCTGAGAATTGATATGGGGAAAAAAAGGGATGGGGTTAAAAGAAGGGGATAGAGGGGGAAAGGTGGGAGCTGAGTGACCACTTCTTGAGCTAACCTCAACTGCCTTGCCTTTATCACTATTCTGCTTTGGTACCAACACTTTGTATTGATTCTAAGATGGAATATAAGGATTTTTAAAAGAGAGAAAGGAAAGAAATGATTTGGGAAGAAGAATGGTCAAGGGAAATAACTTTAGCATATAAAAAAGGCACCAATAAAACATTTTTAAAATAAATGAAAATGAAAGAAAATAGAAATGTAATTTACTTACAGTGTACTAATTACAAATAAGTTATTTGTCTATCAAAGAAGATTTCTAAAAACATGTATCTAGCAAGAGCTTTAAACCTAAATTAAGCCTCACTAATGGAGGGAGGGAGGTGGCTCAGGGGTTAGAGCATTCAGCTTGGAGACAGTAAGACCCAAGTTCAAATTCAGTCTCATGACACTTTCTACCTTTGTAATGCTGGGCAAGCCACTTAACCTCTGTTTGCCTTAATTTACTAGAGAAGGAAATGGCAAACCACTCCAGTATCCTTGCCAAGAAACCCATGAACAGAATTGGCATACTATGATCAATGGGGTCACCAAGAGTTGGACATGACTGAACAACAATAATGCATTGTTGGTAGAGCTATGATTTAGAAGGGCTATTCTGGAAAGCCATTTGGGATAATGCAAATAAAGTGACTAAAAGATCTGTATCCTTTCATCTAAAGATTCCATTGTTAGGCATGTACTTCCAACAAGGCCCTAAGGGGAAAAAAAGATTCCATATACATTAAAATATTTATAGCAGCACTTTTTTGTGGCAACAAAGAATTGGAAACTAAGTAGATGGCCATCAATTGTAGAATGGCTGAACAAATTGTAGAGTCTGATAAAATATTAGAAATGACTAATGCCGAGAAATACTCAACTCCCCTGACTTTCTCTGCCCTCTGCTCCTGTGGCTTCTTCTTCTGATTGGCTGATTGCTCACAGAACCTTCATTTCAGGGAAAACTCCCAGTCCTGTCAGGTCTTCTTTCTTACCAAGCCTCTACTTCCAAATCTCTAGACTTCCTCTACCATGCCCCTATTTACCCTCCCTATTTGATCTTTCCCCTTGGAATTAAGCTTCTTAAAGGCAGAAACTATCTCTCTCTCTCTCTCTCTGCATTTATTTGTCTTCCCAGTACCTGATACATTTTGATGGAAAATGAAGTAAGCAAAGCGGGCAAATAATATACATACAACAATAGAAATGGAAAGAACCATCACCATGAAACCATCAAAGCTAACATTACAAAATTATAAAGAATGAGCTTGGCTCCAAAGAGGAAATATGAGAAGACATATCCCCCATTTCCTTCCTTTGCAGGGGTGTGGGAGAAAAGAGATCCGTGGTGGTGGAATGCTAGGTTTTTTGTGTTTGTTTTTTTTAAGTGTTGATTTGTTTTACTGATTTCTTCTTTCTTTTTTTTTTTAAGTTCTTGTAAAGGATGGCTATCTGGGAAGTAGGGAGAAATCTAGGTGATCAAAAAACAAAAGATATCAATAAAAATCTATTAAATTGTTTTTTAACACCAAAGAGTTACCTATGAACTTAAAAAGTAATATAATTTTTTTAAATATTCAGAATTCTATTTCAAACTGACCTTTTTCCCAGTTAGATTCTGATTTACCATATGACTAATGAAAACTGTTTAAATTGTAAATGTCACAGTAAGATAGGAAATCTAACATTACACATGCCAGGAATAGGCAAATAGAGGCAACAGGGCAAATTCCCTGTCTCCCCTGGGTAAACAACGGTTGCCCAGCTTACCTGGAGCCCAATAGAGCATTATGATGTAAGCATTCTGGAGAAGCTGGTGCTAATGCTGATCTGGTCAACATAATTTGTAAATTATGTCTATCTATCTATCTACAAACACACACACACATTCTGTAAGGTTTCAGTGTACCCTGGCATTATGGGGAATAGAGATTAATGTCTCTTGTTTTGAGCATCTAGAATAAAAAGTTTCTGGGGCAAACAGCCTCACAGTAATAGTTCAGAATACTAGAATGTGGACCCTGGGAGTCTGGAAGACTTAGATGCAAGTCCTGCCACCTCCTAGCTGTGTGATCTCAAAGAGGTCATTTAATCTCTTATTCCCTTCTTCCTCCACAAGTCTCTAAGAAGAGATTCAAATCTACATTGGTAAGGGCTGGACAGCTGGGTGACACTGTGGTTAGAGCATTGGACTCAAAGTTGAGGAGTCCCAAGTTCAAATTAATGTAGCCTCAGACCCTTAATAGCAGTGTGACCTGGGTAAGTCCCTTTACCTCTCTATGGTTCAGTTTCTTCATCTATAAAAGGGGGATAAGAAGAGCCCAGGGTGGTTGTGAAGATCAAGTGAGATAATACTTGGAAAGTGCTTTGCCAACGTCATAGCTCTATACAAACTCTAACTATTATTAATATTTGAGTGCAATCCCCAGTCCAATCCCATTCCATCCAACTTACATTTATGTTGTGCTGCCTTTAAATTTGGAAAGTGCTTCTCATGCACTACTTCCTCTGAACTTTTCACAAAGAGCCTGTGAGACAGCTAATCCAGGTACTATCCTCATTTTGCAGCTAAAGGTGAGACTAAAAGAAGTCACCTAATCAGTAAATGTAAGAGAGAAGATCCAAACCTAGGCCTGCTGACTCAAGTCCATCATTCTCTCTACTGCACAAGGCTGCCCCCAGAACTGAGAAGTGTCAAGATTAAAAGTCTCTGGACACTGTATCTTAATTTATGATTACTTATTAAATAATGAAAAGTGGGTCAGAGAAGGGAAACCCCTACAGCCATGAGTGGCCCATCATTCCCCTAGCAAGCTCCCTCCAAGAGTCAGGCCTACAAATACTTATAGTCTGTGGATTCCCAGGAAAAAGCCCCCCATCTGTTGGTGCTCCAATTTCTGCTCTTGATGACCCTTTCCAAAGCACCTCTGATGAGAAGACTCTGGGCAAGAGATAAAGATCTCCCTCTGCAACCCTGAGGTCAGGAGACCTTTAGAATAACTGCAGAGTGAACAGGCCCTACCTTCTTTAGTCCATCTTAAGAGGCTCCCTTACACTTATTCAATTGGAGGATGGGGGGAAAGCACAGTTATAACTTTAATCTGAAGCCTAAATCTCCCTTTAAAGGTTGTCTTGGGGAGCCAAAGAAAGGAATATGGGCTAGGGTTAAATTTCCACAGAAGTCATAGTATTTAAGCTTTACAATGAACTAAGAACTTGACATTTATCATCTTACTCAATCTTCATTACAGTGCTGTGAAGTAAGTGGCAACTGGGATTGTTCCCATTTTACAGAGAGGAGAAGCTGATCTTTCTAAGTTAAATTGTGGCTATCACTAGAGTATATTATCAAGGAGACTAGCGAGTCTATGTCAGACATTTTAGATTAGATAGGGAATACTAAACTGGGATAAATTTTAAAAAGGATTCAAGTTCAACAAATATTTATTATTTACTATGAGCAAGGGACTGTACAAGATGCTAGGGATGCAAAGGAATCCCTATCCTCAAGGAGCATGATGTACACATGTGCCACAGTGATAAGGGCAAAGAAGCCAATATATACAGAAGGGACAGGAGGGAGAGATCCATTTCAAGTGGGACAATCAGGGAAGCCTTCTTAGTAGAAGTGGTTCCTGAAGGTCAGAAAGGATGGTGTGAATTCCAGGCATGGGGTACAACCTATAGTGTTACATGAAGGACAGGACAAGAATGTAAACAGCTAGGACATCTAGTCCAGTTTGACTGAAACACGGTGGGAAGGGGTTAGAAATAAAGCTTTTCGTGAGTGAAGGATGGAGTAAATGGCCTGGTGCTTCTATCACTTTGTAGCATATAGCAAATATATATATATATATATATAACACACACACATATATATATATATATAGTTTTAGAATGATAAATAGACAGGGCTTGCCATTCAGAACTATCTTAATTATTATTTATTCTGTCTTGTTAGTTTTAAAGACCTGGGACTGAATTAGAATTAAATTAATAATTAGCCCTATTGATACCGTCTGAATTATTCTTTAGTTAGCAATTGAGACTTCACTTCAAAAGCAAATTATAAAAACAAACCCCACAGACTCTTCTCATTAGAAGTACATGCCCTCTTTTGATCTGGTAATACCACTACTGGGTCTGTATGCCAAAGAGATAATAAAAAAGGGGAAAGAACCTACTTCTGCAAAAATATTTATGGCAGCTCTTTTTATAGTGACAAAGAACTGGAAATTGAAGGGATGTCCTATCAATTGGGGAATGGCTGAACACACTGAGGTACATGTTGGTGATGGTTATACTAGTGTGCTGTAAGAAATGATGGACAAGATGACTTTGGAAAGAGCTGGAAATAATGGTAGGAACTGATAGAGAGTGAAATAAAAAGAACCAGGAAAACACCGTGCACAATAACAGGGATATTGGACAATGGTCATCTGTGAAAAACTTGACTACTCTTAGTAATGCAATGATCTGGGGCAGTCCTGAAAGGCTTATCACAAGGAATACTATTCGCTTTCAGAGAAAGAACTGTTGAAGTTGTCTTTCCCATAAGTGTATCTTTTGGTTTTATTTTGGGGTTTTGCTTATATATGATTTTGCTCCTAACAATAATGACCAATATGGGGTATTTTGCATGACAATAAAAAAAAAAGAACATTCCTGACAAGTACAACAAACTTCAAAACGAGAAGACCTACAAGATAAAAGGTCAAGATTTGGGAACTTAATGTGAACTGGAACGACCTCCAGGAATTGATGCAGAGTGAAAGGAGCAGAACCAGAACATTGTACACAGAGACTGACACACTGTGGTACAATCTAACTTAATGGGCTTCTCTGCTAGCAGCAAAGCAATGATTCAGGACAATTCTGAGGGACTTATGAGAAAGAACGCTATCCACATCCAGAGAAAGAACTGTGGGAGTAGAAGCACAGAAGAAAAACAACTGCTTGATCACATGGTTTGATGGGAATATGATTGGGGATGTAGACTAAGCAATCGCCCTAATGCAAATACCAATAATATGGAAATAGGTCTTGATCAATGACACATGTAAAACCGAGTGGAACTGCACATCAGCTATGGGAGGGGGGTGGGAACAAAGAAGGGGAAGAATATGAATCTTGTAACCATGGGAAATTATCCTAAATTAATTAAATAAAATATTTCAAAAACAGAAAAGAAAAAGAGATTTGTGAACTTGAACCAATCAAATCATATCATTGATTCTGTGCTCTCTGGGATCCAATTTGACCATCTCCTGGAGTATTCCATCCTTGTTACCTTTTTCCGTGGCCGAAGTTTTTCCCGCCAGTCCTTCAGGTTCTGGTTATGGCTCTCATCTAGGGCCTTCAACTTTTGGGCTTCGTGCTCTACCAAGAGGTGACACTTTTCATTCTATAACAAAGTACAATTAAGAGAAGTTAGAAAAGTGAAGGATCAAAGGTACTGAAGCTACCTTCACCATCAATGGCCTATCAAAAAATCTAAAGAAGGGGAAAAAAAGAATAGAAAATCTGAAGGGTGGAAAGAATCTCAAGGGCCATCTAGTCCAACATAGATCTAAACTATAATGTTTTGGACAACATACCCACAAGCCTGTAGCCCACCTTAACTTGACAACTTACAATGAGTTAAGCCTACCATCTCCTGAGACAGCCCATTCCACTTCTAGAGGGCTCCAACTATTCAAAAGCTTTCACTTACTGCCAATGTAAAAATCAAAATTTGCCTTTTTGCACACCCATTGTAGTTACTCGTTTTGCCTTCTGGAGCTGAGTAGAACTTAAAGACAGCTCTCCAGAAGAAAGGTCCCTGTGATGCTGACCTCACAGAAGAAAGCTTGTGCCAGTAAGGACACCTAGGGGAACACATACCTCCATCTTTTCCAGACGTGAAGCATAAAGAATGTTATAAAATTATTGAGAACAGAGAAAAAAATTACTTAGGGGCTTTACAGTGAGATAAATATAAAGAGCCACCAAAGGAACTTCCAGGAACCCCTAATGGATCTGATGACCTATGTAAAGATTTATAATTTGGGGAACTGAGGCAAGTTTATTAAAGGTTAAGGATTAAAGAAAATACAGAATAAGAAAGCACATGTCTAGGCCCAGAGAGGCCTAGACAACCTCATTTACATCATGAAAGAGATGCATCTGCTCTGAAGTGGAAGTAGGAAAGAGCCCCTCAGTAGGCAGAGAACTACTTTAAATAATAATTTGTGATCTTGCCCAGGTGAGAATTCAGTGCGATTACAAAGCATTCTGGGAAGTGAGCAAGGACTTCTGGCAACTGAAGTCTTTGATTCAAGTCTCCATTTTTACATTTCCCTGTGTGATCATTTGGAAAAAAAAATAATTTTTTTTCCAAAGGATCATGAAAACATAATCAACTTAAAGATTACAATAATTTGAGGATAAGCGAGAGAAAAAAAAACCAAAACAAAACCAATAATTGCTGGATGCACTGACAAAAAGCCAGTTAGGGGGCAGTCCCCTTTGGCATGAAAGTATATATACAAAATAAATGTTCAATCAACTATACCCAAAGTTCAATTTGGATTTTTTTGTGTAGCTTGTGATTTGGAGGCATCTTCATGGTGTCTTCTCCAACAGTTCAGTTTCTAGATTCAGGGAAGTAGCATCTTTCTTTACCTAAAATTCTTCTTAAAAGGAATTTAAACTTTGCAATTTAAATAATGATAATATAAAAATGGAGACTTGGATCCAGGACTCCAGTCCCCAGAAGTCCTTGCTCACTTCCCAGAATGCTTTGTAATCGCACTGAATTCTCACCTGGGCAAGATCACAAATTATTATTTAAAGGAGTTCTCCGCCTACTGAGGGTCTCTTTCCTACTTCCATTTGGGAGCAGACGTATCTCTTTCATGATATAAGTGAGGTTGTCTAGGCCTCTCTGGGCCTAGACATGTGCTTTCTTATTTTGTATTTTCTTTAATCCTTAACCTTTAATAAACCTGCCTCAGTTCCCCAAATTTTAAATCTTTACATCTACAAGATGCCATCGGTCAACTGCCTACCTACCCACCCACCCATCAGTCCACAAGAACTTGTTTAAGGACCACACACTGGCTACGCACTGTATGGGGGAGGCAGAGACAAAGATGAAAGCACCGCAGGCAGAGTGCTGGGCCTTTACCTGGAGCTGCTGGAGCTCGCTCATATTGCTCTCGCACTGGGTACTCATGTCTCTCATCTGTGACTCATGTTTCTGTTGTTGCTGTAGTCGCTCAGCCTTCTGTCTTTTTTCTTCTTGTTGGGAAAACTGTGACAGAAATGACAAGGGAGGCCTTGGTGCAAATCATTTGAGCAAAAAACCAAAACTAAAACAACAAAATAAAGCCTGGGCCCCATGACCTCATACAAAGGAATGCCCTGACAATTCTTCCCCAGGACATTCTTGGCTGGGATCATCACCTATTTTGTTAACCCTAATTTGATGGACAGCTAGGTAGCACAGTGAGCCAACTCAGAGTCAGGAGGCCTTGGGTTCAATTTTGGTCTTCCTAGCTGTGTGACCCTGGGCAAGTCACTTAATCCCCATTGCCTAGCCGTTACCACTCTTCTGCCTTAAAATTGATACTTAGTTATTAATTTTTTTTTTACTTTTACCTTTTGTCTTAGAATCAATACTTTGTTTTTTATTCCTAGGCTGAAGGTGGTAAAGCAATGGGATTAAGTTACTTGCCCAGGGTCACACAGCTAAGAAGTGTCTGAGACCAGATTTGAACCCAGCATCTTCCATCTCCATGCCTGGCTCAATCTATTGGGCCACCCAGCTACCCCCCTTAGCACCAATTCTAATATAGGTGAGGGTTTTTAAAACAAACAGCAATAAAAATACCCCTACTATTTTGAACCATGTATTTATCTATTAGCTGTCAAGCAGCCTACACAGGTAGTATTATCTATACAGTATTATCTCCGTTAATACTTCTCATGAGCAAGAGAGCCAGGAGTAATGAGAAGTATGAGAGGCAACAGCATTGCGAGAAGCAAGAGGTCATGAGGAACAAGAGAGGCTAGAGTGGCAAGAAGATCCAGAGCAGTCAGGAGTTCAAGAGGGAGACTCGCATGTGTTCCCCAACTTTTATTGGAGATTTTAGGAAAGTGACGTGGGAGGTGATTTGTGAATACGTAGCATGGCATAGGTTTTAACATTGGTTGAATTGAAAATCACGAAATCAAAGAGGAGGAGATTAATCCAACATGCGCCTTGGGAAGGAATGTGGTCTGACAAGGTGTGAGTTAGGACACTGTGGCTGGTAATGCCCTACTCAGGAATTCTCTTGTCCTTTGGACTGCAGATTCCTCCATACAATGATCAATAAGTAACCTGACCGTGAGTCTGGTAAATGAATACATAAGATACAATATCAATACATCAATCATACTTCCAAGATGCTAATATGCCTGGTATGCTACACAGGGTCCAATCAAACATGCAGAGAAAGGACAATAGTGAGTTCAGGAAACAGTGAGTAGGACAATTTGGCAGAAATTCAGAACTTTTGAAAAGGAACAATATAAGTCTGGAAAGGAAAATAAAGCTAAATTATGGAAGGTTAAATTAAATGCCAGGCTGCAGGGCTAGTTGTTTGACTCTTTCCACTATTTATGTCTGTTCCAATATTAGTTTAGAAATAACAGTTTCTCTCCTGATCATCCCCAATCAGCCTAAACCAACGCCTCCTTCCTGAGTGCCATTTTGAGAGACCATAAGCCCTCTGAGTCTAAACTACTGGACAGCCAGGGACATGACAGAGTACTGCAAAGGCCTAACAGATGGGTGGGATTCTGACTTCTCATCACACACATCACTGATTAAAACAAAGTCTATTTTTTGTCAGACCACGGAGATTTTTCCTACCACCCTATGGTAGGAGACAAGCCAGAACAGAACCGTGTAGCGCAACTAAAGCATTAGAGAGTAGAAGCACTCCAACTTGAGGGTTCAGCTCTCTCTATGATAAAGGCTCACCTGCTTAATCTTCTCCCGCTGCTCAGAGGCGCTCCCACCACCATTGATATGGAGACTCTTCTTATACATGGCCATTCGAGTCTTCCCTTCACTTCTCTGGATCTTGGGGAGACGGGCCTTCTCTTGTTGCTGCCTGATCTTCAGCTGTTCTATCATTCGCTGATTGTAGCGCTGCATCTGTTCCCGCTCCTAGAGAGACCCAAATGATAACTATTAGTCTTGCCAATGAACAGAAATCAGAGGAAAAGCAACAGTGGACCGAGTTAAAGAAACTAAGAAGCTTCACTAAGATCGAGGACCAGAATACACTCTCCTAAGAGCAATAGAAGTTTAGACTCAGAAGAAGAGATTTTTTTTGTCTGAACCTCGGGTGATTTCATCAATGCAAAGAACCTCTCCAGTGAGGAAACCCTCGGCTAGAGCATAGTACTTCCTGCTCTGTAATTCTGGGGCTGAGCTTAGAGCAGAGACTCCTAACCTGGGGCCCATGAGCTTGTTTTTTAAATGCACTGATAGCCATATTTCAAGATAATTAGTTTCCTTTGCTCATGTAAAACCCAGTGCAATTGCAGGTTGGCTACAGGAGAGGGTGGAGGGAGGGGAGGGAAAGAACATGATTCTTGTAACCAAGGAAAAATATTCTAAATTGACTAATTAAATAAAATTTAAAAAAAAATTAGTTTCCTTTGAAATCTTATGTGTTTTATTTTGTGCATTTGTTTGTTTTGTTTGAGATTGGATCACCCTATTCAACCAAGGACAGAAGAACAACTTATGGGCCCAGAAGCTTTAACCTTCTCCATTTCTGTCCTGAATTGATTTTCCCTCTTCAGGCAGCTTAGTGGCTTTCTATTGTAGGGGATGAACCACATTGGTACAGACATAGTATGGATGCCCAATCGACTTAGCCCTATTGAAGCCCACAACATCCATCCAATCCCAAACAATGCACCAGCCTCAGTCTCTCTTGATTATGGCTATGTGCTACCAGGCCCTGCTGTATCATTATGTTCTTTAAGATTCTCAGGCCTCAAAAATTCCAGATTGTACTGAAGCAGAGATATTTTAGACTAGATGGCAAGGAGTTTTTGACCTCAGTTAACCTGAAAATCAAAGACACCTGAATCTCTGGTTAACTAAAGATGATATTGATGTAGGTCCTACATCCAGCAACTATGACAAAAAAAAAAAATCACTAAGAAGACAGGCGATCACAACTGAGAAGACAAAAACCATCAAAGAGATGAGATGCAGGGTAGGCACAGGATAATATTAGGAATGCCCCTGCTGCCTAAACTTGGCTTTATTCTTTAGTCCTGGTTTGTGAGGCAACCTGGTGCGAGAGGCTGATAGGTGGCACCATAGTGCCCAGAGAGTTGGGTCTGAAATCAGGAAGATTCCTCTTCCTGAGTTCAAATATGACCTCAGGCACATACCACCTATGTGACTCTGGCCAGGTTACTTCACTGTTTGCCTCAGTTTCCTCATTTATCAAATGAGCTGGAAAAGGAAATGACAAACCAGTTCAGTATCTTTGCCATGGACATGATTGAAAAACAACTGGTGGTATATGGGAAAGATGGTTTGATTTGGATAAAAGAGAAATCTGGATTCAGATTTTGCCTCTGGAACTTGCTATTTGTGGAAACATGAATTAGTCTCTGTCCCCCATGTCTAGAATGCATTCCCACCTCACCTACAATTCTATATTTCCTCCAAAATTATGTCCAAGAACCACCTTTACCATGAAGTCTTTCCTGATCCTACTAGATACTCATCTTTCCTAAGTGCCCTATAGACCTTATATTTATGTTGTAAAATGTTTAATGCACAAATACATGCTATCTTTTCCTTCCTCCTCTCCCCTCCATTGAAGCTCTCCCCCCCCCTATTTTTCTATTAAACCTTTACCACCTTCTTAGAACCTCAGAATAAATACTAAGCATTGGTTCCAAGGCAGAAGAGTGGTACGGGCTAGGCAATAGGGATAAAGTGGAAAGTGGCTCACCCAAGTTCACACAGCTAGGAAAAGTCTGAGGCCAGATTTGAACCCAGGACCTCTATCTCTATGCCTGGTTATAACCATGGAGTCACCTAGTTGCCACCATGTAAGCTCTCTGAGGGCAGGTGCTTTCATTTTTTTACTTTGTACCTCTATCACCTGGCATATCTCATGTCGACTAGGTGGCTCAGTGGATAGAACACTAGACTTGGAGCCAAGAAGCCCTGAATTCAACTCCAGCCTTAGACACTTAGTAGGTATATGACATAATTTTCCCACGTAAAATGGAGGATAATAATCACAATTACATTTCAGAGTTGTTTTGAAATAAAATGAGGAAGCCTAGAGACAGGAGGTCCCAGGTTCAAATCTGGCCTCAGACTCAGTTGTGACCCTGGACAAGTCACTTAACTCCCATTGCCTAGCCCTTATCACTCTTCTGCCTTGGAACCAATACACAGTACTGATTCTAAGACAAAAAGTAAGATTTAAAAAAACTAATAAACAAAATGAGATATTTTTAAGTCTCTTTGAAAATCTTAAAGTGCTAGATGAATACTAGCTATTATTATTAGCACAGTGCCTAGCACAGAGTAAGATTTCACAAATGTTTACTGATTGATAAATTTTTTGACCAAATAAGAATTTGTAGTACTCATCTCACATGGTTGTTGTGAGGTTCAAATGTCATAGTGTATAGAGAATGCTTTGCAGACCTTAAAGTATAGTCTAAATACCAAGTATTTTTATTGTTGTGGTGGTGGTTATCAGAACTCTCTGGGCACAAGTTAAAAACAGAAGGCTCTCCTGGGCAGGCGAGTTGTCCTTCTACCTCCTCACATGCACATACCTCTCCAGAACAATGGTTTTGGGGGAAAAGATTATCATCCACTTTCTAGGTCAACAGGGCCATCGATCAAGCTTTTATTGTGAGTACTAGTTACTCTTTGAGGGACATGATTGATTTCTGCACTTTCTCCAAACCCTTTAAAATAATCAATTGGATAATCACAGGGTCAGGCTGAGAAGAGGGAAAAGGACAATGGCAGCTGCTGAGGGCCCAAACACTATGCAGGGCTTAGTCAGAAATAAGAAATCCATTGTTCCGTGTTATTCCAGCCAACTGGGTTCCTTGACATTTCTTGTGGCAGTGCTCTGAGAGGAATCTTGACTAAAGTTTATATTCTCCACTCCTGTTCTTCCCTTCCCAGTATACTCAGTCTTATTCTAGAAGTTCATTTGAGAGGTTCTTAACTCAAAGCCTGTGGGGAGGCGGAGGGAAAGGGAGAGGAAGAGAGGGAGAGAGGGAGAATGGATAGACAGCAGACAGTAGATAGATAGGGAGGGAGGGAGGTAGATAAAAAGATCTGTATTCCAATATGACCAACTTCTTTTGTAATTTTATGTGTTTTATTTTATGTATTTGAAAACATTATTCTGAAAAGTGGTCCACTAGATGCTAAAGGGAAGCGATAAAATGCACACAAAAGGTTAAGGATCCCTGCTTTGGAGACAGAAAGTGCCTCTAATGATCCTACATGCACTTATATGCCACCAAGGTCCCTTAACCAATAGGTCCTCTCAAGCAAAGTTTCTCCATAGAGTCTATATTGCTGTGAAAAGAACAGGGGCCTGCCCAAGCAAGGGTGTCCCACTAAGGCGAAAAGTCACCACTTTGCATTGCACCCTACTGAGATATAGCAATAGCTCAAGCCCATAGCAAGACTGAGGAGGGAGAAGTTCGTTTTTGGGAAAGGACTATGGAGCAAGGCTGCAGCCATCTTTGTTTCCTTGAATGACTATTCTTCTGTCTATTCTCTACTCTCAAAAAACAAAACAAAACTGGGTAATGTGATCACAGATTTAGAGCTGGTCATCTTGTGGAATCATTTCATTTAGCAACCTATAGGATCCCTGTGCTTTGTATACAATAAGAGCTTAATAAATGCTCTTCTTCCTTCCCACCTTGCTTCCCTTCCTTTTCTCCCTCCCTCCCTCCCTTCCTCTTTCTTTCCTTCTTCCTCTCTTTCCTTCCTTCCTCTATCCCTCTCTTCCTTCTAATTTCCTTTCCTCCCAACTCAGTTATTTAGGTGCCAAGAACTTTGAGAGTTGCATCTACTTCAAAGAAACCTAATCCAACCCCCTCAGTCTACACCAAGGCTCAGAGAACTTGTGGCATGACCACAATCATGTAGGTAAAATGGGAAAGTCAGAATTTGAATCCAGGTCTTCTGACTCAAAATACAGCATTCTTTTCACTGTACCATGCTAGAAGTCATGAGGGGCATTGGCAATGAGATACTATCCTGTAACTCTCTCAGAACCACCTTCATCCCACATTAATAACAACAAAAATAATAAAAGAATCATCAATGAGATAATATTTGTGAAGTGCTTAGCACAGTGCCTGGCACATAGTAGGTACATAATAAATGCTTATTCCTCTTCCTAATAATAGCTGATATTTCATAAAGTGCCTTAAGGTTTACATAACATTTTGTATGAAATGTCATTTGAGACTACCAACAACTCTGTGAACAGGAATCATTATTATTATCCCCATCTGACAGAAGAGAAAACTTGGGCTTGGAGAGGAACATGGTACAGCAGGGTAGGCTGAGATAGTAGAAAGAGTAGTGGATTTGGAGTCAAAGGACTCGAGTTCAAATCCCACCTTAGCCTTGTGACCTTGTGCAAATCTTCTATTCTATTGAAAACTTAGTTTCCTTGTCTGTAAAATGACATGGTGGAGGTAGACTAGATGACCTTATCACTAACGATCACTTCCATCTCTTAATCTCTGATCCATCTGAGCCATGATCAGTCATACAGATATTAGGGTGATAGAGCTGGGATTTTAACCATTCTCTCCTGCCTCAAAGTCTTAACATCCACAAGCTCCAGACTGCAGTCACCTGGACGCTGCTCTCCTGCCCATCTCTCAGTCACCTAAAGAGGAAGTTCTCCTACCTTCTCATGCTTTCGAAGCAGTTCGTGCCTTTGGAGGAAATACTGGTCCTTCAGCTGTTGCTTGACCAGCTGGTGTCTTTCTTGTAAGTGATGCTCTTCAAGCTCCCAGAGGGAGGCTTCCCGGTCTGAGGAGAACAAACCAACCCCAGAGAAGATCAACCAAGCAGTTCAATGGAAAAGGAAGAGCTGAGAGTGAGTCTGAGATGTCTCTTCCCACACCCTTGTAGTGGCCAGAAATCTGGACTCTTCATTCTCCTCCATCAGTCTTCTCTGACAACTGAGACAAGTGGTTACTGAACCTCCCTGGTGGTCTTCCATCAGAGGCTGAATGATCTGATGGGATGCTATAGGACTCCTCTGAGCTACAGAACCTGCTAGGTGACTCAATGGAGAGAACACTAGATTTAGAGTCAGGGGAGCATGATTTCAAATTCAAAATAAGATGCTGAGTGTTGACACAAGTCACTTTTCTGCTCTCTGCCTCAGTTTCCTCCTCTATAAAATGGAGATAATATTAGCACCTCCTTCACAAGGCTGATGTGAGAGTCAAAGCATCTCATATAAACTCGGACATTTGAATCTCAACCATGTGAGGTGAGTACTGTAAGTTATGGTGATCTCAGTCTCATAGATCCGTCAGTCAGTCAATCATTAAGCATTTATTAAGTGCTGATCACATAATAGGCACAGTGTTAAATAATAACAGTTAAGATACACACACACACACTCAAGATTTGCAGAGAGCATTGAAAATATCTCATTTTAATTCAAAACAGCCCTGAGAGGTAGATGCTATTTCTATTACCATTTAGTAGATAAGAAATTGAGACATCCAGAGGTATCTAGATAAGTGACTTACCCTGGATTCTACCCCTAGTAAGTATTTGAGATTGGATTTGAAAAGCACTCTGAAAACTTTAAGGCACAATATAAATGCTAGCTCGTTATTATTTATATGGACTAGATGGCCTCTGAGATTTCTTCAAATCTGGGGATTCTATCACATTTTGACTTGCTGGTTGGCAAAAGTTCTTGAGGTCTTGGTACTTCTTTAGAACTCTGCAATTTCATCCTGCCTCAGAAATCTTATTTTTGGTAAGTCTCATCATCCTTCAAGAAGAATTAGGAGGGCAGCTGAGTGGCAGCTGGTTGGCCTAGATAAGGGAGGTCCTGTTCAAATCTGACCTCAGATAATTTCTAGCTGGGTGACCCTGCACAAGTCACTTAACCCCCCACCCCCCATTGCCTAGCCCTTACCACTCTTCTGCCTCAGAACTAATCACAGTATTAATTCTAAGATGGAAAGTAAGGGTTTAAAGAAAACAAAAAGAATTAGCATTGGTATTCACATCTCAGTGGCATCCTTTGCCCCTCTGATTGGGCTCTTCTTAGAGAGTGGAGCCATGAGCTCCAAAAACTATCTAATCAAGAGGTTCAGGACAGTCATCTTATGTCCTACCTAGTGCATTGCTTTTAGACTTCACTATCAAGACCGTGCATCAAGTAGGTATCTTCTCTTCATCCATTTTCAGTTTCATTTTGTGTGTTATTTTACCCCATTAGATCATAACCACCACGAAGGCAGGAACTATCTTTCTTTTTATTTGCATTTGTGTCCCTTACACTTAGCACAGTGCCTAGCACAGAGTAGGGCCTTAAATGCATATTGACAAAAAACAATGACAAAAAGAACTCTATTTGCAGTATTGTTTATGTATAATTTCATTTCTACCTTTGTATTTTCAGTGCCCAGTACAGAGCTGACACAGAGTAGGCTTTATTTAATATGCACTTATTGAAACAAAATCAATGCAGCCAACATCAGAATAAAAGTAGGAAATGCTCCAGGAAAAGGGGGGAGGTACTATAGCAAATTTCTCTGATAAAAGCCTCATTTCTCAAATATATAGAGAACCGAGTAAAGTTTGTAAGAACACAAGTCATTCCCCAATTGAAAGATGGTAAAGGATATGAACAAGCAGTTTTCAGAAGAAATCAAAATCTATTGTCATATGAAAAAATGTTCTAAATCATGATTGACTAAAGCCAAAATAAAACAACTCTGTGGTACCACACACCTATCAGACTGACTATCAGATTAACAAACAAGAAAACTCACAAATGTTGGTGGGGATATGGAAACATAGGGCCACATTCACAGTTGTTGGTATTGTGAACTGATCCAACTGTTTTGGAGAGCAATTTGCAACTATGTCAGAAGAGCTATAAAGTTGTGCATACCCCTTGACCCAACAATGCTACTAACTAGGGGTGAATCCCAATGAGATTTAAATAAAGAAAACTTATATGTACAAAAATATTTATGGTAGCTCTTTTTGTGGTGGCAAAGAATTGGAAATTGAAGGGATGAACATCAATTAGGAAAAGACTGAACAAGCTGTGATATATAATTGTGTTGGAATACTATTGCATCAGAAGAAATGATAAACAGGATGCTTTCAGAAAAACCTGGGAAGACTTATATGAACTGTTGCAAAGTGAAGTGTGCTGAGCCAAAAGAACACTGTACACAGCAAGTGAGATATTGTCCAATGATCAATTGTGAATGACGTGGCTATTCTCAGCAATAAAATGGTTCAAGACAATTCTGAAAGACTCAGGATGAAAAATGCTCTCTACCTCCTGAGAACAAAAGAGTCTGAAGATTGAAACATACTTTTTGTTTCTTTATTAGCCTTATAGGGTTTTTTTTTTTGGTTTGAAATTGAACAAGCCATCAAAGAACTCCCTAAGAAAAAATCCCCAGGTCCAGATGGATTCATAAATGAATTCTATCAAACATTCAAAGAACAACCAATTCCAATATCATACAAACTATTTGACAGAATAAGCAAAGGAGTTCCACCAAATTCACTTTACAACACAAACATGATACTGATCCCAAAGCCAGGCAGTTCATAAACAGAGAAAGAAAACTATAGACCAATCTCCTTAATGAATATAGATGCAAAAATCTTAAATAGGATACTAGCAAAAAGACTCCAGCAAGTCATCATGAGGGCTATTCACTATGACCAGGTAGGATTCATACCAGGAATGCAAGGATGGTTCAATATTAGGAAAACCATCCACATAATTGACCATATTAACAGGCAAACCAACAAAAATCACATGATTATCTCAATAGATGCAGAAAAAGCCTATCCTATTGAAGACACTAGAAATAATAGGAATTGAAGGGCCTTTCCTAAAAATAATAAACAGTATATATCTAAAACCATCAACAAACATCATCTGCAATGGGGATAAACTAGAAGCCTTCCGAATAAGATCAGGAGTAAAACAAGGATGCCTATTATCACCTTTATTATTTAACATTGTACTAGAAACACTAGCAGTAGCATTAGAGAAGAAAAAGAAATTGAAGGTACTAAAACTGGCAATGAGGAGACTAAGCTATCACTCTTTGTGGATGATATCATGGTTTACTTAAAGAATCCTAGAGAATCAACCAAAAAGCTAGTTGAAACAATCAACAATTTTAGCAAAGTTGCAGGATACAAAATAAACCCGCATAAGTCACCAGCATTTCTATATATCTCCAACCCCTTTCAGCAGCAAGAATTGGAAATTAAAAAGAAAGAAAGAGAAATTCCATTTAAAATCACCCTAGACAATATAAAATACTTAGGAATCTATCTGCCGAGACAAACACAGGAACTATATGAACACAACTACAAAATACTCTCCACACAATTAAAACTAGATCTAAACAATTGGAAAAACATTAACTGCTCATGGGTGGGATGAGGTAACTTAATAAAAATGACCATCCTACCCAAACTTATCTATCTATTTAGTGCCATACCCATTGAACTACCAAAAATTTTTTTTACTGAATTAGGAAAAAAACATAATGAAGTTCATTTGGAAGCATAAAAGTTCAAGGATATCCAGGGAAATCATGAAAAAGATGCAAAGGAAGGAGGACTTGTAGTCCAAGATCTCAAACTATACTATAAAGCAATGGTTATCAAAACAATTTGGTACTGGCTAAGAGACAGAAAGGAGGATCAGTGGAATAGACTTGGGGCAAATGACCTCAGCAAGACAGTCTATGATAAAACCAAAGATCCTTGTTTTGGGGACCAAAACCCACTATTTGATAAAAACTGCTGGGAAAATTGGAAGACAGTACAGGAGAGATTAGATTCAAATCAACTTCTCACACCCTACACCAAGATAAACTCAGAATGGGTGAATGACCTGAATATAAAGAAGAGAACTATAAGCAAATTAGGCAAACACAGAATAGTATACTTGTCAGATCTTTGGGAAAGGAAAGACCAAGCAAGAGCTAGGAAAAAAAATAACAAAATGTAAAACCAATAATTTTGATTACATCAAATTAAAAAGGTTTTGTACAAACAAAACGAATGCATCCAAAATTAGAAGGGAAGCAACAAACTGGGAAACAATCTTCATTACAAAAACCTCTGACAAAGGTCCAACCACTCAAATTTATAAAGAGCTAAACCAGTTTTACCAAAAAATCAAGCCATTCTCCAATTGATAAGTGGGTAAGGGACATGAATAGGAAATTTTTAAAGAAATCAAAACTATTAATAAGCACATGAAAAAGTGTTCTAAATCTCTTATAATCAGAGAAATGTAAATCAAAACAACTCTGAGGTATCACCTCACACCTAGCAGATTGGCCAACATGACAGCAAAGGAAAGTAATGAATGTTGGAGGGGATGTGGCAAAGCTGGAACATTAATTCATTGCTGGTGGAGTTGTGAATTGATCCAACCATTCTGGAGGGCAATTTGGAACTATGCTCAGAGGGCGCTAAAAGACTGTCTGCCCTTTGATCCAGCCATAGCACTGCTGGGTTTGTACCCCAAAGAGATAATGGAGAAAAAGACTTGTACAAGAATATTCATAGCTGCACTCTTTGTGGTGGCCAAAAATTGGAAAATGAGGGGATGCCCTTCAATTGGGGAATGGCTGAACAAATTGTGGTATATGTTGGTGATGGAATATATTGTGCTCAAAGGAATAATAAAGTGGAGGAATTCCATACAACCTCCAGAAATTGATGCAGAGTGAAAGGAGAAGAACCAGGAAAACATTGCACACAGAGGCTGATTCGCTGTGGGACAATTAAATGTATTGGACTTCTCCATTAGTGCAATGATCCTGAACAACTTGGAGGAATCTATGAGAAAAACCATTATCCACACCCAGAGGAAACACAGTGGGAGTAAAAACACTGAACACAACTGCTTGAATGCATGGCTCGAAGGGATATGGTTGGGGATGTAGACTCTTAATGAACATCCTAGTGTAAACAACAACATGGAAATAGGTTCTGATCAAGGACACAAGTTAACACCCAATGAAATTGCGCATGGGATGCAGAAAGAGTGGGTGAAGGGGAGGGAGGGAAATAATGTGATTATTGTAACCAAGGAATAATGTCCTAAATTGATTAAATAAACTTATTCAAATGGAAACCAAAAAAACAAAAACAACAAAAAAGAAGAAATAAAAGGAGAGCAGTGGTAAAAGAAAAAAAACAGTTCTAAAATTCTGTGAACCTATATACAGATATGCCTTGCATATCTCAACTTTCTTCATCTCAGTTTCAATATGTTGCAGGTCAATATAAAAAATTAAATGAGAATTTGGGAGAGTTTTGCAAAAGTTTTGCAACACATAAAGGCCAGCAGATGACACAGAAAAAGTTTAGAAACTCAGAAATGCATACCTAGCCCAAAATTTACAAAAAGGTACACCCCCATAAAAGAAAAAGAAAAAATTCAGACTTCTTCTCTAGTACAAAGTTCTATTTCATCAGCTCACTAAATGGGTTGAATGAATGAATGATCCTAAGATTGACTTTAATATTCCTAAATCCCCTGAAAAGAAGACGGAATAACCTCACATCTGTTGCTATGTCCTCTTTAGCCCTATAAACTCCATAATTTGACCTTCTCTAGCATTTTATCCATGGGAAATTTTAATTAATTGGCGCATCAGTGTATTTACAGAACAATGATGGCCTTGAGGCACTACAAAATCCTGAAGGCTTTCTGAATCAAAGGAAGACTTAATTATATTTAGACTTGTTGAAGTGTTGTATTTCATATCATAATTTCCAAATTTGATGAAAATTGGTAATCTATATGTAAAGGATCTATGTAGCAAACCTTTATTGACCAAAACATTTGCTCCATCGGAATGCCCCTCTCAGTGCCAGATTGACAGGGTACTGTATGTGATTACTACTCCCTCACCATTGACAAAATTCTCCTTTTTGCAAATAGCCCCGATTAGGTTTTCATGCTTTGCCAAAGTAAGAAATCCAGATGATCAGAACTTGGTGGTTCTTTCCTCTTGAGCCTACTTCCTGTGCCACTGGGGTAAGTACGGCCTGAACCAGAACATTTTCCTTTTCTACCCACCTCGAAGAAGCTCTTGCTTCTTATTCAGACATTCCCGTTCTTTGTCACAGATCTCCCTTCTATTTTCAGCTGTGATCGTTTTCATAGCTAACTCCAAGTCTCCCTTCTGTTTAGCCACAAACTCTTTGTCCTGCAAGGATAAAAAAGGAAATCAGACATTTTTGTCATCAACTTGCACGTCATACCTAGAAATAGCCACGAACTCAGTCACTCTTTGGCTATTCAGCCCAGCACTTTGTCTCTGCCTTGGGCATGGAGAGATAGCTGCTGAGGAGCATGGCTGCTCTCTCTGGCATCAGCCTCAATGGTGAGGGAAGTCCTCCTTCCCCAAATAAAACATCAGGGATCTGTCTTCATGAATTAATCTTTCATGAGCTCATTACCATTGTTTTTTCAAAGTAACCGTGCACTAGCCCTGACTCAGTTCTCCAAAATGTAGAATTACCAGGTGCTGGGGCTCAGAACCAGAGACCCTGAATTAGAACCATGAGGCGTGTGTGATTTTGACCTTATATTGGCCCCACTTACCAAAAGCTGTTTTTGCTGGGTATGTTCCTCCATCTTCTGCCTCATGCTCTCTTTCCGTTGCTGTCGAGGTAGTTTCTCCACCTCATTCTTCACCTGCAGGAAAGACAATGTCGATCTTCAGGAAGATAAACCAGGCTGAAGAATCTTATCCACTTCCCTAAGGAAATCTATTTTAGGTCAGGAAACTCCCTTTTCTGAAGCAGACCAGCAACTGCTCTGTAGCTGAAAGTCTTATCACGATAGCCCTGGGAAGTGGACACTGCAAGCACTATTATCCCCATTTTTCAGATGAGGAAGCCATGACTCAGAGAGATTAAGGAACTTGTTCATGATCACACAATCATTTCGGGAAATGTCTAAGCCAGGTTTGAAGGCAGAGCTTACCTGACGTTAAGGTGGGTGTTCTCACTGGTACCATGCAGCACCTCATTCCCTCGACAGATTATTGCTAAGTAACAAACCACCAGGAGACTTGTCCAAATGCCGAGATGGCTTTCCTTATCCCCTTTATGAAGGTTTTTGCTGTCTCCAGTTTTTTAGAACAGTGTAAGGTTGGGTCAGTCAATCAAAAAACCAGTATTACAGGGGATTGCTAGGTGGCTTGGTGGATGAGAGCCAGGACTGAAGCAGGGAGGTCCTGGGTTCTATTTTGGCCTTAGACACTTCGATAAGTCACTTAACCCCAATTGCCTAGCCCTTACCACTCTTCTGCCTTGGAACCAATGCACAGTATTGATTCAAAGATGGAAAGTAAGGGTTTAAAAAAACAAATAACATGACTGGTCCATCAGTAGGCAAGGGTGTACTCACTTTCATTTTCTTGGAGAAGTAATGAATTGGTACTAAGTCATCTTACCTAATTCCACTAGGAACCACCCACAACCTAAGTCTGTAAGATGGCTGGCTGAGGCTGACATGTAGAAGCAGACAGATACTATACTCTTGCTGATTATCTAGGTTTTACCTGCCTCAGTTAACCCCATAACCATGGTTCTAGGCACAGCAGCCTGTAGCCATAGGACAGCCCAAGCATACCTGGATCAGTTCTCATGAGCACTGGACTCTATCCAAATGAATTAATGGGAAATATAATGGAACCAGGAAAGGAATTTTAGTGGGCATGAGTAAGGAGGAGAAGGGTGTCCATGATGGTGATAAGTGATACTGTCTGATCCTGTGTGACCTTAAAGATCACTTAATAGGATCACAGGAGTTAGAGATGAAAAAGACCTTCAAGATCATGCAGTGTCCCCTACCCCCACCCGCCCAAGCATGCACATTTTAACATACAAGGAGACTGAAGCTCAAGGCATATGTGAGGCACTGGGAAAAAGAACTGACTTTTGGTCCTGGGTTCAAATTCCAGCTTTGCCACTTGTAACCTGAATGATTGTGGATAATTCAATCTATCTGCTCTTTAGTTCTCTCTCTTTTTTTTTTTTTTAAACCCTTACCTTCCGTCTTGGACTCAATACTGTGTATTGGCTCCAAGGCAGAAGAGTGGTAAGGGCTAGGCAATGGGGGTCAAGTGACT
Source organism: Monodelphis domestica (assembly GCF_027887165.1). Classification (NCBI taxonomy): domain Eukaryota; kingdom Metazoa; phylum Chordata; class Mammalia; order Didelphimorphia; family Didelphidae; genus Monodelphis; species Monodelphis domestica. The sequence goes on from NC_077227.1 coordinate 378,604,869, forward strand.
TGCCCAGGGTCACACAGCTAGGAAGTGGCTGAGGCCGGATTTGAACCTAGGACCTCCCGTCTCTAGGCCTGGTTCTCAATCCACTGAGCTACCCAGCTGCCCCCTAGTTCTCTCTTTTTCAGAGTTGGATCTAGTAGATCTCAGGTTCTAGCTCTAAGCATTGACCTTGTGAATTCTTCTGAACATGAACTTAGTTTGTTCCTATAACAGACTCCAACAGCCATGCTCATGGCAGGACAATGATTTCTGGATCCTAGAACTAAATCTGGAAGAGACATCGGAGACTCTTCGAGTCCAATATCTTATTTTACAGATGAGGAAACCTGAAGCCCAGAGTATTTAAAGGGCTTGGCCAAGGCTGTATATGGAGTAGAGTGGGAGGTGGGCCCTAAACCCAATACCAAATAGGATGAACCTCAGGGTCCCCCTCCATGAGGAAACTTCAAAATATCTGCACGGTTCTACTTGTGCATTTAAATTTAAGGCCCTAAATCCAATGACGAGTACAAAGATCATGGTCTCCCCTACAAAACTCAAAGTCCATTGTCTGTTTCTACCTGAGTATCTAAATCAAAGGCCTTACACCCAGTACCAAACACAACAGGCCATTCTCTCCCCACAGAGTAAACTACCCTAACTCCTTCCCTGTCCCAAAATCCCATGTTGCTGGGCTCTGGGGACCAATCCTGGGGGAAAGGGGCATGTGGGGCTGCCAGAAAGCAGCAGGATGTGGGCTGAGGAACTGACAACAGCAGGATACTGAGATTAGGGGATATGAGAGAAGGACCAAAAGGAAAAGCCTCCTCTGAACCTTTGCTCTAGCCAGCTGGAGAGTTCCACGACAATGGCTCAAGAGCCCCAGGGCCTAATCTTTCTTTCCCAGGGGAAACCTCAGGAGGATGCAGACTTCCTCTTCTATTTGGAGTTTGGAGAGGAGTTTCTTCTTCCTTACTCCCATTTTATAAATACTATGGCTGTGTATGTCTAGTCTCAAATTAATTATGACTTAACAACTCATAGGAGGGAGGTAGTTAGCAGATCAGAAAGTGTATTTAAGCACCAACGACTAGCCTTGGGAACCAAGAAGAGCAAAGGCAAGCCCAACGGATCAAGGCCAAAATCCAACACCACTTTCATCAGCAAACTGTAGAGAAGACAGCTGCCAGCAAGCAAATAAATAATCTCTAAAACTGAGAACAGAAATGTCAACATGGGGCTTCATACTGGCCTAAAAACCCCCACAGAGTAATGGAGACAGGATGGTAGAACTGGTGAAAAAAAAAAAAGGATGAGGATTCAAAGGACCTGGGTTCAAATCCTGCTTCTGCTATTTGCTATCAGTGTGATCTCAGGAGCCACTCGACCTTGGTCTCCTTATCCATGTGGATGGGCATTCAGGCAAAACAGAGCTAGAATACCTGGTGGCCATCTGTCCCCAAGTAAAGATGGCAAACATTTATTTAAGCATTTACTGTGTACCAGGCTCTGCTAGGGACAAAAGAAGGTTAAAAACAGCCCCTGGCCTCTAGGAGCTCATATTCTAACAGGAAGACAACATGAAAACAACCATATATATATAAGGTATATACAGGATATATTGGAAGTAATATCTGAGAGAAAGAATCCACTAGGAGGGGAGTCAGGGAGGGCCTATTTAAAGAAGGTAGGGTTTGAGAGTTAGCTAGGTAGCTCACTGGATTTAGAGCAGACCTAGAGATAGGAGGTCCTGGATGCAAATCTGGCCTCAGATATTTCCTAGCTGTGTGATCCTGGCAAGTCTCTTAACCCCAATGGCCTAGTCCTTCCTCTTATACCTTGGAACCAATATATAGTATTGATTTTATGATGGAAGGTGAGTTTTTTAAAAAGAGGAAGAAGAGGGTAGAGTTTTGGCTGAGCCATGATGGAAGTCAAAGAAGCTGGAAGAACTAGAAGTTGGATCCAAGGAGGAAGAGCATTTCACTTATGGGGAACCACCAGCAAAAGAGCACAGGAAGCCAGAGATGGAGTGAAGTCTGTGAGGAACACAAAAGAGGCCAGTGTGGCTAGATCACATGGAAGGAAGTGTAAGAAGACAGGAGGAAGGGAACAAGTGGCAAGGGGCTAATGAAGGCCATATAGAGGAGTTTATCTTTGACCGTAGACATTAGAGGAGCCACTGGAGCTTATTCTCCTTTGACTCTCTTGCGTTATCTCACCCTCAGACAGCTGGCTCAGAAAGTGACTGGCTTTCTTTCTTCTAGATTGAAAGACATGGTTTCCTTGGTCTACTTGAGAATCAAACAGAAATTTCCTAAAACATGAGTTCTTAACTTTTAATGTCATAGACCTCTTTGGCGCTCTAGGAAAGACTGTGGTCTTTTTTCCAAATACTATTTTGCTGCCTACATTTATCATGGAAGAAAATGCTCAATTTAAGCTAGAGGCTAGTAAAAATAGAGATGTAATTTGTTTTTCCCACTCAGATTTCCAGACCCTGTGAAATCTATCCAAGCAGTCTATGGACCTTGGATTAAGAATCCCTGCTCTAAAATCTGAAAGAAGGCACCATGAAGGAGTTGTATATATTATTATACTTGTTGACTTTCTTTGCTTTTGAAGGAGTGTCCATACTGGGTAACCCCTCCAGTATGTTCCACCTACCTACTTGTGAAGGAGCTGGGGTCTTGTGGAACATGGGATAGTCAGAGGGATTCCCCAGATTATCACCAGTAAGGAAAAAAGTTTGAGAAGAATTTGCTTTAACAGAATGAATCAACTGCTATCTTGGATGCATCCCTGTTGCCCATACATTCTTTAGGATAGTGTGAACTTTGTAACAATTAAGACACACTTTTTCCCTGATTGGCGGTGAAGAGTTAGATGAGAGCAGCATGCTGGACTTTCGGCATCTTAGCGTGGCTACAAGTTATTTGTCCAGTTTGGTGGTGAGTTTCTGGCTGAGTTTCCTCATTTATTTTCCAACTTTATCCCCTTAGAAGTCTCTCATCTTCTTCAGAGACCTAGAGGTGAAGATTTTAAAACTCCACTTGGCACAGACCCGGCAGGAGAAATCCTATATCCTCTTCCCTCCTTCTCCTTAAATTCCTTTTCTCTATATTAATTAAAATCACCATAATTTCCAACTGACTAGGATATTTTATTATTTGGGATTTTCCCTGGCAACCAATTAATTTAGATTTTTAAGTCACAACTATAAAATTATCCTTTACAGTTTTGGCTGACCACGTCGGTTGTGATGAAATACCCTCAATCTTCTTAACTTTCCTAAACTTTTTCTTTATTGTGACTATTCCTAAGTTCAGCTTTTAATAACTTATTTTGATCAGCTGTAGAGGTAAGGAAATTTGGATTTTTTTCCCCTTCTCTCCTTAAATTAGATAGAATACAGTTGTTTTTCTTTCTTTTTTTTTTTAACCAAAAGTGGCAAGACTGGGGAAACTGTTCAGCTCTGAAACCTGGAGAAAGTTTTGGCCTTGTCCTGCTCCCCACATGTTTACTTTAGAAATATGTGGTTACAGCCAGTTCACAACTTACTTAACAACTGGCTAATCAGCTCCATGACCAAAATTGTAAATATATTATTCCATGTCTCTCTGAAATGGCTCATCCCATGGAACTTATGGCAAAGTCTAATCAACATACTACTCCCCCTTGGGATTTTAATTGTTGTATCTGTAATATTGTATCTCCTTGGAAAATATATTTCCCAGCCAAACCAACCAATTGTTCCTTCTAATATTCAACAAAATACAGATCTAAATACTCAGATTGAGTTTATAGAGGAAAGTTTGGGGGAGGTCATAGTTTTGACGAAAAAGATTAAAAGGGACTCAATAATATCCCAGAATAGGAGTGACTTATCTCTCCATACTTCCTCATTATCAGAATGTCTGTCCCACCCTGTTCTGGACTATATGGCTCTAGTTCACAAATGTGCCCCTCCCACACCCAACTTACTACTATTTAACCCATTCCTCCCCACACCCATACTGACCACACCTCAATCCCTCCACCCTAAGTTCACATCTAAGTTCACACACGTCTGCATCCTTTCCCCAAGCTACTGACCCTTCTTCCTTTGCCCCTCCTTCCCACCTTGCCCAATTCAATTCCCATGCCCTTCCTACCTCTGATCCTACTGGCACTATGGGACAACAACAAACCCTCCCCCTCAGTGTACCCAATGCTTCCCTTTATCACCCCTACCCCACTGAGAATGGAGCAAGAAGCCTAGAAACAGAAAGAGGAGTGCCAAATAATTCAGATAGGTTATTTCCTTTAAGGGAAGTACCCACTTTTAATAAAGATGGGAACTTGATAACTATAAGACACCATACACTTTTAACCCTGAAGATTTAAATAAATTCAAGGAAGATCTTCCATCATTTGAGGAAGAACCAATATTAATTATAAAAAGATTGGAGAACATAGTCAGAACTTTTGACCCCACTTGGATGGATGTTGAAAATTAATTAGAAAAATTTCTGAAAAAGAGAGAGAAAAATAATGTCATCTCTCTGGCTAATCTGAAGTGAGGTAGAGGAGCAAATTATTGGCCAACTGAAGATCCACATTGGAACCCCAATGTTGAACTAGATCACACGAAACTAAACCAGGTCAGAGAAGCATTATTGACAGCCATGTGAGCTTGCTCTGATAGATCTGAAAGATGGTCAAAATTTGAAAGAACCCAACAAGAAATTGATGAAACCCCCTCCCACTTTTTGGACAAACTTATAAGGGTCATGTAAAAAGACCTGAGGAACATAATACTTCAGTGGAAGATTTAAAGAAAGAAATTGAAATGTTCAAGGGACAATTGAAAAATAAGGGAGAGACCATAGCCCCTTTGCAGGAATCCACATATAAATTATTGACATGCCTTTTCTGTGGGAAGAGAGGCCATGCAAAGATGGTCTGTAGGAGCTGGCTACGGGAAAAAAGGAATAATAACAGCTTTAGAAATAATAACTATAGAAATGACTATGATAATGATCATAGAAATCACAACTTTAGAACTGATAGAAATAACTAAAATGACTATAGGACCTGTAATGCCAATCAAAATAATGACAGTGCTCCAGATGAGGAAAATTATAATACCCAACACAATGTCCAACAAGAATATATAAAAAATGAAGCTCTCTCACCCTATATACTCTGGGTGAAAATCCGCATCAGTGTGGGGGATCCCAGAAAACTGCCCAAGCACCTTTTTGAAGGTGTGAAGGGAGGGGTATGGAGGGGGGCCAGGTCATATCATTGGCATCAAAGAGTGAAACCTTTGATTTTCCAGACCCTGATATTTTAACGCCAGTAATCCCTATTCATGCCCCTTACCCCATATTGCATAGTAAGTAACCACATGTCACTTTAAAGGTGGGAAATTCATACTATGATTGTCTTTTGGACACTGGGGCATCTAGGTCAGTTTTGGTAAGTAAACCAAATGCAAAATGTGACTCTATTGGCTCTCTAAATGTAGTAGGTAGGGGGCAGCTGGGTAGCTCAGTGGCTTGAGAGCCAGGCCTAAAGACAGGAGGTCTTAGGTTCAAATCTGGCCTCAGCCACTTCCTAGCTGTGTGACCCTGGGCAAGTCACTTGACCCCCATTGCCTAGCCCTTACCACTCTTCTACCTTGGAGCCAATACACAGTATTGACTCCAAGATGGAAGGTAAGGGTTTTATAAAATAATAATAATAATAATAAATTAAAAAAAATAAATGTAGTAGGTATATCAGGAAAAACTTTAAAGGTCCCAAAACATTCTCCTCGCATGGTATGTGTGGCACCCCTAACTGTTGAACAGTTTTTTCTTTTAATGCCTGGATCCCCCACAGACTTGCTGGGGAGGGATTTACTATGCAAATTACAAGCCACAATAATTTGCACCCCAGATGGCTCCTTATCATTGGAAGTACCTGAGGAATCTTTAAAATTACTCCCTGTACTTCTCTCAGAGAGCCAGGAGGCAAAAGAGCCTCCTACTTTTGTAATACCTACAAATATACCGGAGTCTCTTTGGGCCACATCTTTTGGAATTCCAGATAAAAACTAAATCTAGCCCACCTCCTTCCATTTATCAGTAGTATCCCCTCTCAAAAGCGGCAATTGAGGGTATTACCCCTGTAATAAACTCATTAATTGAACAGGGAATAATAATCCTTTGCAAATAATAAATCCCTTGTAAATCTGAATGCAACATGCCTATCCTGCCCATTAAAAAACCAAAAAGAGGGCCTGATGACAAGCACCTGTATAGATTCGTACAGGATCTGAGGGCTGTGAACAACCATGTTATAAAGAGACATTCTGTGTTTTCCAGCCTTCTTTTCTATTCCCATACATGAGAACTCCAAGCATATCTTTGCTTTCACTTGGAAGGACTTTGCCCGTGGCAGATTCACTGCCCTCTAATATTAGTGCTCAAGGGGCAGAACTCATAGCTCTGAAATATGCCTGTATAATTAATTGCCAAGGGTAAAAAGGCAACAAGTTATACACATTCTAGATATGCCTTTGGCATTTGTCACTCAGTCAGGATGCTATGGCTCCAGAGAGGATTTTTAACCTCAGCTGGAAAATCTATAGCTAATACGGAAATTATTAACGAAGTTCTTTCTGCTCTTCAGCTTCCCGAAGCCCTAGATGTAGTTCATTGCTCTACCCATACAGGTGGCACTGACCTTGTCTCTATGGGAAATGATCGAGTAGATGCCACTACAAAGCTAGCAGCCATAGAAGGGCCTGAATTAATTTTAACATTAACAACGACTGATGACTTAAATTTATCACTTTCCTATAATGAAAAGGAAGTGGAAAAATGGAAACAAAAATTCAAAGCAAAACAGATTAATGGAGTATGGGTGTCATTTGAAGGAAAACCCCTGCTCCCTAGAGGTTTCTATCACCAAATTTGCCAATCTACTCATAAAAATGGTCACTTTGGCACCCAGGGCATGGTGGACTCTGTTAAGAGAGTATGGATAGCCCATGGTATAAATACTATAGCCTCTAAAGTGTGTACAGCCTGCTCTACCTGCCAAACATATAGCCAACACACCTTTCGTGGCAAAGCCTTGGTGGGCATCCTCTAGCTTACACTTTTGAGCATCCACAGAGCACGTATTGATTTAGATAGAGGAAGTCATTTTACTGATTCTGTCCTAAATCAGGTATATTCTTGCTTGGGGATAACTCCCAAATTCCATGTTCCATATCATCCCCAGAGCTCAGGCCAAGTAGAAAGAATGAACAAAGAACTTAAAATTATGATTGGCAAATTATGCACTGAGACACATTTAAAATGGCCTGAAATTCTCCCTCTGACCCTATTTTTTCTTAGAAGAAGGCCTAAAGGAGGCTACACATCTCACCATTTAAGATGCTTTTTGGACATCCACCTATATAAGCTAAACCTCTCTCCCCTGCATATACATAACTATTAGGAGGAGATACTACTATTGCTTCCTATATATAGGAATTACAGCACAAACTTGTGTGAACTTCATGAATCCGGATCTGAAAAGTACAAGATGGACCACTAGACTTTTCTCTTCATGACCTGAACCCAGGAGATAAAGTGTATATTAAGAATTTCAAGCATACCGGAGTAACTCAACCTTTGTGGAAGGGTCATTCCAAATATTTTTCTACTCCAACATCAAAGATTGGAGAGAAGAACTCTGGGATTCATTGCTCACATGTGAAGAGAGCATCTTCTGTTAAGACTGATTGACTGTATCCTATCACATGCATTGCAGATAATAATCCATAGACAAGTGGATAATGTTTTTTGAGAACACATTGAATTCATGATCCCCCCCCTTGTTTTTATTATTGCTTTTCTTTTATTTTGATTAAAATATTTGATTTGTTCCCTTTCTTCTCATTTCTTGTACTAAAAGGTACATACAATTAATATAATTTTTTCTGCAGTAATATAAGTTATATATACATATATGTACATATATATATACTTGCTTTAATATCAATGCATACCCAAAATCTTTAAACTGTGGGAACCTGCCATTTATTGATAAATGTTATGGGATTGTGATTAATGTTTGTGTCTGATTCTAGGAAACAGGATAAAAACAAGGAGCACAAACTTAACCTGAATAGTGCCAAAAAGAGCACACAGGAAAAACTAGTGTGAAACTCAAGGTTGTGACACTTGACATATGTTAAGTCATAGGACTTCCTTGTATCTACACTCGTTGTGAAGTACTCAGACAAGTACCAAAGTTTGACTATCATCCTGGCTCCCTATATCCCTGAGAATGACTAAAAATCAGACCACGGAATGACACTTCCCTATTAAAATAAAATTCTAGTTCCTTTTCTTCTTATAGTATGGCAACTTCCTCTAGTCTTGGCTACAAATGGGTAAGTGAAATATTACTACATTCTGTCCTACAGACTTGTGGGATAGAAACTATTTTAAATTTGACCTATACAAGGGCCGGATAGAAAGTTATTAAACCCAAATAAGGGTCTATTTTGAATTTTTTTTCTTTTTTCTTTCCATTTTTTCCTTTCCTTAATTTTTTTCTTTGTTTTTCTCTTTTTTTTGATAATTGTCTCATACACCCCCATAACTCAACATTGCATCCTGAACTGAACTGGATGTTTTTTAACACCCACTTCAGGGGGGATTGTATTTTAATAAAAATCCAAGATTTTGAATTCTGTTCGAGAAAAGATCTTGATAACTCCTAAATCCAGAGAACGAACTTTTGCATAAAGATGCCAGAAAACCTACACTACATCAGGAAAATCAAGAATGAACTTTGGGTGTGGTTGATTGAACTGAAGTTTGATTGAACATTTATTGTAAATGTACACTTTTATGTCAAAGGGGACTGTCCCCTAATTTGTTTTTGTCAAATGTGCCCAGCAAACATTTGTTTTGCTATCTTTCTTCTATTTCCCTCTTTTATCTAACTATTTTTACAATAATCAATTTCTAAGAGGAAATTACACCCATAGTTAGAAGTGCTTTAGGACTACAAGATGATTAAGTTAAATGATCAATGGGGAGACTAGTCTCCCAATGTTCAACAGGGGGTAGGGGGGGGGGTTGTGAACTTTAAAACTACTCCATCCAACTCAGACTGTACTTTAGAAGATTTGATTTAGCTATATCCTGATTGTAACAATGAAGACACTCTCTTTCCCTGATTGGCAGTGGAGAGTAGCTTGCTGGCCTTTCAGCATCTTAGAGTGGCTACAAGCTATTTGTCCAGTTTAGTGGTGAGTTTCTGGCTGAGATTACTCATTTACTTTCCAAGTCTCTCATCTTCTTCAGAGACCTAGAGGCGGAGATTTTAAAACTCCCCCTGGCACAGGCCAGGTGGGAGAAATCCTATATCCTCTTCCCTCCTTCTCCTTAAATTCCTTTTCTCTATATTAATTAAAATCACCATAATTTCCAACTGACTAGGATATTTTATTATTTGGGATTTTCCCTGGTGACCAATTAATTTAGATTTTTGAGTCACAACTATAAAATTATCCTTTACAATAGAAATTTTGGAAAGTGGACATGATTGAGATCTGTAATACAATCATCTGGCATTCATAAGAACTACAGAGCAAAAGCCGGGAGGGATTTTAAGTAGTCATTTAGTCCAACTCCCTTCATTTTACAAATGAGGAAATGGAGGCCCAGAGAAGTAATGGTAGTATGGTAGTAGTCTCTCAGTAACCAAGGATGACGATTGTCGTTCTGCGTTTTTGTGCACAAAGACACTTGTGCGTGAAGATTTAAGTGGAAAAGTCGATGCACAGAGACAGCCCCACTCTCTCGGCGTTGGAAGCCTGGGTCCAGTGGCACGAAATGTCGTTACTCCTGGAGACTTCCTCAGCTACATTGGATGGCCGTGTTGTCTTTTGTGCTCCAACACGCCCTAAGCACTCCACAGTGCTTTGCTGCGTCGCCCTCTCAGCCGTTGAACCTTCTTGTTGGTTTCTTCCACCTGTTCTGTCAAAGCAGTCTTCACATGCTGAGTGAGCAAAGCCCTAGTTCACCACGGGTCCACGACGATGGCTACCCTCACAAGGTTTAGCCGGCCTGTCGAAGCCGTTGCCTGGGGTGTGGCCGCTGCCGCATGCTAGCAGCTACTGGGAGCCACAAGTGAGAGCTGGGTGTCAGGTGGGGGTCAGAGGCTGGAGAGCTGCCCTAAAAGGGCACGACAAGCCCTCCATACCAGAGATATTACTGCTCCCTGAGCACCCCATATACCCCAATAAGACTTACTTATGCCACAGAGGTGGGATTTGAATGCAGGTCCTCTTAACTCCAAATCCAAAGGTCTTTACACAGTATCATACAGCCTCTACAACCCTGACCTATTTTTCTTCTTCCCAGCAATATAACTAATGGCCAGTATGTCACAGAATTAAAGGGAAGGGAAGAAAAAAGGATGTGAATAAGCAAAAATAAGAGTACTAATAATGTACCAGACACTGTGCTACATGCTTTCTACAAATATTGGTTCACTTGATCCTTACCACAGCCCTGAGAGGTAGATGCTATTGTTATCCCCATTTTTATAGTTGAGGAAATTGAGGCAAACAGAGGTTAAGTGATGCTGAAGATCACATAGCTAGGATATACATGAGGTTGAATTTTAACTCATCTCCCTGACTCCAGGCTCTATCTACAAATGTGTCCCTTCCGGACCAATAATTACTTCCCATCTTATCCACACAGCTTAAGATTTAAGAACCTTTCACCCTTCAAAACCCATTCCCCAGAACACCCCCTTTAAACCTCAAACCCCACAAACATTCAAAACCCAAAGGACAGTCCCCTTCTCTGTTCAGATTGCATCTTGAGGAATGTCTAATGTCATCAGGTGGAGAGAGCAGGTAGGTCATGAATCTGAAGACCGTCATGTGTACCTGGGAGGCCTGAACCTACCTCTTTCTTCTTCATCTTGAGCTGCTCCTGAAACTTGGTATACTCCCGGTCCTGCTCTGCCCGGATTCTCTTTGCCTCCTCCCTACGGCGGAAGGCATGGTCCTGCTCCATCTTTTCAACCTGCTGCTTCTGCTGCCGTTCCAGGTTTTCCAGCTCAGTATCATAGAATTTCTTCTTGGACTAGGCAGAGGGAGACAAAGGCAATTCCAAAGTTTACCAGACTCTTCTTGGCATGGGACCCGGGGTTTCCCTCTGGACACCCCAAACTCCAGAAGTGTTCCAGGTCAAAAAGGACATAGGAAATTCCTTTCTGATCCCTGAGAGAAATATCCCCCTTGGACTTTCCCCTAGAATCTAGGGCCTAGATCCTCCTGAGGAAATCTTTTCCAGAGTTTGAGTGCCCAAAGGGAAAATTCAAGCTGTCTATGAGCCCCTGAATAAGGAAGAGAGTTGAAGGAGAAAGTACTTGTTTTGGGAGGCTGGACAGAGGAGTGGGGCATGAACAAATGTTCTCTGGTGGTGCTGGGAAGAAGGGGAATGGAGCAGCTCCCCAAGTGCCAGCTCTGCACCTGTGCCATGTCTTTGCCAAGCTGCCCTAGATCCTCAGTTAACATAAATATGTACCTCCAGGTTCCACCATCTTAAGTGTTGGGTGGTACCTCATTTAATCATCCCTGGAACTCCACAGATCATCCCCTTGTGCCCTCCAGACACAAAACCAGACATCCTTTATCCCCACCCCAACCCAAGAAATCATCCCAGTCATGCAGACCCTGTTATCAAGGGGTATAAAAAGCCTCTAGTATCCTACTGACTCTTACCTCTCAGACATCTGACTTAATTATTCAACTTACATTGAATTATTAACTTGAATTAATAAATCTCTTTTTATTTTTAAGCTAACTTTTGGAGTCTGTCATTCCTGACAAGGGGACCTAGCCAGATCCAGAGTTTTACGTCAAAGCTCTCCCACATCATTTTGACCACTATGATGACTGAGAGCCGGTTTCCAGTCTTGGTCCTTGCTCTGGGAAACACTAATAGGACAAGAAGGTCAGGTCCCAGCTTTCCTGGCCTCCCTCCTGGCTTCTGTCCTCTGATCAGCCCCAGAAGGTGAAAGAGGAGGACTGGCATTGACTTCAGTATTTTCAGCAGGAAAGGGCAAGGCCTGAGAGTCAACAATGTTTCCAGGATGGCAAACACAGGTTTCATTTATTTACTTCCTCATACAAAGTTGAAGCCCATAAAGAAGGGTTAAGTATCTCTGGGAGGAACAATCTGCACCAGGTACTGGGGCTTGGGGTAGGAACTAAGACTGAGAAGGAGGGGTCTTTCTAAACAAGCCTCTGGATTTGAACAGGGAGTAGATTATCAACTCAATTTTTGCCTATCAAGAAGTTAAATGGTGTGGGGGAAAGAGCCTTCTATCTGGAGTCACAGGCCTGCGGTGCAAACCCCACCTCTGCTTCTTATTTACTACACCTGTATGGCTTCTCTGGGCTTCTTTTCTTTTATTTGGAAAATTACATTGTCAGCCTCCAGTTCTAAATCTATACTTGCATGATCTGTTCAATCTAGAAAGCTTTTGCCAAGAGTTTCCCATCCTAGTGCAAATATCCCTGAGGAAAGTCTTACTATTATCAAATAAGTCATTAGTTCTCAATATATTAGTTCTCAATTTCCCAGTTATTCACTAAATATGTGTATGCCACTCATATATACATGGGTGAGAGAGGAAGGAAGGGAGAGAGAAAGGGGAAGGGAGGAACAGGGGACAGAGAGAGAAGAGAATTGAGAGAAGGGGAGAAAGCATAGAAGAGAGTGAAGGGGTGTGGAGGAGAGAAAAAGAAGTCTGCAGAAAAGGCTGGAAAAGCAGCCTCCAGAGCTGTCACTCAAGGAGAACATTCTAATTAGAATGGGGACCAGAAAAGACTGTTGAGAAGGATCAGAACAAACTGAAATCTTGGCTCTCCTTGCCTTAGAGACAGAAAGAAAGAAGGGTCTCTTTTGCCTTGGAGACAGAAAGGGGTCTCTTGGTTTGGGAACAGAAAGAAAGAAGGACAAAGTCCAGCTTTCCGATTTCTCTGCTGTGTTACAGTGACTGCATTTCCAGATTCTACTGTTAACTCATTTTCTCAATCTGAACTATATTTCACCATCCTCCAACCTAGGAATTACTCTAAGGTTTAGGGAAACCCCCAAACCCTCTTTCCTTCCATTTCCTTATCTTTCCCTTCTTCCCCAATAAACACCTAACTTAATCCTAATGAAGAGAAATCATATTTTATTTGAGATATCATAAAACTCACCCTGAGTTGATTTAGAGAGATCAACAGAGGGATCAACTGGAAGGCAGGGAAGAAGGGAGGAGGGACAAGGAGGGAGGAAAACCAGGGAGGAAAAAGGGAGGAGATTGGCAGATCTGATCATTTATCACTCAAATAATCCCTTATTACAGGAGGAGAGGAAAAGAGAGAAGAAAGGAGGGAGAGAGGAATTAGCTGAGAAGGGGACAAAGAATAGTGGCACACATGCTGGAGAAACACTGGCATAAAAATATATTTGAAGAGATTTTCTATGCCTCACAGCTCTGGGATCACTGCAGATGATCACCTTTGGTCTAATGTGGCCACCTCCTTCTCTCTCTTTCAGACTTTGCAAAGCTTGATGTTTTCCAGGACCCTGACGTGGTGCTTTCATGCCCTGGCCTGTCCTATTATATTCTTCAGCGGGGTTATTCCTAAGGAAGGAGAATGCAAGTAAGCCCTTTCTCCACTCACATTTATCTCTTGCTCAAAGCGCCTGTGCATCTGTTCCAGCTGCAGATCGTGTTTGTTAGCCAGCTGGGTCTGATTCCGGTGCTCCTCCTTCTGGATCAGACGCAGTTCTCGGAGCTCTTGGCGCCTGAAGGGTTGAGACAGAAGGAAAGGAGAGGAAGCAAGAGAAAAAAGAGAAGGAAAAGAGGAAAGAGAAAAGGGGGAAGGAAGGGAAGACATGAAGGAAGAAGGGAAAGAAAGAGGGAGTGGGAAGAGAACAGGAGAGAAGGAGGGTAGGAAGAGAAGAGAGGAGGGATAGAGCAAAGAGGCAAAAGGAGAGAAAAAGGGAATAAGGGAGAGAAGAAAAGGAGGGAGAAAGAGAACATTAATTAAGTACTTACTATGCTATCCACTACGACAAGCATAAGGCAGGCACTGTAGACACTTTTCACACTCCAAAAAAATGACTGTCTCTTTACTTTGAAAATTAAAATAAGAGGTTCAAGTCGAAGGGATTTCTCCAAGCTCATTTTCAGCCTTTCCATTCTGTGATTCTGTGCATCTTGTTAAAGGAGTCTGCTTTCCAGGTAACTAAATAATCCAGATGGAATTAGATGAAGGTTAACTCCCTCAAGAGAAGAATTTTCTAATCCTCAAGTCCTGATGAGCTATCTCTGAGACCTAATCAGAATCTCCCCTCTTCACAGGCCCTCTGTTGGTCTCACTGGGTTAACCCAAGCAATAGGATCTACCTGAAAATTCCAACTGGCTTTTTCCACATCCCATGGCTCTGTGATTTACCCAGCAACTATCCTTCTAACCTGTGGCTGAGAAGAGACCTCATACTTAACCCATCTCAGATCTCTGACTTTCAATGACAGGTTCTAGAGTTTCTGGACTCACCAAGCCTACAAGCTGATTCTGGCTGCCAAGCTTCTTCTCTGCTAGGAGTAGGAAGGTGTGAGGGTCCAAAAGTAAGAAAGACAAGATGCCAACATAATTTTTACTAACCTAACTGGCTACAGAGGGCTGGGCATGACATTTTGGAAGGAGGAGATGAAAGGCAATGAATCTGAAAGAGCAGAGATGGGAAATCCAGAAGTATTTTTATATCTGTCTTTCTTTTTTTTTAATCCCTACCTTCCATCTTGGAGTCAATACTGTGCATTGGCTCTAAGGCTAAAGAGTGGTAAGGGCCAGGCAATGGGGGTCAAGTGACTTACCCAGGGTCACACAGCTGGGAAGGGTCTAAGGCCAGATTTGAACCTACGACCTCCCACCTCTAGGCCTGGCTCTCAATCCACTGAGCCCCCTAGCTGCCCCCTATATATGTCTTTAAACCAATAGCAACATCTTACTATCCAGGGTCCAGGCATTGGAAAGCACACCTGACAGGAGAGGCAAAAATAATGTTTTGAGCAGCTAGGTGATGAAGTAGATAGACTGCTGGGCCTGGAGTCAGGTCACCTGGGTTAAATCTGGCTTCAGATACATATTAGCTGTGTGACCCTAGGCAAGTCACTTAACTCTACCTCAGTTCCCTCATCTATCAAATGAACTGGAGAAGACAATGGCAAACTACTTCAGTATCTTTACCAAGAAAACCCCAGAGAGGTTCAGAGAAGTATCATTATCCATAAAGGAGGAAAGTCATGGTCCTCAAAGTTAAGTGATGTTCACGCAGCTAATAAGTAACTGGACTGGGATTTGAACTCAGGTCTTCACTATACCATGCTGCCTCACAAAAACAAACAGACCAGAAAATGCTTTCAGTGCACACCAGTAATATGAATAAAATTCTCCGGGAGCAGAAGGGGAACTGCTTGTCAAAGGAAGGGCTGTAACAAAAGGATCATTCAATCCAGCATGCTCTCTGTCTGTGTCTCTGGGCCTTTATATCTATCTCTGTCTCTCTCTGTCTCTGTCTCAATACACTGAATGCCCTATGTAATTGAAGGGAAATCCAACCTCACAGACCCCAAGTAAGCAGGGAGAAAAAAGAAAGAAAAGAAAAAGGACTCCTTATTACCAAGCACCCTCCTCTTCACCTCAGTGAAATTTCATCCCTATTACCTGAGCAGACACAACCTCTCTGTTCACACAGAGGAGCCCAGCCCAGGGCCAGGGCCAGAGGGCAGCCTCACTAAATAAGGCATCTGAGAGCTGGAATTTCAGCTTATGAAACCTGAGCTACTGTTGGGTGGAGGTAACCCCGACAGGGGACGCAGGAGAAATGGAGCTTTAAAAAGTTCTCCTGAGGATGTGCTCTTCCCAGCACAGAGACTGAGCACATCCAGAGTGACCTGCTTTACAGGAAAAAGCCAAATCCAACTTGGCTTGGGAGGATGCCATGAGGTCTTCATGGGGAAGCAGGCGGCTATCTAGAATTAACTCCCAAATTCCTAGAGCTGATGGAGAACTCCAATATGCAGTTTTATTTGCCTTTGAAATGTATCTTGGATTTATTTAAATTGTAGGACACCTTCTTGCTTTCTCTCCACTAAACGTATGCATTGGAAGCATCCACCACCCACCCCCATCCCCAACTTCTTGCCATGGCTCTCTTCTCTTTTCTCCTCTGAGTGATCATGTTCACTTCCCTGAACTCTAAATAGCATCACTGTCAGTAAGACTTCTCAATTTCTTTCCCAGCTCCTTGGTGGTTTTAAAAAAACAGAAAAAAGTAAGGGATCTGCAGTCAGGAGAGGCCTGAGTTTGAATTCTGACTGATATTTATCAACTGTGTAGCCATGGGCAAACTATTTGCTCTCTCTGAGCATCAATTTCTTTATCTGTAAAATGGGAATGATATTAATAGTAGCTATCTCTCAGGGTCTGGGAGAGAATCAAAGGAGATGCATATGTGAAATGCTTTGCAAGCCTCCATCATCATTTAAATGTCAGCTCCTCCTCCTCTTCCTCTCCCCCAGTAGCCAAATCCACTTTTCCTATGGTCTACGAAACTCTCCAGCTGGATGCCCCACTGGATTTTTAAATCCACCATGTCTAAGGCTGAACTTAACCCCTTTCCATTCCAAACTCCATTCCATTTTCTCCTGACTTCCCTATTTCTGCTAATGGTTCTAGCATTCTTCTAGCACCCTAAGCTTCAACTCCCAGACTTCTATTTGATTCCTATCTTATGTCTCATGTTTGAAGCCAAAGCTTCTCATTCTATGTCTAGAATGTTACTCAAATCCATGGTTGTTATTATTGCTAATAATAATAACAGCTGCTCACACTTACATAGTGTTTTAAGGTTTACAAAGCACTTTTTGGCAGCTAGGGAGTACAGTAGACAGAGTACCAGGGCTACAGACAAGAAGATCTGAATTCAAATCTGGTCTCAGATCCTTAGTAGCTGCATGGCCCTAGAAAAGTCACTTAACTTCTGCCTGCCTTCGTTGTTTGATTGTTTGTTTTTAAATCCCTACCTTCCATCTTAGAATCAATACTGTGCATTGGTTCCAAGGCAGAAGAGTGGTAAGGGCTAGGCAATGGGGGTCAAGTGACTTGCTCAGGGTCACACAACTGGGAAGTGTCTCAGGTCATATTTGAACCCAGGTCTTCCTGACTCCAGGTCTAGTGCTCTACCTACTGTGCAATCTAATTGTTCCCCTGCCCCCTTTTATATACTTTCTTTCACTTGATCGTTCATAGTAACCCTGTGAGATAAGTATTATTAATTATCCTGATTTTATTAATTAAAAAACTGTGGCCCAGAGGGTTTAAGAGAACAGTCTGGGTCACTGAGCCAGAAAGCATCCAATGCAGTTTTTGAATCTAGGCCTTTTAAACTCTAAATCCAATGCCCTAAACTCTACCCAGATGCTGCTTCTTTTTGGTCTGATCTGAGAAGCACTTCATTTTAGAAGGCAGCCCCAATTTCCCCAGCATCATCTGAATTTTTCTCTCTGAAGAAGAAACAGTCCAAGTACATTCCATGGCTGCTGCTCCCATTTAAAAAATATTGTCTGCTTGCCTGAGAAATCTCATCTCTTCATCCTTCTTCTCATCCTCACTGATGATCTTGGAGGTGGTGACGCTCACTTCTACGCCATCCACAACAAACTTCCGGGTGCGCTTCAGGGTTTTATTATGCAGCCTGGGTTCCTGGCCAGAGGAAGGAGAAGAGGTAAAACTGAAAAATTCAAATAAAAATAAAAGAACCATATCTTACATCCCTACTATCACGTTTGACTTAAATTGAACTGACTCCTGTTCCGGCCATCTGACACGGGCACAAAGAATAATTTTTTAAGGGAATAATTCTCTTCCTTAACGTCAATTTCAAAAGATTGTTCTGTGCCCCACAAATATTTCTAGTTTGCTTTGATGACCCAGGCTTAAAACCTTTTCTGACCATTTCCTTTCTTCTAGTCTATGTCTATTTTGGCAACACGCCTATCTGATTATGCTTTTGAAAAGTCTCTTGTTTTCTTCTTTTCCATTCTTATTGCCACCATCTTCATCTATGCTGACCTCTACTCTAGGCTGCCTCAGAATGTAAGCAAAAGGACAAAATGTTAGTTCTGGAAACTATTTAGTCCAAACGTGTCACTTTACAAATGAGGAAATGAAGACTCAGAGGAAATGAAATGACTTGTCTAAGGTCATTTAGCTAGTAGGTGAGACTCAAATCCAAGTCTTTAGATTCCAAGTCCAGTGCTCTTTCCACTACATCATGTCAACATCTGGATTAAAGAACAGCCTTTTGAATTATAGTCTCTCCTTATTCTTATCGACCCTGCAAACCAATGGCAGGTTTATAGCACATGCTTTCATCTTTTCACCCTTCTGCTCAAAAGAATATAATGATGCTCTATCACCTGCTACCTAAAGTTTCAACATTTCTACATGGCTTTCTAGAATCACTATGATCTGGTCCTACCCTGACCCCCTTCTCCAGAACAACCCAACAGAGATGCTCAGGCTCTACTCAGATCAGTCTCTTAACGGTTTCAGTAGCAATCAGTGCTCACTGATTCTTCCATTCCTTTAGTATCCAGATTAAGTCACACATGGTCCAAGAACATGCCAATCATCTTTTCCAAACCAAAAACAATGGCAGAACAAGGACACATAGTTTAACAAAATATATCCCCTCTGTGAAGTTTGTTAAGTAGTCTTTCTTTTCTTTTTTTTTTAAGCCTTATCTTCCATCTTAGAATCAATACTGTGTTTTGGTTCCAAGACAGAAGAGCAATATGGACTAAGCAATGGGGGTTAAGTGACTTGCCCAGGGTCACAAGGCTAGGAAGTGTCTGAGGCCACATTTGAACCCAGGATCTCCCATCTCTGAGCCTAGCTGTCAATCCATTGAGCCACCTAGTTATCCCTGCTTTCTTTTCTTAAAATCAGGCCACCTTGTCTTTGTATTCTTTTTTGACTATTGTAAACTCTAATTAGGGTCCAGAGTCACTTCTCTGGACATAATTCCATACTTAGTTACCTACTACCTTCTGTTATTTGGTGGGTTACCACCAAAAGCAAGGGATAACCAATGGTGAACCCACATGCTCCACCAGTATACTGACAAAGTCAAGAAAGGAAACTCTATTCCTATCCTGACCCTCTGTTGGATGTACTTAAGTGAACTAAAAAGAATACTTGGATGAGTCAGGTATGATGGGGCTGTGATCTACACCACTGAAAGGAATACCCACATTAATGAGATTGCAGATGCATTGGAGCACTGTTTGGTGATGGTTCCATTGTTTTCATCTTAAGGCAGGGTCCAACAGTATCTTATAATCCATCTGTATTCCTAGGGTATGGAATTGGAGTACATAGCTAGTGCTACTCAATTGATTTCTTTTTTTAAACCCTTACTTACTCTCTTAGAATAGGTTCTAAAACAGAAGAGCAGTAATGGCTAGGCAATTAGAGTGAAGTGACTTGTTCAGGTGCTGGGAGCCGTCAGACCACAATGTCTTGACAAGGTCACTCATGGAAGTCAAGAGGTCATGGAGTGACTCTGGCAGGATGGACTTGCCCAATCAGCCCCCTATGCCTGATTTCTCTTGCCAACATCTCTTACTAATGAAATTGATGTGATTGTTGTCCTCTCCCTAGACTCAGAAAGAGTAATATAAGAGCAAAATGCTTGCATGCTATTTCCCCAAAATGTCACCAAAAGATCAGACTCAAAACTAAACCCAAAAGACTATCATGGGTTAACTTTTGCTTAGGTACATAATTCCCAGCAAAAGCTGTACCCACAAGCCAAGCCCAGAATCCCTTTCTCCCCCTGTACAAAAACTCATTCTCCTAAAGCCAGTACATAAGTCATTCATAAGGAAAGGCTTGTACAGGTACACCAAGCTCCACTATGCCTCAATGACTTGATTCTACCTACCAAAACTCTCCTTGAGAAACTCCCTAGTAAACCCTCAAAAATTATCAGTCTAATATTAAATCTGATTTGTGTTCTCAGTACCTCTCTGATCTCTCAACCTCACTGCTATGATTGTTGAATTGTTTCTAGAATTTCTGATTGATTGTCTATTTTTACTAAAGGTAATTTTTACTTTACTAAAGGTAAAGGTTTTTCCTTGATTGTCTGTAAGTTCAAAGCTCCTCACAGGTTAATGAGAAAACTAAGCCACCTGTGACGAAATCATTTACCTTGTGTAGAACCTTTGTGTTTCCTGTCAGAATCAATAGTTACCATATAAATGTAGAGAATGATCTCAGAATTTTAATCAAACAATTTGTTAAAAATTAATATATCACTTTTCCAATTATCTTTACTCAAATATGTATGCTGAATAATGTATGTGTGCCCAAAAAATGGGTATAAAAAATAAAGGATAAACCTAGGCACGGCGAAGTAGCCACTTCATGAAAAGCATGCCCCAGGCAGAAACATATACACAGAGCTGCCTTCTGTCTCTCATTTTGCCTATCCACTCCACCTACTGAGAACCCCTGGAGTCACAAGTGGGGCTGGACCCCAGCCTGCAGCATTCAGGGTCATACAGTTGGAAGTGTCTGGGGTCACATTTGAACCCAGGTCCTCCCAACTCCAGGTCTGGCTCTCTATCCACTGTGCTACCTAGCTGCCCCCCAACTGACTGCCATCTATGATCTTAATTTTTTTTTTAATATTTTTTATATTGCCTGTCAGTCAGCTAGCATTTACTAAGCATCTGCTATGCCAGGTACTATACTAAGTGCTAAGGAGACAAGAATAGACAAAAGGCAGTCCAGTCTAATGATGGTTGTAGCACCCACCTGACAATGTTCAAAGACATTAAGAGGGTTCTATTAAGGAAGGTGGCATATTGAGCTAAACCTTGAAGGAAGATAGAGACCAAAGAATGGAGGGATTGCATTCCAGGAAGGGCTGATCACTTAAAAAAAAAAAAACAGACAGGAAGCAGCTGGGGGGCTCAGTGGATTGAGAGCCAGGCCCAGAGACAGGAGTTTAGCCTAGGTTCAAATCTGGCCTTAGACACTTCTTAGATGTGTGACCCTGGGCAAGTCACTTAACCCCTGTTGCCCAGCCCTTACCACTCTTCTGCTTTAGAACCAATACACAGTATTGATTCTAAGGTGGAGGGTAAGGGTTTAAAAAATTATTTTAATAAAAGAAAAAATAGGCAAACGGGGCTAAATAATTTGCCCAGGGTCATACAACTAGGAAGTAACTTAGGCCAAATTTGAACCCAAGTCCTCCTGACTCCAGGCCTGGGGCTCTATCATTGTGCTACCTAGTTGTCCCCAGGGATGATCATTTATGCAAAAGCATAAAGAAGTGAGAGATGGAAAGCCAAGTTCTGGAAATAACAAGTGGATGAGTTTGGTTGAAATATATAGAAAGTGTGAAAGGAAGTCTAGGAAGTAAGTCTAAGAAGATTAGCTAGAGCCAGATTGTGATGAACTTTAAATGTCAAACTTTGGATTGTATGTTTCAGCACTGAAGAATCTTGAAGAATGGGGTGATGGGGCTAGTCCTTTGCTTTCAGAAGATTATTTTGACCACTGTGCAGAAGATGCCTTGAAAAGGAGGTAGGAAACCCCTTCAAGTTTTTATAGATGCCTATTTGAATATATAGTGCCTCCTAACTTCTGTATTTCTGGTTCAAAAACTTTTCTGAACTAAACACTAGCTTAAAAGCCAGATCAAATAAGTGTCAGTATAGGAAGTGATGGAGAAAGAAAATGAGGTCAACTACTTGCTGCTCCAATCAATGTTCTGACCATCCAGAAAGGAGAAAGTCACTTCAGGTTCAACAATTGAGGGAGAGTAGCCTGATGGCTCTGTGCCCCTCCCTCCATCCTGACACAATGGTGCAGCCCAACAGGCAACTGTTTAGTTGACTGCTTCAATGACAGGGAAGGAAGGTTACCAAACTTAAAAAGATGTGAATCAACGACAGCTGAATATTAATTTAGAAAACAACAAATTAACATTATCTGTACTATATTGTTTTTGTTGTTGTTGTTAAACATTTCCCAATTTTAATACTGGTTTGACTGTCTTTGGGAGTTTTGCTCCCAGGACTGCAGAGCTGGCCCAGAGTTTGGTAATGCTGGACTAAATAAACATTAAGGTCCCTTCCAAGACAAAATCTATGAGCCTTTGATCCACCTCTATCTTTGGGGCCACTTCATTTTTTCTGTGTCCTTTTTAAATTTACCTCTTCATTAAGTCTCTTCTTCCCTGGAAGACCCTGGAATTTCCTTTTTCCTTGTAACCAATGTTTTCTCTTTTGTACAATGAGCCCCTTCCTCCTTTTTCTATCACCACATAAAACACTACTATATTGAATTTTTAAAAAAAGGAAACAAAAACAGGAATGTGCAAAACTAAGTAAAGCTTTCAAAATGGAACAAAGGAAGGATGTTGTCTAAGAACAAACACACCCAAACCCATACACATATGCACCAAACAATCTTTAGGTATCTCTGGTCCATGATTTATTTCCTCATAGGAAATAAATAGGACCTCATTAATTTAGAAGAATCTCATTAATCTACTTCAACTTTGTTGGCATCAAGGAAGAGTATAATCTGGGTATAGAAGTTATCTTTTCTTTCCCTACAAAACAACAAATGTCTAGGATGAAAGGAAAGAAGAAAGATTTGGTGTGTACAAGTACATGGAGACACTGAATCTTCTAGCCAGGGTTCCTCACTTTCTAATATATTAAAAATCACTCTTGTATCTGCCTAGGAAACCCTAAATGGGGTCACGAAGAGTCGAACACAACTGAAATGGCTGAGTAACAAATAACAACAAATATAGCACTTTTACAGAAGACAAAGGCTGAGGGTGAAGGAGACTAAGTGACTTGCCCATAGCCATAGGTTATCTGAAGCAGCAGACAAATTCAAGTCTTCTTGACTCTAAATCTAATGCTTTGTCCACTCTATCACTATTTTTAAAAAATTCAATCAAGTTTAATCAAAAGGTTAAAAAAATCCCAAAAACTAGTTGGCCAATTCAAATCAGAATATATACACAGACACACACACACAGACACACACACACAGACACACACACAGACACGTTTAAACCTTTACCTTCTGACAGCATCAGTTCTAAGCCAGAAAAGTGGAAAAGGTTAGGCAACTGGGGTTAAGTGCCTTGTCCAAGGTCACATAAGTAGGAAGTATCTGAGGCCAAATTTGAACCCAGGTCCTCCTGACTCCAGCTCTGTCACTCTTTCCACTATGCTACCTAGCTGCCCCAGCTGCCCCTGAATGAATATATTTTCTAAGCCTACTAAATTGGATCAAAACCAAGAGATCACCATCTTTCCCAAACCAAATTCATTTCCCTTGGTATGATTAGCCTGACTCATGCAGGACTCAATCAAAGTTCAGAACTTACCTTCAGAGACAATGAACCTGTTTCTCTGTTCAGAGACAAGTCAGTGGAGAGTGAGACATTGTAATCCATGCTCTCAGAGGCAGAAAGGCTCCCACAATCTGAGTCTCTCTTGAATTTACAAAGGGGAATTTGAACAGGAGGCTCTAGAGTCCCATTGGCAATTTTTTCACCCACTAAGTTCTCCAGGATGCTGCTCGAGGGCCGGCTTCGACTTCCCTTATTGTTTGTGTTGGTAGCAATGTCCAGGCCATTGCTCTGATGATTAGAGAAAGGTTTCTCCTCTATGGTTGAAACTTTGGCATCCAAGAATCCTGGTGGGGCACTGAAACGGTATTTCCCTGGGTCTGCAGATTCAACTCTGTTACGTTCATTTCCAGGCAATTCTGAACTGCCTATAGTTTGAATGGAGCTGACACCCTCTTCCTTGATAGCAGTGATTTCCCCATCCGAAATCTTGTCACTGGGCTTATTGAGGTTGCCTTTGGGCTCTGTGGGCATCACTCGGTCAGCAGTTGATGACTCTGGAGGCTTCTCTCCATCAAAACTCAATTGACTCACTTCTGAAGAGTCCCGTGTGTGACTCCCTGAAGGCTTTTAAGAAAATAACATACTTCAGGTTTAAAACAATTATTCTGAACGTAACAAACCAAATTAAACAGATTTCTATATACAGTGTGACAGAAAAATTGTTCTTGTTCTTGAAATGGTAAATCTTTAGAATAAATTCAACCTGTAATTTTCAAAGCTATCCTGCTCATCTGTGCTTCTTTCTAGCTTTCCTTCTGTTTCTTTCTCAGCACTTTTTTAAAATGCCTCAGTGATTTTATCTCTATCCACCTAATAAGATTTAAAAGACAGTAACCACTAGAACCAGCAGAATCTCAAAAAGACCTGGAACCTTTAAAGCCTAGTTCTTTTAGATTTTTTTCTTCTTTCAAGAATGTTTTTTTCTTCCTCTTCCCCACTTCTCTCTGAGCCTAGAGCAGGTAGTAGCAATGACTAATTCCTAATCACTCCCTCTGTGGGTACAGATTGATAGGGCAGGTGAGGGGGGGGGGGGTTGGGGGAGTGTGAATCTTAAAATTTCTTAGACTTGTGAACCTTAAAAATTCTCAGACTCAACTTCAGAAGATTTGATTAAGCTAAACCCATTTTAAAACAATGAAGGGACTTTGATGAGGAAGGTGGGAACTCTAACATTACTCCACCCACACTTAGGCATACTTTAGGGGAAGATAAAGTTGTAAACTCTTGATTGAACAATGAAAAGTCCCCAAACCATACTTAAAGTGAAGCAAGAACCCTTAAACTAGGTCTATTTTTAGATCTAATACTAGGCCTGCTGGGGGCCATCAGTCCACAACACCTTGACAGAGTCACTCGTGGTAGCTGGGGAGACCACAGAGTGGTCCTTGGCAAGATATGACTGCCCACTCTATCCCTTTTGCATGACTTCTTTCATCAATGCCCCTTATCTATGAATTGACATGATTATTATTCCCCCTTGTCTCAAAAGAAATAATGCAAGAGCAAAACACCTGTACCCTAATTCCCTAAAACATCACCAAAAGATCAGACCCTCAAACCCAATCCCAAAAAGACTATCATGGGTTAACTTTTACTTAGGTACAAAATTCCCAGTAAAACCTCAGCTACAGGCCAAGCCCAAAACTTTCTCATGAAGGCAGCACACAAATCAATCATAGAGGCCCATTCAATACGTACAGGTACGGTACAGGTACACTAAGCTTCAATATGCCTCAGTGACTCAATTACACAAATCAGTAACTCAAACTCCCTAATAAGCCACCTGTGACAAAATCATTTATCTTGTGTGCAACCTTTATTCTGTCTGTAATCACAATACAAGAATATAGAATGTTAATCAAGTGATTTGCTAAAAGTTAATGTATCACTTTTCCAATAATCTCTCTTTGATTTTGTATACCTGCAAGCCAAGAATATGAATATAAAAATAAATCCCAAGCCTGGAAATGTCAGAGCAGCTGAGACGAAAAGCAGTTCCATGGCCTTTGTTATTTATTTTGACTGATCCTTTGCCACCAGTCGGGAACCCTGGAGTCCTGAGTGGGGCTGGACCCTGACCTCAGCATTGGCCCATAGTAAGTACACAAAAATATCTGTCAGAAATAAATGAATGAAAAAGGAACCTCAATGAGGCCAAGGTGGAGTTTTCTATTTCATTGTTATGTTCCTGATTCAGGCCATTTTGTTGCATCATTGTAGCTTTCATCACTGGTAGGGATCCATAACCTCTGGGAGAGTAGAGGGCTAACTAAAACAGGGACATATGTGCCCATCTTCTGTGATACCTAAGCTTGGAGAAAGATAACTCCTTGGTAAGTTTCCTAGGACTCATTTCCTTTAAAAATGTCTTTTCTTTATTTTTCCAAATTACACATCAATTAGTTATCTTATAGTTTTAATATTTGTTTTCTGACATTTTTCAGTCCTCTCTATCCCTCCCACTGTTCCCCCTTCCTCAAGAAGGCAGGTAATATAAATAGGTTGTATGAATGTTATCATATAATACATATTTACCTGTTTGTCATGTTATAAAACAAGACATATATTGCTTCTACTAGAGAAAAATTCGTGAAGGACATAAAATGAAAGAATGGTATATTTCAACCTGCGTTCAGACTCCATCTGCTCCCTATATGATGGTGGATAGCCTTTTTCATCATGAGTCTAGACTGCCTCTGGCATGAAATGATTCCCCATACACAAGAATGAATTTGAAAACTAGATACATTTTTGGATGAGCATTTGTCTTCCAGAAAGAACCATCCCAGAACTCTTTTTAAAAGAAAGATTCCCCACTGAATTTCTGACTCAACTGATATTCCTTATTGTCCAATGAAAAGAAACTTGGTGTTACAGCTATTCACTCTCCATTGATAATCCCCCCCCCAGACTCAACTCTTCCCCTTGAAATAGCCATTTTACAATTTTTCCACTCTTCCAAGCAACGGAATCCAGATGTCAACTTGGAATTGAACATGCCATGTTTGGTCAACTTGAAAGCTGGAGACCCCAAGTTTGTCCCTGGTCCCCAGAGAGTTCACCTGGAGGGAAGTCTATTTCAGAGTTAATGACACACCTTAAGATACTTATCCCTTTCCTGATTTGAACTAGATGAACTTTGAAGGCTCCTTCCAACTCTAAAATTCTAGGAGGTTAGAGAGCAAGTGTCCTTGTACCCAGCTCCTTGATTTGATGGCTTAATTTAGCTTCTTCTCAGACATTTTGGTTCACAAAAACACACTACCATCAGGCCAGCAACTCCTATCCAGCTAGATGGAAATAAGTCACTAAGGAATCTTCTCCATGGAATGGAGAACAGAGGAGGTTAAAACAGCATGCCCACAAGCATCAGTTACTCCCCATAACATGGATGAAATTCTCTTGAAAATACATTCCTCTCCCACTGATGATTATTTGGGGGTGATTTTTCAAGTCACACAATTCACCTTTTTTTTTTTTAATAGAAAAAAAGCCTTGCAAAAAGTAGCAGGTTTTTTAAGAGTTAGACTTACAGGCACTGTTTCTGTTGAGTCATCATCTTCTCCTTCCTCCCTGTTGTCTTCAATTTCTTCCATCACTTCAGCCTTTGCTTCAGCTACCAGCTCTCTAAGAGCTTTGTTGCTGGTGATTTTGCTGACAAAGGGATGCTGAATAGACAACACACAGTGATTAGAAAAGGTTATCTTCCCATACAGCATAAGCTGCAGTTTGATTGAGAAGCTGAGATAATTGGAGGCACAGCAGTATCACGGCAAGACTCAAATAAATGCTAACTGATGCTTGCTTTACACTGTGAAAATGACCTAAGAATCACCCAGGTGTAGACTCTTAAAGGTCTTGTCAACTTGAAATCTGGAGACCCAAGTCTACCCCTGACTACTGAGAACAAACCCTGGGAAGTCTCAGACTCACTCATTTCAGACAGAACAATAGAACCTAAGGGAGACTTCAATCAAATGTTAACCCTTTGGTCTTAGTAGTTTCTCCCACTGTAGCTAAGACTTCTCCCAGGCAGTCCAGTCCAGGGCTGACCCCTTCCCTTTTGTATCCATTGCAAAGCATCAGCCTCTCCCTGATAATCCTGTCTTGGGCTTCCCATTTCCTTGTAACCATGGTAATGCCAGTCAATGTTACTTCCTTTGTCCTTAGTTTCCCAAAAGGTATAGGAGTTCTATTGTCCTTTGGAGAATCATCTAGCATGGTGATCCTCTCAGAGATACTGTTGCCAGAGTGCCAGAGCCTGTGGTTGTGTGCGGTTTTTAGGCCCTTGGACTTTGTGGCAGCAGAATATTGAACTCTATCCCTCTCCTGATTAAAGACTTGCTTTTTCTGACTCTTTTAGTAGCTCTGTATTTTTCTGGGGTTAACAGTCTACACAGAGAGATTGAACATAAAAAACAACAAAGACATTTCATTAAAGTGGAAGATCCTTGAGGACAGGGATCATTTCACTTTTGACTTGTTATCCCCAGAACTTTGCACAGCACCTAGAACATAGTAAAGGGTTTTTTTTGTTGTTGTTGTTTCTTTTTTTAAACCCTGACCTTCCCTCTTGGAATCAATACTATGTATTGGCTCCAAGGCAGAAGAGTGGCAAGGGCTAGGCAATGGGGGTGAAGTGACTTGCCCAGGGTCACACAGCAGGGAAGTGTCAGGCCAGATTTGAACCTAGGACCTCCCTCTCTAGGCCTGGCTCTCAATCCACTGAGCTACCCAGCTGTTTTTTGATGTTGTTGTTGTTGTTGTTGCTGGATGGTTGGTTACATTAAAATCCTCTTTTTCTCTTGCACTAAAGAAGGTCTCAATCAACAACAATAAAAATGTATTTATTGGTTCTTTCTCTAGAGATAGACACTCACAAGTTGTTCTTTAAACAGTTTTGTAGCTATACATAATGTTCACTTTTAGGTTAAGTTTTTAATCAATTACTTGATGGGGGGCAGCTGGGTAGCTCAGTGGATTGAGAGCCAGGCCTAGAGAGGGAGGTCCTAGGTTCAAATTTGACCTCAGACACTTCTTAGCTGTGTGACCCTGGGCAAGTCACTTGACCCCACTGCCTAGCCCTTACTAATTCCAAGATGGAAGGTAAGGGCTTTTAAAAAATAAATAACTTGATGGTTGTTTGATACTTATGTGATATTTTAGGGTTTGCAAAGGAATTCACAGAGTTCTGATTTTACCTCACAAATTTATTATGAGCTTAAGAGCTGTGAAGATTAAATTTAACTCTCCCCTAATTGGGAAGATGAAATTGTAACCCTGCCTATTTTTAGATCCAATCACCAAAAGTGTAAACACCCCATTCACACTTGAGTGGGGGTGGGAGACAGAGTCTGTGACCCACCTGGGCAATAGTGGGTGATGAATCAATCAGAATGAAACTAACTGCCCCTGGGCAGTCTTAAAGCAAAGCTTCACCTGTAATTGGTAATTAGGGGAAGGCACAGGAAGTGACCCAAAAGAAAGTATCTTTAAAAGGGAGTTACAACTTTCTGAGTGGAGTTCTGAGTTTGAGTTGAGACTGGAGAAGAATCTGCTGACTGGACCTGAATGAGGCTGTTCTTAGGTCTCTTCCCATTGAACTGACACATACATGGTGAGTGAAAAGGCTGACTCCTTTCCTGGATATTTTCTGAGGAAACTAGCCTCAGGAGAGACCCACCTCTTGAGAGTTTTCCCCAAGTCCTCAGCTTTGCCTTCGAGAGCCCTCGAAACTAACTCTCCCTGCCCAGGTTGAGCCAGGGGCAACTTAGTTCATGCTTAGGCACTAACTTCTCTTACCCTATCCTCTCTCTGATTTTATGTACTCTTTCTATATTTTGTAAATAAATTGAAAATAAATCTCTTTGTAATTCATATAAATTCCTGGTGATGCTATTTTAAATAGAACCCAGTCCAGCCTTTTAGAATATAACCCCTTTCTCCCCTTACAGAGCTATAGGGATTCTGAGCTCTTCTTGACAGATAAGGAAACTGACACCAAGAGAAGTGAAGTGATTTGTTTAGGGCCACATAGCTAGTAAATGACAGAACAGTTTCTTCTGGTTCTAACTCCTTTACTCTAACCATTATACCACTATGCCTTCCAGAAGGGGTAATATGTTCTATTTATAGATGCTTCTAGATATGTAATATATAAAGAGTTGCTTTATATGCCCTGTAAACTTCTAAATTCTTTATGGTTTTCAGCAGATGTGAACTTCAGGAATATAAGCACACATGTTGTTCCTCAGGCTTAGAACTTTTCTTTCTCACCTTCCACCCAGAGAACTGGGGTGTAGACACTTGGCAATAACACACATTCATCAATCCAGATACCCAGATACTCTAGGGTATTGTTAAATACTACAAAAACCTCATTAATTTGAAATCTCATGATTGGGGGGGAGGCAAGATGACTTTTTTCTCACTATTAAAAATGTATATTAAAAAGAGAAAAGAAGATAAAGACTTCAACTCTTAATACTTAAATTGCCTATTTATAATAGGATAGATGTAAGGAAGAAAGGAAACAAGCATTTATTAAATGCCTATTATGTCAGGAACTGTGTTAAGCACTGTACAAATCTCATTCTTCCCTCACAACTACCCTAGGAAGTAGGTGGGATTATGACTCCATTTTATAGTTGAGGAAATTGAGACAGAAAGAGGTTAAGTGACTTCCCTCTGGTCACACTGGATAAGTATCTGAGATGAGATTTGAACTCAGGACTTCCAGATTCCAGGCTGTGAACTTTAAAACTACCCCACCCTACTCAGACCTGTTACTTGAGATTTGATTCAGCTACCTCCTACTTGGTCTAACAGAATCAGGAATGTCTTGGGAACTTTTAAATTACTGCACCCTACTTAAGATACTTAAGATACATACTTACCTTTGGGGGAAGATAAAATTGTAATCTGCTGATTGAACAATGAAGAGACTTAGTTCTCACCTTATAGTCAAGCTAAAACTTTAAGCTAAGTCTATTTTTAGATCTAATACAAAAAGGTGTTAAGTAACTGTAAAGGTTAAATTAATCACTAAAAGGTCAAGTAACTCACAAAAGGTAAACTTCACAAAGAAGTGTGAAGTAACTCTAAAGATGTAATCAAATCAAAGAAGGTGAGAACTAAAAGTATGGGCAGTCCTGGAGAAAAGCCTTTGATATGATTGGTAGACATGAAAATTTAGAGGAGGAGACACAAGGATGAAAGGTCTAAATATTTGAGATTTTTCCTTCCTCAAGGTCACTCTCTCTTTCCCTGATTTGCAGTGGAGAGTTTAGCTGAGAGCTGTGTGCTGAGCCTTTGGGCATCTTAGCGTGGCTACAAGCTATTATCTAGTTTGGTGGTGAGTTTCTGGCTGAATTTTCCTCCTTTACTTTCCAACTTTTTCCTCTCAGAAGCCTCTAATCTTCTTCAGAGACCTAGAGGCAGGGAGTTTAAAACTCCCTCTGGCATAGGCCAGGTAGGAGAAATCCTATGTCCTCTTTCTCCTCCTTAAATTCCTTCCCTCTATATTAAGTAAATTACCATAAATTTCCAGACTGACTTGAGAATTTTATTTGGTGACCACTTAAATCTAGATTTAAAGGCACAATCCTAAAATTATCTGACAAGACTTTATCTAGTAGGCCACTTAAGTTGCCTCTTTCATGGCTATGAGCATTTGATTTCTCCAGAACAAGAGTTCCTCAGTTGCATAATAAGAAAATTGGACTTGATGATCTTGAAGTCCTCTTCTAACTTAAAAATTCTATGATTCTATGCTGATTACAAATCATCCTTGTCTTTTCATTAAAATAAATCTCCTATGTCAGATCAAAATGGTGGCCCTGAGCAGGCAGTATGGGCTCATTTTCCCAAAGAAAGCACAGCAGTTGCAGAAACCCATTTTGCAGAAGACATCAGTGTTTGACAATGATTCTGATGAGGAGACCTCTGTGAGTGACAGTATTCAGAGAGCAGCCTGCCAGAAACAAATGATGAAACAGACCAAACTTTAAATTCAAAAGGCCCTTGCAGAAGATGCCACTGTGTATGAATATGACAGTATTTATGATGATATGCAGCAGAAAAAGGAAGAAAGTAATCCTAAATTGCTTTTAGTAAAAGACAGAAAGCCTAAGTATATCCACAGCCTGCTAAAAGCAGTTAAGAAAAAAGGAGCAAGAGAAAAGAATGGAAAAGAAAATCCAGAAAGAACAAGAAATGGAAAAGGGAGAATTTGATGATAAAGAGGCATTTGTGACATCTGCTTATAAAAAGAAGCTTCAAGAGAGAGCTGAGGAAGCAGAGAGAGGACAGCCACTGCCCTGGAAGCTCGTCTGGATGTGACCAAGCAGAAAGACCTCAGTGGATTTTATAGGCATCTTTTGAATCAAGCAGTTGGAGAAGTGCCTGAATGCAGCCTTCGGGAAGCTAGTTCTAGGATAAAAGAGGAGAAGCCACGGGGTTATTCTGATGAATTAAATCCAGACCACAGAGTCCCAGTCAATAGAGCTGTACCCAAAACCAAAGTGAAAGATGAAAACCCTGATGCAGACAGTGACCTTGATGTGGAGAGCAGTGAAGATGATGATAAAACTGAAGACAAGAGTTGATGGAGCCACAGGAATGAGAGCGGCTACCAGAGTGAAAGAAGCCAGGCCCACTCCAGCTCCTCGGGGGAGGTCAGAGACCACCAGAGCCGGAGCCACACCAAGAGCTCCAGGACAGTGACAAGAGACAGAGGTGACCAGCATCAGGACCTCACCCATGAGAGCTACATCAGGGAGCCTCACAGACATCCTGAAAGTGGTCACCATAAAGAAAAACCAGATCAGCACAGGTCCAGGGAAGACAGCAATAAAGACCACATCTACAAGAGGCGAGAACAGGAAGATTGAGAGAGAAGAGAAAGGAAGATACACCCAGAGCACAGGCAGGAAGAGGAAAGGGAGAAGCAGCCCTCCAGGGGATGAGAAAGGGCCAGGCCAAGAAACAGCGAAGAGCTTCGTGGTAAGGCGAAGGGGGAGATCAGGGACAGGGGCAAAGGCCATTCCAAGGAGAGGAAGAGAAATGGACAGGAGAAATACACAGAGAAAGAGCCAAGCACCAGACCTTTGGAGCTGGCTCAAGAGAGGGAGGGAAGCCGCTCTGGTTCTGGGGCATAGGACAGGCTGTGTGGGGAGGATGGCTCCATCAGGGGAGGAGCCTGGGAGAGGGCCCCCAGCCCCAAAGGATCACAGGAGTCAAAGTGCCATCGAGAGAAGCCTCCCTAGACACTGAGCAAGTTTTCAAAGCACAACAAAGAGACTGTCATGTCAGCAAGAGACCGGTACCTGGCCAGGCAGATGGTCCATGCATAGAGAAACTGAGGGTTGCCTGAAGGCAGTAGCTGCCTGACTTGGAGTAGAGCAAGAAGGGGTGGTCGTTTTTTTTTTGTTTTTTTTTTGTGTGTGTGTGTTGGGGGTGGGGAGGAGACTCACACGTTTCTAGCACATTGTAATTTAATGTAAATAAAAATATCCTTGTGCTCAGTTTTAAGTAAAATAAATAAATAAACTAAAATAGATCTCCTAACAGATCTCACCTAGGAAACACTAGCTAAGTTACTCTAGGTACTTGAAAGGATTTCATTTTTAAAAAACCTATAATACAGACTTGATGTAATACAGAATCGATGGGCCTGTCCTGTCCCCAAGCAGTCCAAATTAGCGAAGCTTTGGCATAGGGATGAGAAACAGACCCTCTAACTCTGGTTCTGAGCCCCCTATAATGCCCTCTCCAGAGCAAGTCAGGGAAGTGGTTTAGGGTTTCCATAGCCTTTTGTAACAGTGGAAAATCAGATCCTGACAGTTCCTTAAGCATATTGTGTAACCTCACATATGCAAACTTAAGCAATAAGCCAAAGGTCAAATAGCTACAGTGCACAGATGCAGATGTGGCCAAAAAGAACAAATTTCCCAAGCATGCTTTTGGAAATCCCTATGCTTCTTAAAGCTACATAACACACCGACCAAATTAGAGGCAATTGAATTAGCCTAAGTTTCTCTTCTACCATAGGCTAAGTCATTGGTTCCCATCTCTCACACTTGGGTATTTAAGGGATAGGAAGACAGGGGAGGAGGAAACTGCCAGGCACTGGAAGGAGGGAGAGGAATTCTTCATTAAAAGAATCACATGGGGAAAGTCAGAGAGCTGGGTCAAGTCATGTCAGCCCCCAAGTCCCTAGGAGCAACACTGCAGATGGTGTTAAGCCTGGGGAGACCAGAGCTGGCAAGAGCTAGGAGGTACCTCCTGTGACTGATTAGGGTTAAGTACATTGTTTTGTAAACTGTTCTGGGACACAAGCCATGGAACACTTTTCTCCTTCATCATCTCTTCAGCTAGAGAAGAAGCTTAGAATGTGTTTAGAAAAGGTTCTTCCTCCACTTGAAATCTGCCAGCTCAAATTAAAGAGAGAAGGACCAGCAAGAAGTTGGGCAGCAGAAGCAATGGCTCAGCCCAAGGGGGTGGTGGGCAAGAATCTTGCTCAGAGAGCTGGCACTGTGAAGGGTGGGGGCCATCTCAAGTTGGCACAGACTAGTAGGAAACTTAAAGGCACAGAAACAGACCTAACCACTGGGAGCTTTGCACTTCCAGTGCACTCCAATTGTCCCAGGACATAGTCATGCCTGAAGGTGACTTGTGTAGAATCTTCCAATTTAGGGACCTCTAGAGGACTCCTCCCTGGCCTTCAGGTAAATGAATCCCGTGGTACTCCCTGCATGGGCTCAGAACCAATTATTAAATTTTCAGGGTGAGCACTTACACCTTGAAACTGGCAACTGCTACAGATCAGGGCTAGGTTTACTGTTTTGCTGATTGTCTAGACATAAGAAAATGTTCATAATAATACAGATCAAACTGAAAAGTGTGTCTTGCATTTCAGAAGGCCACTGTTGAACTTTTACCAACACACCTCATCTCTATGAGATATTAACACTCTCCAGAGATGAAGGCTATAGGGTCCATTCCATATAAAGAATTCAGAGAGACAACAGGAGATCTGTATGTACTGATGGGACAAAAGGCAGAGAAATTGGAATGAGGAGAATATATACAATGAGTATGAATAGTTAAACAGAAACACCACTAAAATGGCAGCAGAACTCAGATTAAGTTTAATGACCACTTTGGTCCCAGAAATATACATCCTGGACATTGAGGTGGCTCAATGGATAGAGAACCAGATCTGGAAATGGGAGTTCCTGGGTTCAAATCTGGCCTCAAGACACTCTGAGCTGTGAGACCCTGGTCAAGTCACGTAACCCCCATTGCTTAGTTGTTATTCTTCTGCCATAGAACTAATATTTCTAAGTCTAAGGCAGAAAGTAAAGGTTAAAAGAAAAAAAAAGGTGCAGGTAGGTGGGTCACTGAATAGATAGCCAGACCTGAAGATGGGAGGTCCTGGGTTCAGATCTGACCACAGACATTTCCTAGTTGTGTAACCCTGAGCGAGCCACTTAACCCCCATCGTTTAGCCCTTGCTTTTCTGTCTCAGAATTATAGCTAGGATAGAAGGTAAAGGTTAAAAAATTAATAAAATTTTAATTTATTTATAAATAAAAAAATAAAAAATTAATAACAGCTCACATGAAAAACTAATATTTTCATAAATATTATTAGACTATGAGATCTAATTTGACTCATAACAACCCTTAAGGTAGATACCATACAAGTATTTGTGAATCTTAAAATTTCTCAGACTCGACCTTAAAACATTTGGTTAAGGCTATTCCCCATTTTAAACAATGGAGGTACTTAGGAAGGTATGTGAGAACTTTACATTACTCCACCCATACTTAAACACACTTTAGGGGAAGATAAAGTTGTGAACTCCTTACTGAACAATGAAAAGTACTTAACCCATACTTAAAGTAAAGCTAAAACCCTTAAACTGGGTCTATTTTTAGATCTAATACAAAAAGGTGCTAAGTACCTATGAAGGTCAAATTAATCACTAAAAGTTCAAGCAAGCTTAGCAAGAGGTATGAGGTTTTAGTCTACCCAGAGAAGGTGATAACAGGTGTGAATTACTTTAGTTTTAGTCTACTCAGGTGTGAATTAAGAATGGTCAGTTCTTTGGAAAACGTCTATTGTGATTCTAGATGTGAAAACTTAGGGGAGGTGACATAGGAGAAAATTCTCTTTAAAAGGAGGTCAGAAAGGCCTCTGAAGTTAATTCAGCAATGATCTGAATTGGAGGCTAGTCTCTGTCTCAGTGGCTGAAAGGGAATTCAGCTTTGGTAGCTGAATTGGAACTCAGACTAGTTGGAGTAGCTGGGTCTCTCTGAACACTAGAATCTTGCTTGGGACAAATTTTGTGGTGAGTGATTAAAGACTGACTTAGTCTCTCTCTCTTAAGGCTCAGGCCTAGGCCATTTTGGCCTAGGCCCTTCATACTATATTTCTCTTATTCTCTCTCCTTTTTCTTAATTCCTTTATTTTTATTAATTAAAATCTCCATAAAACCCAGCTGACTTGGGTATTTCATATTTTCAGAATTTTCCCATGGCAACCACTTAATTTTTAGCGTCTTGGTTTTATATATTAAAATAATCTTTACCAGTGTGGCCAAAACCTTACAGTTTGGCCATTTACACATTTTCGCGGTCAGTTTTAGCCAACCACTCTTTTAAGTGTTACATATTATAATTTCCATTTTACATATAAGGAAACTGAGGCTCAGAGAGGGCATACTTGCCTATGGTCAAACAGTAAAGTATTGTGAATCTTAAAAATTCTCAGACCCTACTTCAGAACACTTGGTTAAGACCATTCCCCCATTTTAAACAATGAAGGGACTTAGTCAGGAATGTGAGAACTCTAACATTACTCCACCCATACTTAAGCATACTTTAAGGGAAGATAAAGTTGTAAACTCTTTACTGAACAATGAAAAGTACTTAACCCATACTTATAGTGAGGCCAAGCACTTAAGCTAAGTCTATCTTTAGATCTAATACAAAAAGGTGTTAAGTACCTATGAAGGTCAAATTAATCACTAAAGGTTCAAGCAAGCTTAGCAAGAGGTGTGATGTTTTAGTCTACTCAGGTGTGAAATTACTCAAAAGCTTAGTCTACTCAGGGGTGAATTAAGAATGGTCAGTCCTGTGAAAACGTCTACTATGATTGATAGATGTGAGAACTTAGGGGAGGTGACATAGGAGAAAATTCTCTTTAAAACGAGGTCAAAAACTGAAGAAAAAAACTCTCTCTGAAGAAAAATTCAGTCTTGGAAGCTGAAGTGGAGCTCAGGAACTAAACTGGAGGGTCTCTCTGAACACTAGAATCTTGCTTGGGACAAATCTTGTGGTGAGTGGATTAAAGACTGACTGATCTCTCTCTTAAGGCTTTGGCCTAGGCTGGCCTACCCTTTTTCTCATTATTTCCTCTTACTCTCTCTCTCCCTTTCACTAATTCTTTAATTTGTATTAATTAAAATCTTCATAAAACCCAGCTGACTTGGGTACATTTTGTATTTGAGAATTTTTCCCTGGCAACAACTTTATATTTAATTTAACTCAAGACACTGTCTTGAAACCATATTTTCACGGTCTCAGTTTATGCCAACCACTCTTTTATCTGTAACAGTTTATTCCAATCACTCCTTTATTTGTTACAGTATCAATGGAAGGACTTGAACCCAAGCCTTTCTGGATCCAAACCCAAAACTACACTCAAACACATACTATATCACAGTATCTCTTCAATTTTTTCAGATTCAAGATGGCCAACACAGCTGCAACTGCTGGGGCTGGTGGCTCAGGAAGCAAGCAGGACTCCACCCCTGAAGACAACTACTATTTGGCTTGGAGGAGGCGCCTTCAGGTAGTTGTGAGCTCCTTGCTGACAGAGGCTGGGTTTGAGAGTGCTCAGAAAGCATCAGTAGAAACACTAACTGAGATGCTACAAAGCTACCTGTTGGAAATTGGGAGGAGTGCTAAATCCTATTGTGAGCACACAGCCAGGACACAGCCAACACTGTCAGACATTGTGGTGACACTTGTTGAGATGGGTTTCAATGTGGAAACTCTCCCTGCGTATGCAATGCGATCCCAGAGGATGGTCATCACAGCACCTCCCGTCACCAGTGGACCTGTGACTCCCAAAGCCCTGACTGCTAGACAGAAAAAGTCTCACCCACCTCATGTCCCTAGCCATTTCCCTGAATTCCCTGATCCTCATACCTACATCAAAACACCGATGTATCATGAGCCCCTGTCAGACTACCAGGTCCTTCGGGAAAAAGCTGCATCACAGAGGCGTGATGTGGAACGGGCACTTACCCGTTTTATGGCCAAGACAGGCAAGACACAGAGTCTTTTCAAAGATGATGTCAGCACATTTCCATTGATTGCTGCACGACCCTTTACCATTCCCTACCTGACAGCCCTTCTTCCATCTGAACTGGAGATGCAGCAGATGGAAGAGACTGATTCTTTGGAACAGGATGAACAGACAGACACAGAGATCCTTCCTCTCCACATCAATATGGATGAATCAAGTGCTGAGAAAGAGAATGCTTCAGTTCTACAGCAGAATGCTTCCTTGTCAGGAAGCCAGACTGGGGAAGAAAATCTTATTGATAATCCTTATCTCAGGCCTGTAAAGAAACCCAAGATCTGTGGGGAAGTGAATTAAAGGAGAATTAAGGCATTTCCTTCTGAGTTTGTCTTTTCTACTTCTTGATAGGAGGGAAGAAATGAATTGTTCTCCTTTAGGCTTAGGCCTAGAAAGAGTCTCTATGAGCTTAGCAGACATCTTCCTTATTTCTTTCTTTCTTGCCCACTCTCATCTTGAGGTGTCTTAGAATGAAACTATTTCACCTTTCTGAGATTGGGTGATATTAATGCAGCTATGGGATTAAACATCCTCCAGTAGAATTATTTTCTAGAATGCAATTGACCAGAGATCTCCCATGGCTCTTTGTACCCTCTAGGATTTCTTTTCCAGATCATCTTCTGGGATGAGAGAAGAAAAATCTGAATTGCAAAGGGAGGCACACATCTATTTCCTTTCCCCGCTTAAAGATAAAAGAGAAGTCTAGGTGACAAAATGGGATCTGATATTTTGTTGGGTATTTGTCCGTAGAGAAAAGAGTATAATATTGTATTCAGTCTAAACTGTGGGATATAGGGAGATTTAGTGATTTCATTTCCTGTCATGGGTTTTTATTCCTATTAAAACCTGGAAGATAAGGGATGGGGAGAGAAGTGAGAAAAAGATTCATTTCTTTTCACTCCCTTTAAGACCAGGTATTCCATTGGTCCAATTTGCATTTCTAAGCAGTGCATTCCAGATGACTCTCCTTGCCTTTCCAGTAGTTCTCATACTGGCCCCAAGAAATAACCTGTTCCTATGACCTATGAAGCCCTGAGAACATGCCCAGGCTAAAGATGAAGCTCAGTGACTTGTCTGTTGAATTACTTTTCAGCTTCAAGCCAGGCATACTCAGTGAGCCTTCATTCCTTTTTCCATAAGAGAAGGTAAAGCTTTGTTCCCCTCCCCAAGGATCTCTAACCCCTGAACAGGAGGTAAATTCTTAATGGTTACTGAGCTTCTGAAGAAGCTGTGATTAGACTATTCCAGGCTCTTCCTTTTCTGTTGACCAGAGAACAGGTTCTTAAAAGAATATTCTGTGCAAGTTATTATGCATACTCTTGGCTAGGCATTAATTCAGAGGGATTTTTTTAATGCCAAAATGAAGAAAACTACTGCCAGGTCTCCTAAATGAAAGAGAAATAAGGAATTTCTTTTAAGGTAGTTTGCCAGAGTTCTGAAATTGTTTTGGAAAGATAATCTGATCCCATTGTTAATTTTATTCTCTCTCCCTTTCCCCAATAAATAAAACTCCTGGCCCTGATGGTACTACCCATGGACTTCCTGACCAGCTATTTTCTTAAAGAAAGAGAGCTTTTTGGAATTGAAGAGAAGTCTGCCAATGGGGAGGTTTGGGGGGTAAAAATTCACATTCTGACCCCTACTTTCCAGGCTTCTCTATAGTTAGCTAAAGTTACAATACCTCTTTCACTGAGAACACTTGAAACTATTTTCACAGACCAGTAGGCCTAAGCATTATAACTTTTGGGTTACTTTCAGTTTTTAGAGATATGTGGTACGGTGAGTATATGAAAAGTTCATGTTTTGGAGGTGAGCATTGTAGAAGATGATAGGACAGAAGCATTTACAGCCCTGCTTTGTCCCCAGCTGCTCCCACAATCACTGGGGAAGTGGTCACTGTGGCACATGTGCAGTCTCCCTATTGTACATGCATATCAAAGATGCCAAAAAATGATTTCTTGGGGAAAATGTGGCCAAAGACAAATGAAAACTATTACCTGTAAGTGTATAATAACATCTGTGATATAGTTAGAATGGAAAAACAAATAAAAAAAATAATTTAGGCATTCATCTGTAAAATATCCAACCTTATATGATAAGAAAATATTGGCAAAAAACTAAAAGCAGAATTCAAATAGGAGGTATTGTTATTACATATTTTAAAATTCTCTAAGGGAGAGTCCATAACTTCTTTCATTCACTCATTCTAGCAGTTAACAGTCCTTAGACAGGAAATTCTTCCTTGTATCAAATTGAAATTCCTCATGCTGAAGTTTAAAGTCCATTTCCTCTTGGGCTGGAGATGGAGAACAGCTGGTCTGCCCATATACCATGCTTAACAAACTATAAGATACCATTCCTTGGGGAGAGAAAAAGGTCTCACATGGAAATGAGCCTCTCAGACTAACTCCCCCACTGCAGGTGAAGTGGGTCAATGCTTCCACCTGATTCCATTCCTTGCATGGTTTTCAAAAATAATCCCAGGCAAGGAAGTGACCTGATAGTTAAAGAGTTGCCATACCCCCCACCCCCTAAGCACTATCACACCAGAAAAATGAGATGTTTAATTGAGGCAAGTTTTCTGGTAATTTACTTAAACCATCCCCTTTCACCAGGCTTAACACACGTACCATTATAACATCAGTGATGGGGCAGTTGTGAAAGGAGAGATGACTAACATCTATAAGTAACTCCAAAAGCTTTTCTTAAGCCAAAGTTATTTAAAATATAATTATGTAGGAGTATATAATATCTATTATATATATAAATGAAATAGCAGTTCTGCCCCATTTAGGCAGAGAACTGAATTCCTTGTCCCACCCTTTTTAAGTGTATCTTCACAATTCTTTTTTGACAGCATGGTTCAGTGCCTTATGTTGAATTCAGAGCAACATCACTGCATAGTACTAAATGATACTGAATTTAATGTTAATCCAAGTTTAAATCTTCAAAAATGACTGATCTGAGGGGTAGCTAAGTAGCACAGGATAAAGCTCCAGGCCTGGAATTGGGAGGGTCTAGGCTCAAATCTGGCCTGAGACACTACCTAGCTGTTTGATATTGGGCAAGTCACTTAACTCCAATCACCTAGCCCTTATTCTCTTTTGTCTTAGAATTGATACCAAGACAGAAGGTATGGATTTTTTGTTTTTTAAATGATTGAACTAAATGTTATTGCTTTCAATCTCCTTTGTTCATCTTTTCTTGGTGGAAACAATAAGTAGGGAAAAGACCAAATGCTGGTAGCAAAGAGATACATAACCTATTGCTAATATCACTTGGCTTAGAACAAGATTCAGTTATTCTCCACTTAAGCTATTACACCAGAGATGGATAGATAAAATCAGAAAGCTGATAATGTGAAGATGCTTAAAATTTAGTCTCTCTGGAAAAGTCTTCATCCTAATAACAATGGCTCACAGTTCTCTTCTTTTATTAATAGTGTGAACTTTAAAATTACTCCACCCTACTTAGACGTACTTTAGGGGAAGATAAAGTTGTAATCTCCTGATTGAACAATGAAGGTACTTAGTTCTCACCTTATAGTGAAGCGAGAACTTTAAGCTAAGTCTATTTTTAGCTCTTAATACAAAAAGGTGTTAAGTAACTATAAAGGTTAAATTAATCAGAAAAAGGTCAAATAACTAACAAAAGGTGAACTTTACAAAGAAGTGTGAAGTAACTCTAAAGATATAATCTAATCAAAAGAAGATGAGAACTAGGAATGGTCATTTAGAGGAGGAGACATGGGGTGAAAGGTCTATATATTTGACTCCCTTGCTGTCTCTAGAAAATCCTTATTGGCGGTGGAGAATTAGCTGAGAGCAGTGTGCTGAGCCTTCTGGCATCTTAGTGTGGCTACAAGCTATTTGTCTGGTTTGGTGGTGAGTTTCTGGCTGAGTTTCCTCATTTACTTTCCAACTTTATCCCCTTAGAAGTCTCTCATCTTCTTCAGAGACCTAGAGGTAGAGATTTTAAAATTCCCCCTGGCACAGGCCAGGTGAGAGAAATCCTATATCCTTTTCCCTCCTTCTCCTTAAATTCCTTTTCTCTACATTAATTAAAATCACCATTATTTCCAACTGACTTGGGTATTTTACTATTTGGGATATCCCATGACGACCAATAATTAAATATAGTTTAAGTCACAATGCTAACATTATCCATACAATAGGAAGGAGCTG
Source organism: Monodelphis domestica (assembly GCF_027887165.1). NCBI lineage: Eukaryota > Metazoa > Chordata > Mammalia > Didelphimorphia > Didelphidae > Monodelphis > Monodelphis domestica. The sequence goes on from NC_077227.1 coordinate 378,646,981, forward strand.
GTCTTGAGGGTCAAAAAAGACAATGCAGTGGGAGAGAACAAAAAAGAGGTAAAAATTCTAGAGATTATAAATTAAAATGTATGGTCTGCTTCAACACAGGGAAAGGGAAAACTCAAAGAAAAACAAAGCACCTGATGGGAATGGGGATTTGTTTTAGCTCCAAAATCATAGTATGGCTGAATGCAACCTAAAAGGTTGTAAATTTATGGAAAGAGCATGGGTTGTGGAGTTCAAAGAACTAGATTCTGGGGCAGCTGGGTGGCTCAGTGGATAGAGAGCCAGGCCTAGAGACCACAGACATTTCCTAGCTGTGTGACCCTGGGCAAGACACTTAACTCCAATTGCCTAAGCTCTTGCCACTCTTGATTCTAAGATGGAAGGTAAGGGTTTAAAAAAAAGAGATCACTAGATTCTAATGACTTGCTCCTTCCCTTTACATCAACTATATATGATCTTAGGTTAATCAGTTGGCTTCTTTGGGACTCAGTTTCCTCTCTCGGAAAGCTGAGAGGTTAAATTAGATAAGGGATTTTAAAATTAGAGTTGATGAATTTGGGTTAAAAAAATATTCTGGCAATTGTACTTCAATTTAATTGTTATCCTTTCTAATCCTATGCATTTTATTTTATGAATTTAAAAATATTGTTGTGGGATTCCTAGACTGCACTATTTGAACTGGTCATGACACAAAAAAGGCTGAGGAGTCCTGCACCAAGGTGATTCATAAGGTCCTTTGTCTCAGTATGGCCCTATGATTTGGAAGAATATCTCGGCTCCTTTCTAGGTAGAATATTCAATGGTCTGGGGTTCAGGAATTCATTCATTCAAACTTATATGCAAAGGAAGTCAAACCCTAGGAATTCAAGGGGGAAGAAAAAATCTCTGCCATCCCAGAGCTTAAAATTTGCTGAGAGGAAATCTACATACAAAGATAAAGATGCATCCAAAACAAAGTAGGTTATAGAAGAGAGAGTCAACATTCTATAGGAATAGTTATGTCAGAAATACTTTGGGTTGGGGAATAAAAGGAGGTGGCAACTAAACTAAGCCAGAAAAGAAGAAAAATCATACTAAAAGGCCAACATGAGTAAAGGGTATATATGCCAAGTGTAAACCTCAAAATTTCTTAGACTTATAAATGTTGGAAATTTCACCATTGGGAAATTTCATACTTGAAAAATTTCCTATTGATAGTGGGTCTTGACTATTGGAATGTGAACCCCATTGGCATGGGAGGTTCCTTCTCCTCCCTTCTTAAGATTACTTTAGGACAGAAACCTTTTGATGAACAATGGAAAGGACTTTGACCTATGCTTGGGCATGGAGCGGGAATTTCTTTGAGTCATGATTGATTTTAGAATTGATACAATGGAGATACTTGGAATCAATCTCCACCCTACTCAGTCCTAACAGGATTGAGTAAGGGCTGCAGCATAGAAAAAAATTTAATTATTTGAATCTCTACCCTACTCAGGTTAACAGGATTTAGAAAGGGCTGTAGCAAAGGATCAAAGATTTAATTATTTGAAAATATGACCTTCAACAGACATGTGCAAAGCCAGAGACCTCTGGGTGGTCCTGGGTTAAGCTAGAGCCTCCATTGGCACAGGGAAATTGATGGACAGGTGATTGGTAGATGTGAGGACTGAGGGGAGGGAACTTGGATCGTTTCCTTAAGGATAGAGGGGTCTGAAGACTGGAGGTGGTTGAGGAGTTTGTCGGAGTGGTTGCGGTGTGCTCTGAGAAGCTTGCTCTGAAGGAAGCTGAAGGTGGGGGCCCCGGAGACTGTTTCTCCATTTTGGTCACATGAGTAATAGGGACTGATCTCCTTTCATTGCCCCAGCTATCTAAGGGCTTGGGCCTTTTGGCCCAGCCTAAACAGAAGGGGTATTTAAGCCCTATTCCCTTCTCTCCCCTTTTCTCTCTCCCTCTATCTCTAATTCCTTTCTTCCTCCTGTTTGTAATTAAAACTCCATAAAAGGTTGACGGCTGACTTGAATTTTCATTAAGGAATTACATAGCTGAATTCCTTGGCGACCTTAAATTAATATATATCAGTCTTTTAAAAGTGATTTCCTTGTCACACAAGGCATGGGAGATGGCCTTTACAAACTTATGGAAGCAGGGGTTTTTCAGTAGATAGAGTACCAGGCCTGAAGTCAGGAGGCCCTGGGTTCAAATCTGGCCTCAGGATCTTCCTAGCTTTGTGACCCTGGGCAAGTAATTTAACCTCCATAGCATAGCCCTTACCTTTCTATCTTAGAGTTGTTACAAAACCCTTATTTTCTGTCTTAGTTTTTTTTTCCTCAAAAGGTATGGAAATTAGAGGTAGCTATTAGCTATAGGATATGAGCTATTCTGCTTACCTCTAAGAGTTGTGCAGCACTGGGCCGGGTTTCTGGATTCTTATCCAGAGCAGTCTTCAGGAAGTCCTGGAAGTCCAAGGACCTGTGTGTATGTATAGAGATTAGCAACAAGGTCAAAATGGGGCAGAAGTTCAGGAAAATTGACCCACAAGCTCCCCATCTAGTCCCTTGTAACTACATCCTCTTTGAAGGAGTTGTAGGATCTCTAATGCCTGCCAGAAAAAAAAGTCCAGCCTAATGTGGAAGATAAATGAAGATGGTCCAGCTAGTGGGAGCGCTCAACAGTGACGCTTGCACCACCAGAACTATTTAAGGAACAAATTTTGGCTTCAGGTAGGATTCCTTTTCCCTGACTGTGTATATTATTTAACCAAAGCCATCAAGCTGTCAGTTTGTCATAACTCTTTGAGTTGTGTTCTGCCAACCCTAGGTGAAAGTTTTCCTTTGCACCACTCCACAGCATTCATAGACCTTCTACTGGTGCCCCCAGCCAGATGCAAATCTTGGCCCAAAGAAGCTAGATGATTTCAGCTTAACTGCCCTGAACTGAAGTAGGTAGGCACTCTTCGAAGGAGAGGCTGGTTTGGAAATAAAGGGAGGAGAAGTCGATAAGCAGATTCACGAAGGCCTCTTTTTTTTTTTTTAAAGAAACACAATGAGTCCTTAGTCTTGATTAAAAAAAACTGATATGGTTTCTTCAAAGCTTTCAACTCAAGACAATGCCATACTATCATTTAAAAATATCCTCTCCCCCTTTTTAGAGGGCCTTGATAGATCTAGTCCCAAATTGAGGACACTGAACTAGTTTCCAGAAATGAGGGTGTCTAGCTCCTTGACTTCACACTGAATAGTCAGATTATAAAACATGAGAACCAGAAGAGAGATTAGAAATCACCTAGTCCAAAACCCCTAATTTTTCAAATGAAGAAAATGAGGAACAAAGGAGTTAAGCAGTCTGACTATGGTTTCACAATGTCTTGCTGGATATCACGGGTCTCCTGCAGGTCCTGCTCTTTCCATACCAGGATGCCCCTCAGTCTGGCTTTGGGGTCTTTTCTACTTTTATTTCTCCACCTAGATATTTGATTAGTTATCTACCTTGGGTCAGTTCTATGCTTTGGATTTCTAAAATGAGAATAACATGGGTCACTGAAAGGAAATGGGGATGTTCAGCCCAGAGAAGAGAAGACTTAGGAAGGGCATGACAGCTGTCTTCAAGATTTTGAAGGGCTAACTTGGGAGAAGGATTTATTTGTCCCACTTGGCCCAGAGGGCAGAACTGGGAGCAACAGATAGGTCTTAAAAGTAGACAGACTCCAGTCCGGCATAGGGGGAAATCATCCTCACAAGGAGAACTGTCCAAAAATGGAATAGCTGCCTTTGGAGGTGGCACATTGTCCTCCATTCGAGGTCTTCAATCAGAGGCTAGATGACCCCTTGTTAGGTAGACTACAGAGGCCTTTGCTTAGGAGTACATATAGGACTCAAAGGCGCTGGAGGTACTTCCCAATGCAGAGGTTCTAGCATTCTGTAAGAACCAAGGGAGAAGGCTTAAAAAGAGCCAAGGAGCCCAGGTTCCACTTGGGTGTTCAACTTGAAGGAAAAAATAATTATGAAGGGACTTGTATCATAGCTTGGGGGGCCAGGAGATGTTTGAGTATTTTGAGAACTTCTTATCCCTACCCTCCCTACCTAGTTTTTCTTCTTCTTTTTTTTTCAAGTTTTTATTTAATTAATTAATTTAGAACATTTTCCCATGGGTACAAGATTCATGTTCTTTCCCTCCCCTCCCATAGCCGATGTACAATTCCACTGGGTTTTACATGTGTCATTGATCAAGACCCTTCCTAGTTTTTCTAGTTGGTCCTGAGCAATGAATAGCTCTTAGACTCCCCCCTCCCTCATGGGCAGAATCTGAACTCTACAGTAGTAACACCAATGTACCCATAATCAGGTCTCCTTTTCTTCTTACCATTTGGATGGTGTGAGGAGCGTAGGAGGGTCTGATTTGGCAATCTTCAAAAGGACTCGCATAGGATTCAGTTCATGGTGAGGAGGCTCTATCTGCGCCATCTCAATGAGCGTGATGCCCAAGGACCATATATCAGCCTTATAGTCATAAGGGGTGTCTTTCATGGTCTCACACATCACTACCTCAGGAGCCATCCTGAAACAGACCCAGTATGCCAAGAAAGAGAAGCAAGGAAGAGTTAAGTCTCTAGAACACATGCAAAGTTTCCATTTGAAATTAGGATCTACTTCTGCAATAAATCCATGTCAACACATGAACAGCCTTTTCCATCCATTTATTCACTTTCTCTCCCACTGCCTTTTTTGTTGTTGCTGCTGTTGGCTTTCCTGACTGGACCTGGTTTTCTAAATATGTGGGGGGAGAGATTTCCTGGGGAATAACTTCCTCTTCTGATGTAACCATTTATAGGCAGGTGGATGGTACAGTGAATTAAGAGTGCTAGTCTTGGAGGCAGGAATATCTGAATTCAAGTCCTACCCAAGTCCTAATTAGAGTTAATTCGGGTCTTAGAGAGAGGGGCACTGAGAAATTAAGTGACTTACTCAGGATCATACAGCCCATAGGATAAATAGAGTATACATCAGGGCAGGATTTGAGCCCAGGTCTCACTGACTTCAAAGTCAGCTCTTTATCCATTCCTCCCCCTTGCCTCCTCTAGTTTTTATTTTCCTCCTATAAAATTTGGTACCCCACCTCCTCCAAGGCAGCCTGCAGTTGTTGATTCCTACCACCAGATGGCAGAAGAAATCAGAAGAAGTAGACTGTAAGCCCTACCTTCTGAGTGGGGATGAACACTTGGGCAGAAGAGACAAAGTGGGCGAAACAGAATCCGAAAGGGTGATGGGGCACAGGGGAGGGGTGAGAAAAGTGGGGGAAAGTGAGGAAAAATAAGGATAGAAGAAGAAACATGGTAAAAGAGAGAAACTGGAAAGGGAGCAGGGGTCAATTTAGGGGGGTCAGCTGGGTTAGAAAAGAAGCCAGCAGCATTTAGGGTAAGTCAAAGCATTCTATGGCTAGCCTGAATGCCAGGGTCTTAAGAATTAAGAAACTTTGGCATATGATAGCTCATGCCTACTAGGTAGGTAAATCGGGAAAAAGTCTGCACTTTTCCAAAGGATTCACCACAGGTTTAATTCTGAGTGCGAGTTCCTCTGGCATTAGTAATAGTTCAATTCACATGCAACTTTTGGGGGACACATAAAGCTTTCTGTGACTCTTGTAGAGGAGAGAATGCTGCAAGCCCTGCTTCCTCATTGTCCTCTTCCATGCTTGAAGTGATCCAAGCTCTCCTGGATCCATTTGCTAGAGAGGTAGCTTGAGGAAATCAAAAGCTGCTGATGTTACCTCTTTCTGTTCAATTCCTAAAAATGCAATTCCCTGAGAGGACTGACTGCAAGGGATAGCCTGCAAGGTCCATTCTAGCTCAAAATCAGTGATCCTATATCCTGTTTCAGAAAAGAACCGTGGTTTCAGTCTGGCTAGGAACAGAAGACTCCACTTGACCCTCAAGGGTTTACTATCTGCCTCCCCCTAAACACTGTAACCAACAAGTAAGCTGCTCATTTTATTTTCATGTACAATCATGAACTCCTATACCAGTACTCCCAGAGCTTCACAAATATTCAGGGCAAAAGGTTCACCGATTTCACATTTCAAGTGAGGGTTGGGAGGAACCTCAGAAAACATCGAGCTCTCCTCCCTCACTCTATTTGGCTAGGAGGAAACTTTTGTCCAAGAGAAATGAAGTGATTTGGACAAGATCACAAAGCTAGCAGATGGAAAAGCCAAAACTTGAAAAGCAAGGTTTCTGATTCCAGAAAAGCATCATAAGCATAGTAGCTAGGCTGCTAAACTTAGAGTCTGGAAGATTTAAGTCCCTCTGACTTAGGCTGTGTGACCTTGTCCGAGTCATTTAGCACTTCTCAAAATCTTCATTTCTTTACTTATAAAATGAAGGTGGAGATAATAATAGCAACTCACTGTGTTTTGAGAATCAAATTAAATAACATATGCACAGTTTCTGGAAACTTTAAAAGTATTCTATAAAAATACAACAATGAAAATTATTATTATTACTATTATATCATGATGCCTATCTAGTCTTGTTCACTAATTTCCTCTTCTCACTTCCCACCTTGGATGTCTTGATTTCTTTTTGTGTCTTTATGAGTGTCTCTCTTTCTCTCTCCCTTTATCCCTCTCACGATGTCTTTATCTTTCTCTATTTCTGCCTCTGTCTGTGTCTCTGTCTCTCTCTCACTTGTTCATTTAATACACTTTTATTTTCAATCAGTTGGTAAGTATTTATTGAAGACCAATCAAGGGCTCAGTCTTATGGTTGGCAAAGTAGAGAACATAAGTAACATAATACATGATGCCCGATTTCAAGGAATTTTATAATCCGGAAGGGGAGGCAATACTAATGGCCATGAAACAACAAATGAATAGTACAGAACAATGTACAATTAAGTGCTAAATTATATGGTATAGATTCTAAGTGCCTCAGGAATTCAGAGGAGATGGGGAAATCAATAAGGACGGGGATAAAAGGGCAGGCAGACCTTGATTTGAGCCTTGAACAATGGGTAGGTTTAACTATTCGATTAAAATGACCATACCAGTCAGTGTTTTTCATCCAGCAGGTAGCTTTGGGGTGGGGGAAAATCTTTGGCTCAAAGTTCAGTCTAAGATCTAGTTTCCAGAAGCTAGCTTACTCACCAGTAAGGTGTTCCTATGAAGGAATCTCGTTTCTGCAAGGTTTTCAGATTCTTGGCAGATACACCAAAGTCAGCTGCAAAGCAAAAATCTCAGATAAAGAATCCTTCTGGCATTCCTGGACCTGACCCCTCCAGGTAATAAAGCTTCTGATGAGAAACTCACTGATGCATATCTCAAAAAAGCCCCAAAAGCTTCAGACATCCATGGCTACAGGCAGAATATGAAGCTGGATATACAGATTCAGGAGTATTTTTCCATAGCCACAGAACAAACACATTGTCTTAATAAATGGAATTTAGGATAAAAAAAAAGAAACCTTAAGGGGGAGAGAGACAGAAACAGTAAAAAGGGAAGTAGGATGGGGGGGGGGCAGACACAAGTGGAAAGTAATGTATGAAACCTAGAGAAACATCATGATATCATAACAGTAATGATAGTAATTGTAATTGCTAGTGGTTTTTATACAATACTTGGAAGTTTATAGAATGATTCTTTTATTTTTTTTTAATTCTTACCTACTGTTTTAGAATCAATACTATGTATTGGTTCCAAGGCAGAAGAGTAGTAAGGGCTAGGCAATGGGGGTTAAGTGACTTGCCCAGGGTCACACAGCTGGGTAGTTCTGAGGCCAGGTTTGAACCTAAATCTGGATCTCTAGGCCTGGCTTTCAACCCACTGAGCTACCCAGCTGCCCCTGAATAAAAACTATTCTTGACAGAAGACGTGTTGATGAAACATGTTTCCCACCTCCTGGTATAGTCATTCTCGATCACCGAGAGACTACCACTATACCCACCTCCTGGTAGACAGTGGTAGACTTTAGAGACAGAATGAGGCATACATTTTCCAAAATAGACAATTTTGCTTGATTATATTTATTTGTGATGAGAAAGGCTTTTAAACAGGGCAGAGGAAGAAGCAGGAGAGTTGTCAAAAAGGGTTTACTGATTGATGACAGGGATTTACTAAAAAAAAAGAAATGAATATCAAATATTTTTAAAATAGAAGAGAGCAAAGTCTGGAAGGCTTGTGTGGGTACTTCTGTATTAAATGTATACTAATAATAACTAATATTTATATAATGTTTACTACATGTGAGGTTCTTACTTAGCCCTCACAACATCTCTGAGAAGAAGTTGCTATTATCATCCCCATTGATGAGGGAATGGAGAGAAACAGAAGTTAAGTGACTTGTTCAGGATGACCCAGCTGGTAAGTATTGTAAGTAGTAACCAAATCTAGGTCTTCCTAACCCCAAATCCAGATCTCTTGCCATTACCTCATGCTACCTCTCTGAGATTATAGCTATGGGGGTTCAAAACTACTCAGCACATGAACTTGTGCAAAATTAAATCTTTGAAATACGAACAAATAGTTTTAAAAAGAAGAAATACAAACTATCAACATCCAAATTTTTAAATAATTTTATATTGAAACCAAAGATATAAATGAAATGTTAAAACTAGAAGAAAGTTGAGAAAGAAAAGGAAAGGAAAGGAGAAGGGGGTACATGGAGTTGGTACAGTAGAGTTGTGAGGATCAGAGGGGAAAGTATATACAAAGCACTTTGCAAATTTAAGAGCACTATGAAAAGCAACATCTAGATAGCACCAGATCAGGAATCAGAAGGCCCTGGGTTCAAATCTGAATTCAGATATTTCTTGGGTGTGTGACTTTGGGCAAGTCACTTAACCCCAGTTGCCTAGCCCTTTCTGCTCTTCTGCCTCAGAGCTGATATTAAGTATTGATTCTTTTTTTTTTTTTTGAAAATTTTATTTATTTAGTCAATTTAGAACATTATTCCTTGGTTACAAGAATCATATTCTTTCCCTCCCTCTCCTACCTCTACCCTTCCCATAGTCGACACACAATTCCACTGGGTATTGCATGTGTCCTTGATCAGAAAGTATTTCCATGTTGTTGGTGTTTGCATTAGGTTGTTCATTTAGTCTACATCCCCAATCATTTCCCCTCGACTCATGTGATCAAACAGTTGTTTTTCTTCTGTGTTTCTAATCCCATAGTTTTCCCTCTGAATGTGGAAAGTGTTCTTTCTCATAGATCCCTCCAATTTGTTCAGGATCAATGCATTGCCACTAATGGAGAAGTCCATTACTTAAGTATTGATTCTAAGACAGAAGGTAAGTATTGATTCTAAGATAGAAGGTAAGGGTTGTGTTTTTTTTTTCAAAGCACTATGAAAAAGTCCATAGTTATTGTTAGCATTATTATTGTTGTCCTTAAAAATAACACTTGCTCCCTGCCAGCACTGGGAGAGGGAAGGAAAGGGAGAGAGGGAGATCAGTTCAGTCTTATAACTTGGAAAACATGTAATTGGTAAAATAAAATTAAATGCCCCAGGAAGTTTACTAGAATAGCAAGACTCTCTGGTAGATGTTGTCTACAGAGTAACTAAAGAAAAAGTGAAACCCGAGTTGAATTTCCTTGGTCCTCAGCTTGTCTTGGATGAGAAAAAAAAAATGAATGTCCCCCCCCTTCCTCTACATCCACACACCCTTCTTTCACAAGGCCAGCGTGCTTATCTAAGCCTCCCTGAGTGTCTCCCAGGAGCCCTTCTCTCACTGGGAGCTAGATGGCAATTGCTTCTTCCCTCACACCCGCTGGAATAACTCATGGCTGTGAAGCAACAGGCAGAGCTTCTCCCCAGGGACCAAATGGCATCAAGTGTCCAGGGATGAGAACCATGGAGCTAGCACAGAAGGCGCGGTCTCACACCACACATCCCAGGCCCTCTGGCTTCCTAGGCCGTCGCTGCCTCTTACTTCCCAAAGGATTCAGGAAGGTATTTTTCACAATACTAAAATGCTATCTGTTGCTCAAAGAGGATCACTGGCCTCAAAGAAGTTAGTTTTAAAGTGAAAATTAATGGATTTTTTTTACTGTAGTTTCTAATTTATTTCTTCAGTTTATTCTATCTACAGTATATTTAACAACAGAGGTTATTTTGCTGTGAGGCTTGTTTTTTGTTTGTTTGTTTGTGTTAGTTTATTTAAAAGTGCTTAAACAAAATGTTTGTTTATTGGGGAAATCATATTACATACCTCTTTCAATATGTCATAATATACTTTCAAATGGATATATAAATATGAGTCTGTCATTTATCTAGAGAAAAGGTAAACTAGAATAATTCTTTTGCAGTAGACAACTTTCTCTGGAAGTTTTCTTCTATTACTCTATTACAAAAGATTCATGGACTCCTAGGACAGCAGAGCTGGAAGACAGAGTTATGAATGGAGTTATCACTCCATTATTTATTAGACTCAAGAATAGAGATGGATCAAAAGATTGTAGCTTTAGAGGTAGAAGGGAACTTAAAGGACAAAGAAACAGACCAGCAGAGTTGCTGTGAGTCCACAATCATGGCAGAGATGGAACTAGAATCTAGGTCTACTGAATGCTTTACCAGGGGCAGGTAGGTGACTCAATGGATAGAAAGCAGGTCTGGAGACAGGAGATCCCTGAGTTCAAATCTGGACTCAGGTACTTCCTGGCTATGTGACCCTGGGAAAGTCCCTTGACGTCCCTTGACCCCTATTGCCTACACCTTCTGCCTTGGACCCAATACTTAGAATCAATGCTAAGACAGAAGGTAAGTTTTGTTTTTTTTTAAATTTATTATGACTATTCCAGCTGAACAAATTGTGATAGCTGTTGGTGATGGGAATTCTACTGTGCTATAAGAAACGATAAGCTGGATAATTCTGAGGGACTTATGACAAAGAATGCTCTCCACCTCCAGAGAAAAAACGGATGGAGTAGGAATGCAGATCAAAGCATATTCTTTCACACTAGTTTATTTATGGTTTTATTTGGGGCTTTTGGTTTTACATGAGTATTCTCTCACATCTCTGAGAAGTGGGAACAAGGGAGATAATTTGCATCTTACAATTATTAGTAAAATGAAATATTTTTGAATAAAAAATAAAATTTACTATTTCCATTACATCATGTTGTTTCATACTGTAGGTGGATGGAGAGAAAGTGGTCACACACTAGTTTAATACTCCTCCCACATGTCTCCTTTATATCATACTTTATTTCCCTCCTTTACAGCCTTTCATGTGTTCCCTTTTCTCCTCCATTTTAAAATAGTGCAATAGTTTTTTTTTTTAAACCCTTACTCTCTGTCTTATTATTAACTCTAACACAAAAGGGTAAAAACTAAATGACTTGCCCAGAGTCACACAGCTAAGAAGTGTCTGAGGCCAGATTTGAACCCAAGTCCTTCTGTCTTCAGGCCTGGTACTCTATCCACTGTGCTATCTCACTGTCCTGAGCAATAAGTTTTGATTTCTGGAATTACATTTTTAATTACCGAACCTTAGGAGATGAAAAAGACCTCAAAGGCTACTTGATCCATCCTGTGCCTGCCTGAAATTCACCTCTATGATGTCCAGTAAATGGTCACCCAGCCCTCACTTAGTGCACTACTTCCCAAGTAAGTCCATTCCATTTTTGGAAAGATCTAATTTTTTATCTAGAACTTAGATCTGCTTCTCTGCAGCTTTCATCTCTGATCACAACCTTGTCTTCTCCCCCATGTTTAAAAAAGATCTAATCTACACTTTCACTTGACTGTCCTTCAGATATATGAAGATGGTTATGGTGTTCCTGCCAGATCTTTTCTTAATCTTCCTAAAAATCCTCCATTCCTTCAACTAATCATTTAGTAGTGTGCTGGTAAACGTTTAACAACTAGCTTTCTGGGGGAAAAAAATAGTATGCACAACACCACTTTTACGTTTAATCTGAATTAACATTTTCTCTCTCCATCACTTTTTGAAGTCCAGACAATCAACAAAATGATCAATCAAAGCCTTGATTTGTAGCTTATGAGTTGGTACATGATGGTCTCTACTCCCCTAACTATCCTGGCCATCCTTTTGTAGATGAAGTTTACTTTGTCAATGTCCTTTATAAAATGTGGTACCCAGAACAGAACGCAATACTTCACATGTCATATCACAGAAGGGGTAACAGAACTATCATTTCCCTTGCTTTGGATACTGTTTCTCAATAAATCTTGGGATTACATTAATTTTCTGGCTGCACTGATAACCAGCTTAGAGTTCACTAAGATCCACTGATCTTTTTCCCACTGGAACTATTATTCAACTCTGCCTCTTTTTTTTTTTCAAGTCTATGATTTCAAATTTATTTCTGTTAAATTTCATCCCATTAGATTCAGTTCATCGATCTGGTCCACTTAGACCTTTTTATGTCTTGATTCTGTCATCCACTACATTAGCTATTCCTCCTGGCTTTGTATCACCTACAAATTTTAAAAGTATATCATTCATACCTTAAGCCAAGTCATTCATTAAAATGTTTAATAGTACAAGGAAAACACAGGGGAAAAGATTGACCTCCTGGGACACTTTGCTAGATATCTATAAACCACATTTGCTAGTTGACATCAGGTTATTAATGGACCTCTTTGGGTCCAGGCATCTGCCCAGTCCTAAATCTATCTAACTACTATCATCTAGCCCCCATTTCTCCATCTTATACTTGAGAATAACATGAGGGACAGGGCTAGAAGGACCCTCACATGTCATAGGGTCATAGATAGAGAGCTAGGATAGATCTGGTCCCATGGCCTCATTTTATAGACGAGAAAACTGAAGCCTAGGGGCAGTAAGATGACTCAGTGGATTTAAAGCCAGGTCCAGAGACAGGAGGTACTGAGTTCAAAACTAGCCTCAGACAGTTTCTTGCTGGGCAAGTCACTTAACCCCCACTGCCTAGCTCTATAGTATTGACTCTAAGTAAGGGTGGTTGTTGTTTAATGAAGAAAGAAAAGAAAACTGAGGCCTAGAGAGTTTGAGTAACTTTGCTTAAGGCTACATTGGTGAATAAGCATCAGAGTTGGGAATTGAACCCCAAACCTCTGGCCTTGAATCTATAATACTTACCACAGTATCATAACCCATCCCTTCGTGAAATGTGGAAATCCATCTAAACTGTGTTGGACAACATTTCCCTGATTGACTTGACTATTTCTCCATTAGCTGCACTATGTCTTGAGATCTTCTGTTGGTAAGAAATTACACAACACTTAATATTGCCTGTTTTTGAAAAAAATGGATCTTTTCTGTTATCCTAGCAGCAGGCACCCGAAAGTCAGCTGTATGTGCCTAGAGACAGCTGTGCGATCGCCACATCACTCCAATGGCACTCTCTCTAGTCCTGACCCTTCCAATTCCTTCTACATCATGGGGTCAACTATATGAGTGTGTGGGTTAAGCATGAGCAGCTGGCCATGAGCAGGGCTACCTTACTCCTGCCTCTCATACAAGACCATGCAACACCCAGGGGACTACCTTTTACCTGATTACAATAGCCAACGTAACTCACTTCTTTGGGCTCATTAAGTCTGAAGCTAATAACTAGTGTCCTTGGTGATCTCTCTAATTAACCTGCAGGTCTTCCATGATTAAGGCAAATAAAGACACAAGGAAACTACCCCCCAAAGCTGATTTGTCTGAATTTCTCCACTCTTGGGTATTTCTCCTTCATTTTTCCTAAGACTCCATTTCACCCCTACACCAATTCTGACCATGATTCTAGTCGGTTTTCCCTTTTCCTTTCATACTTCCAGATTTCAGCATTAGGTTACTGAGCTATATGCTTCTGGGTGGAAAGAGCTCACTTATCTTTGTATCTCTCCATCACTGTCTTTAACACAAGTTGTTGTATTTTTGAATTCAGTATTTTTCCATAGGTTACATGATTCATGTTCTCTTCTTCCCCTTTTCCCTCTTCCCTCCTGGAGCTGACAAGCAATTCCACTGGGTTATACATGCATTATTACTCAATTCATTTGAGGTTTTCTTGGCAAAGACACTGGAATGGTTTGCTATTTCCTTCTCCAGTTCATTTTACAGATGAGAAAACTGAGGCAAACAGGTTTAAGTGACTTGTCCAAGGTCACACATCTAGTTCCTAAGGCTGGATTTGGACTCATCCACTAACTGCTCCTAACTGCCCAGGTATAACACAAAATGAAAGTATAACAAAGGTTTGTTGAATGAATAAATAAATAAGAGAGAAAGAGAGAGCAGGACAGAAGAGAGAAGAAAGAAAATGAAGATAGGAAGGTAACATGAAAATAAAGATGGAGTCAAGAAAAAGTTATTCACTTAATGTCTCTGGACTTCACTTTCTTCATATGGAAAATGAAGAAATTAGATTAGACTGCTGAGGTTGCTTCTAGCTCTTCAATCTCCTATTACCACTGATTGAACAAACAAACATCTCATAAAGCTCTTTATCTGTGGGAAACCTCCCTATTTTCACTTCTCCAATTTCCACCTAGTAGAAAATAAATTTCCAGAAGGCAGAGATTGTTTTATTTTTGTTTTTATAGCTAGAGCACTGGGTTTAAAATCAGAAAAACTTATCTTTAATGAGTTCAAATCTGGTCTCAGACATTAGCTGTATGACCCTGGATGAGTCACTTAACTCTGTCTGCCTCAGTTTCCTTGCCTGTCAAATGAGGAGAAATGGCAAAACACTCCAGTACCTCTGCCAAGAAAACCAGAAATGGGCTTACAGAGAGTCAGACATGACTGAAAAATTACTAAATACCACCAAAGCCAAAGAGTGGACAGCCCTTCACCTGAAGCTGATTAGAAAAAGGGGCTATTCCCTCTCAAACATCAGAGGATTACTTGATTGCCAAAACACCTTCACCAAGAATTAGAGCTCTTTCTTCATTTCACAGCCATCAAAGGAAACAAAATGGAAGCTGAGGTGCCTACTCAGAGATACCATTCAGCACAAGGAAGAGGCCATACATTTCATTCTTGACAGTTGATTATCCCCCCCAAATACTTTAGAATCAGAGATGGCCTTTATAGCAAGGGTATTCACAATAGCACATGCTTGCTGCCAAGGTCACATTAATCATTCCTCAATGACCTGACCCACTTACTGTCCACCACATGGGGGGGGGGGAGTTTATGCTTGGGAAATAGTTCTGCTGAAGTGATTTCTTGTGGAGTTATATAAGGATGTACAAGGAACCCGCTGTGGCCCCACAGACCGTCTCAGGAAGGCAGGAAGAGACAGACATACAATCTCCTGTGTCCTCTTGGCTGCCAAGACCAGGCTGCAGATTACAGATGTCAACAGTAAAGAGGATTTTCCAAAACAACAACAACCCTACTCCCATGGGTATCCCCATACCAGGTCTCAGGGAACATAAGGGTGATTATGTAAATATACACACACATTCAACTTTCTGTGAACTTCTCTTCCTCCTTAGTTGGTTTTCTGGTTTTCTTAACTGAATACACCCAAGTAATCCAAAAGCCTATTCAATCTCATGTCTCTTACATATTCTTACATTCTTTACAATTAAAAAAAATGATAGAGGGTCTTATTTCCCCTTAAGGCTGAGTCTCTAAGTTTCTTTTTGTTTCATTCCTGCCTAACCAGCAATATAACAGACAGAATGATGGAGGAAAGACAACTTCAAATAGAAATCTGTAAGCAAGACTTAAACTCGGTATCTAACAACACACAGGTACATAGTCAAAATCTCAGGTCCCTCTATTCCCAGGCCACATTGATGTCTCATCTCTTGGCTTTGATTTCTCTTACAGAACACTCCTTTTGGCCCTTAAAGAACACTACCAGGGGCAGCTGGATGGCTCGATGGATTGATCCTGGGTTCAAATTGACCTCACACACTTCCTAGTTGTGTGACCCTGGGCAAGTCACTTGATCCCCATTGCCTAGCCCTTACTGTTCTTCTGCCTTAGAACCAATACACAGCATTGATTCCAAGATGGAAGATAAAGATTTTTTTAAAAAAATAAAGAACATTACCCAATTCAATACAGCAAACTATTTGTTAAGGATTCACCATGTGGGAAATAGTATACTAGATGCTAGCATAAGACGATAAGAGAAAAAAACTGTCCCTTCAGCTTTTTGTAGGGAACTGTATATGATTATATTTCCTGAATACATGACCTAACTCTACTGTAAGCTTATTGGAGGCAAAATAATAATACATCTCTCTCATATCCTGCAAAATACTTTATTTTCATTAGAAAACTGCTTGTTGTTGCCTCACAGAGGCACAGAGAATTTTTATAGTCCCTGAACCAAAAACAGTAAGCTGAAAACTCACTCACTGTCTATAATTCTAGCTGATGTTTGGGACAGTGGGATAAAAGGGAGGTCAAAAAAAGAGACAATCTAGATTAAGGGCCTAAATATTTATACTGTTGATGTTAGTGAACATTCATTTTATGGGTTATTCCATCTAACAAGTCCCTCTCAAATCCCACTTTCTCTAGATGTGATCTCTTCCAGAATCCTTTTCACTTGCTGTCCTGTCTCATGCTTAATTATCTTTCCACATGCATTTTTCCCCCCTTGGAACTTATTTAGTTTTTGACAGACATAGGCAGAAGATATAATCCATCTACATGATACCAAGAACTTAAATTGCAGGTCAAGTCAAGAACAATGGGGAGCTACACAGTGGGCAAGAATAGTTAGCTATGTTTTCCCAAAGTGAACTGCTCAAAGAAAATTGCATGAAGGATAACATCAGACACATACATGACATGAATGACCAAGTAAAGGAGGGAAGCTGGTCAAATAGTTACAGCAAGACACTGACTGTCTTGACTGACTGTCAAGAGATCCAAAGGACTAGTCTCAGCTTGGGATAAGGATCTTAGTTCACCCTTTGGAGTGGCTGATCTTTTTGCCTAAAACTGAGGGTGAACTCTAAGACAGGACAAACTGGTATGCTCAAAAAAATGAGCCTAAGTCTGGGGCTAAACCCTGACCTGATCAAGACCAGAGTGAGATCAAAAGCTTACACCTAAGCCAGAGGTAAGTCTTTAAGTTCTTAGCATCTCAAGGGTCAATTGAATCAGCAGGGGGAGGGGGCTCTCAGAGCTCTTAGCCCTCAGACCATCATACCATCCCCCCAAACCTACCTATAATTAGGGAAAATGAGCAAACAACAAAAAAAGCACTTAACTTTAAAAAATTTTTATGGAGACAAAGAGTAAGGTGCAGACATGGAAGGGGACAGTGAAAGCAAAGAAAACACATGCAAAGCCCAAAAGAAAAATATGGATTGGACACAGATTCTGGAAGAACTCAAAAAGGACTTAAAAAACCAATTAAGAGAGTCAGAGGAAATATGGGAAAGAGAAATGAAAGTGATGCAAGAAAAAATGGGCCAGTTGAAAAAGGAGAATCAAAAACTGACAGAGGAAAATAAAGCTTTAAAAATAAGAACTGATCATCTAGAAACTAATGATTTTATGTAGGCTATTAATATTATCACTATTATTATAAATACAACCATCTAATTTTACAGATAAAAAAATGGAAACCCAGTGAAGTGATTTGCCCAACATCACATAATCTTAGAGGTAGAACTCAAGCCCAAATCCTTTGGCTTAAAATCCAGCACATTTTCCATGATGTCATTCTGGTCCTTAGTAAGAATGGGTGGCCAACTTCTGGACTCTATAGAACAAGAAGCAGGTCAATGGCTAAAATCTGCCCAAAGCTAGACAAATGAACAGGTCAGCCCTGTTTTCAGTGGCTGATATTTTTCTTCAAACTCATGTAATTATCCAGGAAAAACTTAATTCCAGGCAATCAAAAAATATTGACTATAGGCCTGCTATATGTTAGGCACTCTAGGATACAGAGAAGCAGATATTAAAAATACAGTTTCTATCCTCTAGAGCTTAGAATCTGTATTTGTACATATATACTTATTATTTTACATACATATATCTTACATAGTTATTATTTTACATATATACTTTATATATGCATATGTATAACTTGGCATCATATTAAAAATGAAGGTCAAATGAATAATATGCTGTGGATTGTCAGAGAAGGAAGACAGCAACATGGACTGCAGTGATTACAGAAGTTTCATGAATGATGTATGATATGACTGGAGCCCTGAAGGATGAGTGGCCTTTCATAGTTTACCTTATAAAGAACTTTAAAACTATATCACTCATTTGAATCTCAAAAACAATTCTAGGAGTAGGGAAGGGAGGAATATTTATGTCCATTTTATAGATGAGGTAAACAGGGTTAAGAGACTTGCCCAGGATCACATAACGAATAAGTATCTGAGGTCAGATTTTAACTCAGGAAAATGAATCTTCCTGACTCTAGGCCCAGCACTCAGTGCCCCAAATACTTGTCAGTATTCTTTGGCACTTACCACTGGAGAACTTTCCAAAGAGGGATGGATGAAATGAAGATGTTTGGGGGACAATGAAGAAACCAGCCTATTGGGGCAAGGACATTTGGAGAAGGACACAGTGATAAGAATGGAGCCTTTAAGTTTACTTCCAAAGGTATTTATATAACCAAAGGTTCATCCTTCCAAAGGTAGGAAAGCAACTTAGTAAAATGCCATGAAGCTGATTTGGATGAACTTTCAGTTGCCTCCATGTTTTAACTCCCTTGTGCATCCCCTTAACCCAATCTGCTACATCTTGTTGGGTAGAAGACTTACCAAGCTTGATGTCTCCATCCAAGGTCATCAGCACATTGCCAGCCTTCAGGTCCCGGTGAATGATCTTCTTACTATGTAAGTAGGCGAGGGCCTCTAACATCTGACGGCAGATTACCTGAATCTGAGGCTCTGTGAGTCCTCTATCCAACTCTGTGGGCAAAAATCAACAGAGAAAGGATTAGACATCTTTAAACAAGCCAACAGTTGTCTGGATCTTTGGATACTCTAGGCAATCAGACCTTTCCTCTAGCCAAGTTAGATACACACCTTAGATGCCTAAAGGCATTCTCCATCTAATCAAGGGGCAGGCTCTGTATATGAACTGACAAATAGCTGTACAGTGGTTCACATAGCCTTTGCATTCTGGTTCTGGCAAGGACACTAAGGGACACATTGAGTACAAGAAAAGAAGGAAGGAAGGAAGGAAGGAAGGAGGAAAGAAGGGAGGGGGAGAGAGAAAGGAAAGAGAGAAAAAGAGAATGGAAGGAAGGAAAAGAGAGAGAGAGAATATAGACAATTATAATGAGAAGCAACCTCAGCCCCAGAGAATAAACAAGAAAATGTATTTCCTTCTACTCTTCGTAGAGGTACAGGACTATGGGAATGGAATATTATATATATATATATATATATATATATATATACATATATATATATATATATATATATTTCCAGACATTTTTTCTAGTCTATTACAAATGAAGGGGTTAGGGGAGGGGAAAGAGACACAACTGGAAATGAGTGTTATATGAAAATCAATTTTTCTTTTAAAAAAAAAAAGTAAAAAAAGACAAGGGCATGGACCAATATGTGGTGGGAGGACAATCATCATTGAGATTTTTAAAAATTTTGCTATCTAAGAAAGATAATTCAGAGTTGGAAGGGACCTCAGAGATAGCTGATATGACCTCTTCAGGAAAGGTTGCTCTATTATCCAACTTCTATGCAAAACATTAAAAAAATTTCTTTCCCCCTTCTAAATCCTGACTCCTTATACTAAAATCAGGAGCACTTTCTCCCTCCTACTATTCCTAAGGTGCACACAAAATGCTCCATCCAAGTCTGGGAAATAATGCTTCCCCAGGTGGCAAGCTTGCAGCACTTCCCAGCTCCCACAGTCAGAGAAAAGACCTTCAGTCCAGGGAGCTGCCATAATGCCATGTTTATATGGCCCTCTCTCAATGTGGCTCTCAGTCTGCAAATCCCTCCAGGCTCTCTTCCTGGCTGTAGCCTGGTGCTTCATCCCATCTTTCATCTGTTTATCCATTGTTTCACCTCATAATCCTGCTCAAGTTATTTAGCCTCCAAATTACTTGGCCTTCTTAATTACTCTGCCAATTATAAAAAGAGGATAAGTTCCCTATCATTTTCCTACCTTTGAAGAGAAGAAGTTAAGCTATAACATGGAGTCACCCTAGTAAAGACAGGACATATAAAGAGCTTTATCATTTTTCAAAATGCCCTCCCCAGCTACTGTACTATTTTATCTTCCTAACTAGCAAACAGGTGGGGCATAGTCTTCATGACTCTTCCTATCCAAACAAAATGCAGCAGCGATAAAAGTACTGGACTTGGGGCTAGGAAAGTCTGGGTTTGAATCACACCCAAGAATCACATCCAATCACACACTAGCTGTGGGACCCTGAACAAGTCACTGTTCCACTGTGCCACATCTGCCACAGTTTCCTAATCTGTGGAATGGAGATAATAATAGCACCTACTTCCCAAGATAATTTATAAAGCCTGAAACACAGTGCCTGGAATATAGTCAGTACTATGAAAATGCTATTATTATTAGCTAATGTTACTTGCTTTATACCTTGAAGAAGTCACTCAATCTCCCCTTTGATCTGAGGATTCTCCATCTTCATCTGGATCTGTTGACCTCTAAGGTCCCTTTCATCCCTACATTTATGATCATGTTGCAGAAGGTGAAGACATATAATAAGTGAGAAAGGGGGCAAGCTGGGTAGCTCAGTGGATTAGAGAGTCAAGCCTGAAGACAGGAGGTCCTAGGTTCAAATCTGATCTTAGACATTTCCTAGCTGTCACTGGGCACGTCACTTAACCCCCATTGCCTAGCCCTTACCACTCTTCTGTTTTGGAACCAAAGAAGGTAAGGGTTTAAAAAAAAAGTGAGAGAGATATAAGAGGTGACCAACTCATAGGAGGCAACAAATACCTCAGAGAAGGAAATTCTCAAAGACATGACCACATGATTTTCGGTCTTTGAATAGTCTGGATCATAGATTTAGAGCTGGGAGGGATTTCAGAGGTGATCTAGTCCAGTTTCCTTATTTTACAGAATAAGAAACTAAGGTGCAGAGGTAGAATGACTTACCTAGGGTCACACTTGCTTAAATGGAAGAAGTGAGATTTGAACCCAAGTCATAAGATCACTGATTTGGAGCTGCAAGGAATTTTGGAGACTATCAAATCCTACCCTACCCCCAATTTTTAAAAATGGGTTTTTACTAACATCTTTTGTTTTCATATCACCTATATTTTTCTCTACATTTCTTCCCATCTATCTCCCTAAGAGCCATCCTTTATAACAAAGGAGTTTTGTTGGGTTTTTTCCCCAGTAAAAAAGGAAGCTAAAAACATTTCAACAGGGTTGATCAGTATGTTGAAATAATATGATATCACATGCAATATTCCACATGTATGGACTCCCTTCTCCAATAACGGTATGGGGATAAGTATCTTCTCATACCTCTTCTCTAGCACCAAGCTTTAACCTCCTCACTTCATATGAGGAAAATAAGGAACAGAGATATCACAATTTGCCCACTATCACACCACTTTGCTTGAAGCAGGATTTGAACTCAGGTGATCCTGAATTCAAGTCCAAGTCCAGGAATCACTCTATGTCATGCAAATGCAACACTCTTTCCTTTACACCACACTGCATAACCTGGGTTCTGAACACATCCCATATTTCCAAACTTCCTAAAAGAGAATCAATGCTAAAGAAGGCCCTTGGCCAGCTGGGTCCACACCAGAACTAATATGACTAGATATAGAATTCTGCCTAGTAGGCCATATGTTGCTTTTGGCTTGTACTGTAAGAATTCCAACTTTAGGGATCCTTGCATATTTGCAGGGAGTGAAGGAGACTCACCTAACATGATGGCATCCACTGCTCCACCAGGACAAAATTCAATCATAATCTGCAAGGATAAAAAAACAAAGAATCCAAACAAATGAGAATCCAAAGAAAGAGAATGAATGGAGTCACCAGGCTATGAAGAGGTCTAACAACTCCAGACCAAAAAAGAAAAAGAAAAAGATAGTGAACATACTTTGACCCAGAGATCCTACTGATACCAAAGAGGTCAAAGAAAGAGGTTTCAAATACATTGTAATATTCAAAGGAATACCTTTTGTACTAACAAAGAATTGGAAACAAAGTAGACACTTGTTGACTGAGAAACAGATGAACATATCATGGTATATGATTGTAACAATATTATTGTGCTGTCTTCTGACATGCAGCATGAGAAGGATTCAGAGAAGTATGGGAAATGTTTGAAATGATGCAAAGGGCAATATGCAGGGCCAGGAAAAAATGGCAAAACAGTGTATTTGGAAAGAAAAAAATTAAAATTAGAAGATATATATATATATATATATATATATATATATATATATCTTCTATAATAACTAAGCTTGGCCCTCAAGAAGAGAAGAGACAATGTAAGACACAGGTAGGGTGAGGAATTGTGGAAATGGAGCACTGCATATACTGTCAGACTCAGTAGAATGTTGGCTAGTTTTGCTGAACTGCTTTCTTCTCTTTCTTTGTAACTCTTTGTTGTAAGTGATGGTTTGGAGGAATGTAGGGGAAATATATTTGGAAATGAAGGTTGTATAAAAACAAAAGATATCTATATTTACATATTGGGGAGTCAGAGAGAAAGGGAAGGAAGGGAGAGACAGACAGACATAGAGAGAAGGAGAGAGATTTTAATGAAGCTTCCATACTACTAAGGACTGATTGGGCTATTTCTTGGTGATTGTCTTCACCAGGGACACTCATCACTACTACCTCTCAAGAGCTAACCACAACATATAAAAATAAGTTACTTTGTGTGTTTCTTCCATTGCCTAGAGTTGTTTCTAGTATTATCCATCACCATTACCATCACCACTACTACCCAAATAAAAGGAAAAAAGAAAAATCATTGTGGAAACTCTCTTTACTAGGGGTGGTTAGGAAGGAAGGAAGGAAGGAAGGAAGGAAGGAAGGAAGGAAGGAAGGAAGGAAGGAAGGAAGGAAGGAAGGAAGGAAGGAAGGAAGGAAGGAAGGAAGGAAGGAAGGAAGGAAGGAAGGAAGGGACATTTTGAAAAGGGAATGTTTTATGAAAGAGAAGGCCTGCCTGCGCACATACTGTTTCTTCCTTGCTAGATGCCTCACTAGATGTATACCTCATTTTATGAGAAAGAGTGCAAAGAAATAAATGTGTACATTCTCTTCTTCATCCCTTCAGGTTAACTGAACAAATGTTTATTAAATGCCATCTAGACTCCTTTTTTCATTCATACAATAGCGATGTATTGAACCCCTAATTCTAAGCACTTGGCACAGTGCTAGGCACTGAAAGAGATACAAAGAATCCTAGTGCTCCCTGTCCCCCAGTGTAGTTGGGATGATGATATTAATAAGATCACAATTATAGCCTTTTCAGGTTTGCAAAGGCATATATTTGTGTATACATAATTACAATCTGATTTGATCCTTATAATAATAGTTCTTTGAGGGAGGTGCTAATTTATAAACCCCATTTTATAAATAAGGAAAAATCTTAGAAAGGTTAAGTGACTTTTGCAGGGTCACATAGCTAGTAAGTATCTGAGGCAGGATTAGAACCCAGGTCTAATCAACTCCAAGACTAGCATTCTACACACAAAGTTCTCACAAAGCAATATTTTACACTTTGACAAAAGAGTAATTATTCTCAAATTTTGAGTATGCACTGTAAGAGCAGAGTGAAAGGAGGAGGTTTGGAATGTTCAGAGTGGTTTGATGGAGAGAGGTGGACCATTGGAACCCCAGAGAAAAGGAGCCTGGGAAAGGACCAAGGAAACCTGGGAAAGAACCCAGGAGGAGGAAGAGGGGCTTTTTGGTCGGGGACCTCAGGGAGACTGAGTGGACTCAGTGGATTCTCTGAACTGCTGGAGACAGACTGAAGCCATCCCAAAAAATTACCTGGAAGACTTCATCTTGAACCCTGGTGTTGCCTGTCAGCCTTTATCAACCATAAGGATGGAAAACTGATCCCTTCAGACCTGGAGGGTCAAGGACTCAGATGGCCTCTGAGCTGATCCCTACAGACCTGCACTCATACCTGACTCAATCCAATCCTGGTTATATTTTGAAACTATAGCTAGTTTAAGAGTTAGGGGAAAGGGAAGGTGAATCCTTAGTTTGGCTCAGGGCCATCCAGAGAGAAGAACCTTTGGGGTCAGAGTTAGGGACTGACTTCCTTTGTGCCTTTACCCATTCCCTGATTCCTACTACCTCACTAAACTACATCAAAAATTAAACTACATCTAAATCGAAGAGGAGTACTATTATTTCAGGGGGACATAGAGGGAGCAGGACCTAAGGATAGCCGATCAACCACACACTGTTTCTGTCAGACCCCTGCCAAGCAGCCTTGATCCAGGGGGAGGCCTGTCCCTCACCTTCTCTGGGGTATATTTAACATCAATCAATAGAGAAGACCAGGCTACCATCAGGCCCATTCATGGGAACCCCATCTTTCCTGAGAATTACCCTCTTGGCCCAGCTCTAGTGTGGGGCTGAGGGAGAGACCTGGGCAGTCATATTCCACCCAGACCTCATGCTTACATTCCCTCACTAGAGCAGAGATAGTCACTTATTAGTTAATCATGACAGCTTCCCTAAGTAACCATTACAGAGCACTCTTTTTTTAATACTAGAAGATCCTGATGACCCCCACATGACAGCAGATTAATATCCATAGACTAATACCTGACAAAACTTTACTATGAATGCAGCAATGCTTTTATATTGATTTCTGTTTCATTAGTCACAGTAGCATCTGTGTACATTTGAGACAGCAATACCCATGAATTGGAGTCATTTTTTGTTCAGTCTCCAGAAGGTAGGTTAATTAATTCAAAGATGGCTTCACATATCCCTGGCAATTACTCCACAAACCCTGTGCTTTGGGAACCAATTAGACAGATCATGAATTCAGAAGAATTGGGGGAGGGGAGGAGGAACAATCTCTGTTTTCCATTTAGGAGGAAAAGGTAGCCCCAAACATCCTCTCTTAAAGGCACCTGATTCCCTGAGTGGATAAGTATATCAGGCAAGATTTCTTGAGCCTGGGAGTGGATGAAGCCGACATTTAGAACATGCCAGAAAAATGAGCTGTCTGTCAGAGTTAAGAATTGGTGTTATGCCAAACATTGATGCAAGGGTCCTTTTTTTTGAGGTAGTAAGGAAGCAAAAACAAAAGTGGCTATCCATTGCCAGTGGAACCAACTGAAGGACATATGAATGTGATGGAATATTGAGCTATACAAAATGATAGCTATGAGGAATTCATAGAAACTTGGAAAGTCTCCTAGGAATTGATATGGGACAAAGTAAGTAGAACCAAGAAAATAAAAGATTTCATGATAATGTAAAAGGAAAAGAAAGAGGAAGCAGCTGGGTAGCTCAGTGGATTGAGAGCCAGGCCTAGAGACGGGAGGTCCTAGATCCAAATCTGGACTCAGACACTTCCTAGCTGTGTGGCCCTGGGCAAGTCACTTAACCCCCATTGCCTAGCCCTTACCACTCTTCTGCCTTAGAACCAATACACAGTATTGATCCTAAGATGGAAGGTAAGTAAATTTAAAAAAAAAAGGAAAAGAAAGAGCAATGATTTCATCTATGTAGGAAACTTGAAGTATCAGACCTTTTTCTATCAGTGAAGATCTCAACTCATATGTTATTTAGTTGATAAATCCTATGAGGAGCATAGGGCTAAGAGAGATTAAGTGCTATGTCCAGTGTCAAAGGTCAAATTTGAACCCAGACCCTCCTGACTATAAGCCTAGTATTTGAAGGATATTCAGTATGCTAACCAATCCAGTATTCCAAAGTAAAGGCTATGGTTTTAACATGAGTGGTTAAAGGACACCTAGATGATGTAGTGGATATAGAATAGGACCTGGAATCGGGAAGACCTGATTTCCAATCCAAGAACAGACTCTTATTAGCTAAGTGACCCTGGGTAAGTCACTTAACTTTAGTCTCATCTGTAAAGTAGAAGTAATAATAGGATCTATTTCTGAGAGATAATGTATGATAAAAATGAAATATTTGTAAAGTGCTTTGCAGACTTCAAAGCACTATATAAATGCTAGACACTGTTATTGTTATTATTATTAGATAGGGTCCTAGACCTGGTGTCATAAAGACTTGGGATCAAATTTTATCTTATATGCCTACTAGTTGTGTCATATTGGCAAGTTATCATTTTTTATGCCTTAGTTCATTCATCTGTAAAATGAAAATCACAATAGTACTTATTTTACAGGGTTGTTCTAAGAAAAAAAAAGTGAGATAAAATATATAAAACACTTTGTAAGCCTCAAAGAATTATATAAATGTTCTAACATACAATTATTATTATTTTACTAAGGTCTAGAAAACTGAAGTGACTTGCCAAAGGCCACATAGCTATCTAATGACTACAAAGCACCCGTGTCTAAAATTCAATATGCTAAAAAATGAAATATCTCTGCCTCTTGCCCTTCCCTCCCCATCAACTCCTTCTCCCAACTTCCTTATTTCTATTCATGGCAACTACAGTTCTCTTCCAGTCACCCAGACTCAAAACCTCACTGCCATCTTTTACTCCTCGTTCTCTCCTCAGCCTCCACAGCTAATCAGTTGTCCCCCTTCCTTTTCATTCCATGCTCAGTGCCTCAGTCTCAATTATCTTGTGTCTGGATCATGGCAGCATACTGCTTACTGGCTGCCTTGACTCTAGTCTGTCCCTTTTCAATTTGTCCCAATCACCATAGCTGGAGTTATCTTCTTAAAATGCATCTTTGATCAAGTCGGTTCCCTATTTTTAAGTTTTCAAAGGTTCTTTAGCGCCTACCAAATAGAATATAAATTCCTCAATGAACTCTTCAAAGCCTTCCAAAATCCATCTCCAAACTATATTTCTAATCTATCTATATTTCTAATCTAATCTATTATTCTCCCAAACATACCTACCTGGTCTTCTACACAAAACAAGCTACTTGACTTCTCCTGGATATATGTAATACTTTCCAGTCTCCCATATTCCTTGCCACAGTGTACTCATCCTTATTTATCAGTACTGAAGGGACTCTTTTTGTTGTTTAAGAAAACGGAAAAAGAGCCCCAAACCTATGATCTCTGATCTTTCTCTCTCTGTCTCTGTCTCTCTCTTCTCCCCTCCTAAAAAGCACTTCTCAGCTTTCTGTTTTCGATTTCCTGTTTGCTATTAAGTCCCTACAAATCCATTTTCCCAAGGAGCATAGAAGAAGGCGTGGGCCTCTGGAGTTGCTGGCTAGTACATTGAAGGAAGCTTTCTTGTACTTTAAACAATGAAGGAAAGCATCCAGTTATGTTCTGGCTTGGCCAAAGGCAGTATTCAAGCCAGAGAAGGGGGTAATGGCCTGTTTGATTTGGAGAGACCTCCACTATGCTTGTTTGACCTCTGAGAGACCTCTTGTTAAATGTAAAGCATGAAAGAGTGAACACAGAGAGGCTAACTATGAAAATTGCCATACTTCACTGAGGGCCTCCCCTGGAATGCAGAAATCAGGCTATAGGTCCAGGGCAAATAGAAGGGGTGGACACAGGAAACAGGAAGACTCAAATAGGGTGTGTGTGCCTCCAGGCTGGCCTCAGAGGCAAAGAAGGATGAAACTGAGAAATCCTTCTAGCAGCTAAGATTTGACCAGTCACAAAAAACGCCAATTCCTTTCATGTCTACTGTTCCCAAGTCACATGCCAACATGCAGCACTAAATAAATAAATCCCAAAGGCCAAGTGTCTGTTCCTGAGCACAATGGTTTCTCTGGCTCCAACACTGCCTAAGGTAGCTCTTTATACTTCTACTTTTCATCTCCTAAGTTAAGAAGGCCCAATGAACAGAGCATGATTTTAAAAGTCTATGAGTTTCGTTCATTTTGGCCATGGGATTAAGACAATGAGTTCAGCTTAGGCTTTTTTTGTTGCTGTTTAGCCATTTATAGTCATGTCTGACCCTTTGTGACCTCTTTAGGGAGTTTTTTGGCAAAGACACTGGTTTGCCATTTCCTTCTCCAATTCATTTGACAGATGAGAAATTGAGGCAGACAAGGTTAAGTGACTTGCTCAGGGTCACACAGCTAGTATCTGATTCCATTGAGGGTTTTCTTGGCAAAGACACTAGAAAGGTTTGTCACTTCCTTCTCCAGATCATTTGACAGATGAAGAAATTGAGGCAGACAATACTTAGCATTGATTCTAAGCCAGAAAGGAAGGTTTTTGTTTTATGTTTTTTTAAAGAAGCAGCTAAGTGGCATAGAGGACTGAGCACTGGACATGTAATCAGGAAGAACTGAATTAAAATCCAGCATCAGATCTTTATTAGCTGAGTGATCCTGGGAAAATCACTTAACCTCTGACTGCCTTAGGTTCTTCATCTGTAAAATGGAATTTATAATAACACCAATTTCCCAGGATTGTTATGAGGATAAAATGAGATGTTAGTAAAGAACTTTGCAAACCTTGAAACACTCTAAAAATGCTAATTATTCTTATTGCTATTATTAAATAATAATAAAACAATGATAATAATAATAGATATGTATTTGGTGTGAGGGAAAGGGCTCCAAGGCAATCAGATCTGTGAGCAGGAAAATTGTACTTTGGAAAAGTAGCTTTTTCCCAAAAGACTCTGGAAATTAGTGCATTCAATCTGGGGAACTTTAAAAACAGCACACAGCCCAGCATCAGGGCTACAGGTCAGCGGGAAAGAAGACAAGGTTAGGGCCTGGGGAGATGGGGGGAGGAAAAGACCAGGACCTTGGATTCTTTATAGTGGCTTTTGGGTTGGTGCCTATGGTCACTTTTTTAAGATCACTTGTTTAAATGAATATTTTTGAGTTCCTGGAATGAATAAGATTTAGGATTCTAGCTTTTTTGTGCTACTGACATTGAGTCAGAATGTTCATGGGAAAATAGTGCCTTTTCATTGCCAAAGAAAGCCCTGTTAGAAAAATATGTTTACTGAATTTATGGATTTTATTAAGACACAAAAGATATTTTAATCAAGAAAAAAGTGCCAGAAAATTTGCATGGAAAGTTCTTAGCATCACCCAAATCTGGGTTCATCCCTTGACTATCCTCCTTACTATCTATGTGACCTTGGACAAATGACTGATCTTCTCTGGGTCTCAGTTTTTTAATCTGTTAAAAAAAAAAAAGGGCAGGGAGAGATCTAGGAGTTGAGAGGAGTTTAAATTTCTCCTCAGACATTTCCTATGTGCGTGACCATGGGCAAATCACTTAACCCCAGTTGCCTAGCTCTTGCCCTTCTGACCTAGAGTTGTTACTGAGACAGAAAGTAAGGGTTAAAAAAAAGGGGGGGGGGGGCACTTCTAACTTTCTATGAGTCTTTGGCAATTTGTCACTTAACCTTTGGTTTCTCCTGGCTAATTATGGAACCAAATACATTGCAAGCATTTTTAATGAACCTCAGAGATAACAACCACTGTGAGCACAGGCTTCTCCTGGTGCAGGGATAGATTCCATTAATGACACTCCTGTGTGAGTAACTCAGCAAGGAATTTACTCTTGCCTTATCCCAGTCCTATGAGGAAATCTGTAAACTAGCATTACTAGTACATGAGGAAATAAAAAAATGTCCTCTGGGCCTTGGTATCCTCCATTGTAAAATGAAGGGATTGGACTAGATAACTTCCATTTCCCTTCCATAGAGCCCTTCCATTTCCACGACTAGGACTCTGAATTCCTAATGGTATGTTCTGTCCTTGCTTAGTTCTCTGCTTTTAGGTATCCATCCATTTCCAATTGCTTAGAGTTTAGTAATAGGATAAAGCCTGAGCTAGGTGGTACAATGGATAGAGCGCCAGACTCATCTTCCCAAGTTCAAATCTGTCCTCAGACACTTACTAGTGACAAGTATTAATTCCGAGGTAGAAGAGTGGTAAGGACTAGACAATAGGGGTTAAGTGACTTGCCCAGAGTCATGCAACTAGGAAGTGTCTGAGGCCTTATTTGAACCCAAGACCTCCTATCTCTAAGCCTAGTTCTCTATCCACTGAGCCACCTAGTTGTCCTCACTTAGCGGCTTCTAATAATAACTTATAAAAGAAGTTCACCAACTACATAAAATAGTTATTTAATCCACCTGAGCAAAGGAGTAAGCCATATAGTGACATCCCAGGACCATTTCTGTTTGAACATCATTGAAGAGAATGAGAAGAATAAGACTAATAACAACAATAACAATGATATTAATAGCAGCCCATGTTTATTTGGTGCTTTAAGGTTTGCCAAGTCTTTTGCATACATGATTTAATTTGTCCTTCAAAACAACCTCATGAAGGAGGTGCCTTTATGTCCGCCCCCATTTTACATATGAGGAAATCGAGACTGACATGGATTAAATGACTTGTTTCTAAAAACCGGACATGAAAGTCCACAGGCTTTGCAAAGTATATTAGCTCATCCTGTAGGAGCTGGTAGGTTTATGGAAAAGTTAGTGTCTGGTCACATAGCCAGTAAGTATCTAAGATAGAATTTGAACCCAGGTTTATCTCAATCTAAGTGAAGCCCTCTCTGCACTGCCCTCTGCTGCTTCTCCTCTCATCTGAGCATGAGATCAAGCAGGCAGATGACAAATGGACTTCAAACTCTGCAATCCTAACCACAAGTGCAACCTGGGATGGACAGAACCTGTCATTTTCTTCCCCAATCCATGGAAGAAATCAATGAACCTCATCTTTTGCTCTGTCTTAGAATTAATACAAGGTATCAGTTCCAAGGCAGAAGAGCAGTAAGGGCTAGACAACTAGGGTTAAATGACTTCCCGAGGGGCACACAGAGCTAGGAAGTGTCTGAGGACAGATTTGAACCCCTCCCAAGTCCATGTCTGGTTCTCCATTCACTGAGCCCAATACCCCACACTCTTGAAATTACACTCATCAGAGAACAAGGTTGCTCAGTGAATAGAGAGCCAGGCTTGGAGTTGGAAGGCCCTGGATTCAATCTGGCCTCAGATACTTACCAGCAATGTGATCCTGAGCAAGTTGCTCAACCCCAATTGCCTAGCCCATACCTCTCTTCTGTCTTGGAAACAATACTTAGTATTAATTCTAAAACAGAACACAACAGTTATTAAAATTTTTTAAAGAAAAGAAATTACAACCATCCTTTCTTCTTAAACCAGGAAGGGTGTGTTCTATGCTTGATATCTTTGCAAACTATTTGAGCTTCAGTTTTTTCATAAGTAAAATGAAAGAGTTGGGCTAGATTACATCTAATTCAATTCAACCATCACTTATTAAGCATGAACTACTAAGCTGGGGAGACAAAGATTTTAAAAATTCCATAGTGGCTACCCTCAAGGGGCTAATATTCTTCTAGTGGAAGACTATAGGAAATGAGTGTAATATACAAAAAAGACATAGTGTGACAGGGGCAAAGATGATGTCCTGAAAAAAAAAAACTTAAAGAAAATCCCTGGGAGCAGCTAAGCAGTTCAGTGGCTGGAGAGCCAGGCCTAGAAATGGGAGGTCCTGGGTTCA
Organism: Monodelphis domestica; assembly: GCF_027887165.1. NCBI lineage: Eukaryota > Metazoa > Chordata > Mammalia > Didelphimorphia > Didelphidae > Monodelphis > Monodelphis domestica. Next base: position 378,678,467 of record NC_077227.1, read on the forward strand.
AATCTGACCTCAGATATTTCCTAGCTGTGTAATTCACAACAAGTCACTTAACCCTTATGGTCCAGTCCTTACCACTCTTCTACCTAGGAACCAATACACAATATTAATTCTAAGACAAAAGGTAAGGGTTTCATAAAAATAAAAAAAAGATCCTGTCTCCCTATCTATGTACTTGCTTCCTGCACCACCCTGGGTACAAGATCCTTAACCTTCATTGTGCACCAATAGTTACTAAGTTGTACATACTTCTTGAGTCAGCAATACTACTCAATATTTGGTCCTTACACCCAGGAGATCAAAGGAAGAAGAAAAGGAAGCATAAGGTATAAAAATATGGATAGCAATTCTTTTTGTGTTGGCAAAATACTAGAAACTGAAGGGTGCTCATAAATGACTGGACAAAATATGATATATGAAGAGTCATTATTGTGCTATTTGAAACAACGAAAGGTGTGGTTTCAGAGAAACCTAGGAAGTCTCCAATAAATTGATGCCAAGTGAAATAGATGAGTAAATAACTTTGAAAAACTTTAAAATGTCAGTCAACACAATGGCCAACAGTGATTCCAAAAGGATCCAGTAGTAAAGGTGTTACTCACCTCCTGATAAATTGGTAGTTTACTAAATATGTGGAATGAGACAAGCATTTTTTAATATGAACCCTAAATAGGTATTGTTTTGTTTATGCATATTTATCACCAGATTTGACCACTTCCTAAGTGGGGGAAGGAGAGAAAGAAAATGCTTGTTAATTGAGAAAATAAATATAATCTTTTTTTTAACCCCTACCTTCTGACCTAAAATTGATTCTAAGTATCAATTCTAAGGCAAAAGTGCAGTAAGGGCCAGGAAATTGGGATTAAGTGACTTGCCCAGGGTCATACAGCCAGGAATTGTCTGAGGCCATATTTGAACCCAGGACCTCCTGTTTCTAGGTCTGGCTCTCTATCTATTGAGCCACTGCTGCCCCTAACAATGAATATAATCTAAGTAGAAGGGGGAAAAATGAGGGGCTAGAACTATACAACCTCTAAGGTCCCCATTTAACTCAGAATGTCCAATCAATGAAATGGAAGACAGAAATAACATTTCAGCTTGGGGGAATAGGGGTGTGGTAAGGTAAAGAGAGATGAGGAAATTGGCAACTAAGCTTAGTCTTGAAGAAAAAGAGGAGTTTGAGAACGCAGATGAGGAAAGATCATGCATTCCAGGCATAGGAGGCAACCCTTCTAGCCCTTATGGTCTATGTTCTTGTTCTCGGACCCCTTCCAACTCTGGAATTCCATCTTGTAAGGCAGTTCCCCAACACCAACATTATATGAATTCTATATAGAGAAAAGAGAGGAAGGGAAATATTCAATACCTGAATAAGAGTTCTTTTCAAAAAGACAGAAACTAAAACAAAACCTCTTTTCCTACTTCAGTACCATAGGGCAAAGAGAAGAATGAACCCTGGTGTCATTTCTTCCTCTACTACACTGTCAAACAAATCCACCTGACTACTCACACACATACCAAGCATGCTTGTTCATAGGGAGATAAGGACGGCCAGGGTGGCCCTACCTAGATAAGAGGAACAGCAGGGTCACACTCAGGCGTGGCAATTAATTTTTATGGCCTGTAGACAACAGGACCAAGGAATAGAGAGGAGCTGATAAAGCCAGACTCTGTGGGGCTTTCCTCACAAAAGTCAGCTGGATGGTCTTTTCCCACTGGGGAAGCAATCTGACTTTTGCATTTGCTTTGTACCCATGGCACTAAATGTAACAACAACAGATGATGTCACTAGCCCAAGAGAGTATGGGGCCTCTATTAAGTAACTTCCTCACTTTTGTCTACACATCCCTATTCTCTGAAATGGGGGAGTCCGAAGGAAATTATCTCTAACTACTACAACTGCCACTGCTGCTATTACTAATTACTACCACCACTTTAAGAGTCTACCATTCAACTCATTTACCCTACTGCCATTACTACTGCTATTACAACTCTACTATTACAAGTATGACTACCACTACCACCACCACTTTAAGATTCTAGGATTCTTATATAACCCAGTGGAACTGCTTGTCAACTTTGGGAAGAGGGAGGAAAGAGTGCAGGGGAGTGGGAATCATGAATCATGGAACCATGGAAAAATATTCTAAATAAAAATTTTAGAATGAAGGAAAAAAAGATTCTAAGACTCAACTCATTTATCCTACTACCATTACAACTATTACTACTATTACAACTCTATTAATATTACAACTATTAGTACTACCACTACCACCACTTTAAGATTCTATGATTCAACTCATTTCCCCTTCTCCCCTTCTGTTCTCCCCAAATGCTATCCGCTTTCTTTCTGACAGCTCTCCATATCTGGGGGCTACATTCACTTCCTTTCCTGGGGGAAATGTTTCTCATTCCCAGCAGGTGCTCCATTAAGAGCTGTTCAGTTAGTGAAGTAATTACAATGGATGATGCTACTTCATACTTATTAAGCATTTTATTTCTTTCAAATCACCTTCCCCACATATAATCTCAATAGCCCAGAGAATCATAGCATCTCTGTGTTAATGGTAACACTAGAAGTATTCTGAGAGTACATTATCTCCCTCTGAGCCCTCACTTTAGAGAGAGAGAGAGAGAGAGAGAGAGAGAGAGAGAGAGAGAGAGAGAGAGTGTGTGTGTGTGTGTGTGTGTGTGTGTGTGTGAGGGGGAGGGGGGGGTTGAAGGGAAGAAGAGAGAATGGGGAGGCCTGAGCATGTTTCTCTGCAGCAGCTCAGGGAGTCTCGCCTGGCCTCTCAACACCCAGGCTCTGGGGTTACAGCTTCCTTCTCAGTACCAGGAGGGGCTTGGGCCAGGGGATCTCTAAGATCTCATGGAGCACCAGCATTCCACAACGGAGTCACTGAAAGTTGGACAGAACCTTTCCCTTCTCTTTTTTTCTAAAGCTCAGCACAGAGACCACGGAAACATCTTCAGGAAGGACTCTACTATAGGAAAAAGACCCTAACCAGCCTGTGCTTGTCCATCTTCCCTCCCCCACCCCAGCCACCCAGTAGGCAGATAAGGAAGAGGTTTCTGGTTACTCAATCAAGACCTGCTTGTGGTAGGAAGTCTATAAGAGCCTGAGCTAAGCAGTAAACATTAAAATGTCAGCTGCTTATCTGCAGTATTCTGTAGGTGGAGTCAAGAGAATTTGCTCCCTGATCTCAATGACCCTCATTAAACAATGTGACCATTCAGCAGGGCAGCCCCAGCACCCACTGATCCCCTTCAAAACACAATTGAGTGTCCCTCCACACCCTCCCCTCCCTTTGAGGGAAAAATCTGGAGTAAGCACTGAAAAGTGAAATGAGTTCATCTTTCCCAGTCAATAGAGAGAGAAAAAGAGGACTCTCTGGGTCAGGTGAAATGATCCCCAGGAATTTCCAAGACAAGGAGGAACCCAATGGGACCAGAAACTTGGCTGAGTGGCCTTCAGAAAGGCAATATGATAGAATGGAAAGAGGAGGGGTTTGGAGGAGAGATGGGGAAGAAAAAAAAGGACAGATCAGGTTTGAGGTTCACAGAGCACAAACCCTGGAGTAAATCCTGTAGCTGTGGCCTGGGTTTAGAGTTACTTAGACTCATAGAGACTCAGTTTCCTCATCTATAAAAAGGGTTCATTTAACAACTGCCTGACCTGCCTGAGTTGCTCCAGGGATCCAAGGAGAAAAATGTACATTAGTTGGCTTTGGAAATTTATCAGGCTTATCTCACACTGAGCACCTATCATGAGGGCAAAGGGAGAAGAGAAGAGGGAGGGGTAAGGGTGCAACATCTTCTGCCCCAAAACAAGCAGGATGCTGTCATCTTCCTAGGAGAGTCACAGGCCCATCTGTCTCTGCCCTGGGCATCAGTAAGTGGGTGTCCACATTCTGCTATGTAACTGCCATCTGTCTCCACCCTCGATGACTTTTTTGTGGGGAAGGGCAGCCTATAGAGTTACCCAAGCATGGCTGAAGAGCTCTTTGTAGCAAAAAACTTTAAATCATTGCAATCAAACTTTTTTCTTTAACTTCTTATACAATTTTTTGAATAGTATTTTTTTAAAGGAGTTAGGATTTTGCCAGGCATGTAGGTGGTATTCAAGAAAATTCTGATTCAGGCCTACCCCTGGTCAATTAAGGCAAACTCAGAAAATAAGAAAAAAAGTTTCTCAGTGCATGAGCTGCTTTTATAGACTGGATTAAAACAATTTGGTCAGGTAGGTGGCACAGTGGATAGAACACTGGGCTTGGAATAAGGAAGCTCAAATCCAACTTTAGACCCTTCCTAACTCTGTGACCCTGGGCAAGTCATTTCCCCCTGTGTGCCTCAGTTTCCTCATCTGTCCAATGAGCTGGAGAAGGAAATGGCAAACCACTCCAGTATCTCTGCCAAGAAAACCTCAAATGAAGTAATGAAGAATTGGGCCACAATAAAAAACAATTTACATATAAGGATAAGACAGTCCTGAATGGGTGACTTTTCCAGGAGTAGGTGGGATTACTGTCACCTCAGCTCCTTCCCTTGTTCAGTCATTTTTTGGTTGTTAGACTCTTAATGACCCAACAGACCTGGAGTTTTCTTGGCAAAGATACTAGAGTGATTTGTCATTTCCTTCTCCAGATCATTTTATAGGGGAGGAAACTGAGGCAAACAGGATTAAGTGACTTGCTGAGGGTCACACAGCTAGGAGGTATCTGAGGATGAATTTAAACTCAGGAAGATAAGACTTCCTGACTTTAGGCATGGGATTCCACTGTGCCACCTATCTGCCCATTTTTGGGAGATGAGATTAGCACTAAAAAGATAGAATTAGTCCTGAGGAGATGGGATTAGTCCTCAGGGGATGAGTAGAATACCCTCTCCTGAAGACTGGCAGAGCACTGTACCCAAAAGGTCAAGCAAGATTAAAACATGGAGATCACTCACTAATTTTCCATGGTGGCTGACTTTGCAGTGACTCAAAATATAGATTGATTTAGAGCCAAGAAGACCCATTTCTAACTCAGATATTTTTCATTGATGTGGCCCAAGTCAATGGGCAAGCCACCTAACTTGCCTCAGTTTCCTCATTTGTAAAACTAAAATAATAATAGCACCTATCTCACAGAGTTGTGGTGATTCAATGAAATAATATAGGCAAAGTGCTTTGCAAATATTAACACCTTTTATAGGAACTCATTGCTCTTTTGCAGATCAGAGACTCTAGGTTCTCCAAGTCTTCTTTGGTCCTGAACATTACTTTTTGCTCTGATGACTATGGGGCATTTAGGTGGCACAGTGGATAATGTGCTATGCTTTGGGTCAGGAAGACTCATCTTTGGAAATAGGAAAGAACACTTAACAAGAGGCTAAAAGAAAGGTTTGAGCAGCTAGATGACAGTGGATAGACTGCTGAACCCGGGAGTGAGGAATACTTGAGTTAATTCTGACTTCAGACACATGTTAGTTATAGGACTCTGGGCAAGTCACCTAACCCTGTTTGCCTCAGTTTCCCCATCTGTCCAATGAGCTGGAGAAGAAAATGGCAAACCACTCCAGGCTCTCTGCCAAGAAATGGGGTCACTGTTAGACAACAACAGCAAAAAAAAAAAGATGAATACAGACATTCAAGTTTAAGGTACACGCCATTCCCCAGAGACTCGAGCCTTCACTCGAATGAAGGGCTTGGACATTCCTCTCCTTTACCCCATTCATCCCAGCCAGCTTCCTGTTCTGTACCTTCTTCTGCATGCCTTTGCACAGCTAGTCCTACATGACTGGAGTCTACTCCTTCCTCCTCATCCTCCTTCCTTACAAGTCTGTTGGATCTCAGGATCATTGGTTTGTAGCTACAAATGATCTTAGAGGCCACTGAGATTCCCCTCATTTACTTGAAGAAACTGAGGCTCTGAGATGATGACCAACCCAAGACTGAACAGCTATGAAAATGACAGAGGGGACAGCTAGGTAGCCCAATAGAGCACCAGAATTTGAATTTGACTTCAGACATTTCCTAGCTATGTGACCCTGGTCAAGTCACTTAACCCTAACTGCCTAGCCCTTGCTGCTCTTCTGTATTAGAATGGATACTAAAACAGAAAGTAAGGGTTTAAAAAAAAAAGAAAGAAAGAAAATTTCTCTTTCCTTTTTTAAACCCTTACCTTCTGTCTTAGAATCATACCATATTCATAGCTGCGCTCTTTGTGGTGGCCAAAAACTGGAAAACAAGGGGATGCCCATCAATTGGGGAATGGCTGAACAAACTGTGGTATATGTTGGTGATGGAATACTATTGTGCTAAAAGGAATAATAAAGTGGAGGAGTTCCATGGAGACTGGAACAACCTCCAGGAAGTGATGCAGAGCGAGAGGAGCAGAACCAGGAGAACATTGTACACAGAGACTAATACACTGTGGTATAATCGAACGTAATGGACTTCTCCATTAGTGGCGGTGTAATGTCCCTGAACAACTTGCAGGGATCCAGGAGAAAAAAACACCATTCATAAGCAAAGGATAAACTATGGGAGTGGAAACACCGAGGAAAAGCAACTGCCTGAATACAGAGGTTGAGGGGACATGACAGAGGATAGACTCTAAATGAACACTCTAATGCAAATACTATCAACAAAGCAATGGGTTCAAATCAAGAAAACATCTAATGCCCAATGGACTTACGCGTCGGCTATGGGGGGTGGGGGTGAGGAAAAGAAAATGATTTATGTCTTTAACGAATAATGCTTGGAAATGATCAAATAAAAGATAATTAAAAAAAAAAAGAATCATACCATATATTGGTTCCAAGGCTGAAGAGTGGTTAGGACTAGGTCATGGGGGTTAAGAGACTTACCCAAATTCACACAGCTAGGAAATGTCAGAGGCCACATTTGAACCCAGGACTTCTGATCTCCAGGCTTGGCTCTCAATCCACTGAGCCACCCAGCTGCCCCAGAAAGAAAATTTCCAAGATAGGATTTGAACTTGGGTATTCCTGACTTCAAGTCCACCATATCATGGTGCCTCTTGAACCTCTTACTTCCTTAAAGCTCAACTCAAGGGCAACCTACCCACAGAGAAGCCAATCCTGATCCTGATCCTTCCCCAAACCCTTGACATAATTTTTTATGGATTTTTACTTAATTTTCTTTGTAAATGTCTCCCCTCTTCCCCTACTACACCCCCAAAATGGGAAGGACTAGTAATAAGAATAACTCAAATAATAACTCCTCTAAGGTTTACAAACCACTTTACATTTGTTATTTTATTTGATATTCACAAAAACCTTGAGGTATAGGTGCTATTATCTCCATTTTAAAGATAAAGAAATTGAGGCTGAGGCTGGTTCTTGCTTTAGCCTTTGTATTAATTTGTGGCTCTGTGAAAACTCCAAAAACAATTCCCATTTCATTTCTTATGCCAACCTCGTGATATACTGAAACCTCGATGGGGAAAGTCACAATGTGGAAGAGATATGTGATTGTCATTTTTACTGTATTGGTTCTGTCTATCCATGAGCATTTTCCATGTGTAATTTGTGTGAAGTAACAACTGCAATTTGCTAGTACATTCCTACAATCTAAACTGCACAAACAAACCTACTTGCCTTGGGCAACACAACTTTTAAGGTATCTACTGTAGTATTCAAACTCAAGTCTTCTGACAATGTCAGGATTGTCTTCCTGGCCTCGGGCCAGTCAGGCACACAAGAGGCACTTAATGAATGCTTGTTGAATTAATGGGATTGAACTAATCAAATTCTAAAGCTAACTTCCTAGTGACTCCACCATTCACTATGCCATACTTAATTACATAATTAACTGGCTTTCATGATGTGTGACATATTAAGCACACAGAATCCAAGTCCAAATATTTTACAGTGAATGTTTTTAACTCTACTTATTGAAGATCCAGTGGTTTACAAGTCCTGTTTCCCAATATGAATATACTGGGTAAGAATATAGTTTAAAGGGGCAGCTGGGTAGCTCAATGGATAAAGAGCCAGGCCTAAAGATGAGAGGTCCTGGGTTTAAATCTAGCCTCAGACACTTCCTAGTTGTGTGACCCTGGACAAGTCATTTAACATCATTTGCTAGCCTTTATTGCTCATTTGCCTGGAGACCAATACTTAATGGCTGTAAAATCACATATCAGGATAAGAAAGTGAAGTGAGCAAATTCTATACAAAGAGCAGGACTACACCACCCACATGTGCTCTGACTGCCCTAGTCATAGGTCAGGATTACAGTTTGACCTGAATCAGCATTTCCTTTTTTTGAAATGTTTGTTTTTAACTGAAGTCCAGAAAAGTCTGATGTCATCCCTTCCTGCCAATAATTTCCCCCAAATAATTTCAGCAACCAAGAAAAAGTGAGTGTTGTTAATCCCAAAGGACTTCCCCCAGAAATTCTGTTCTCCAAGTTCATTTGTTCACAAGTATTATTTAGATACCTACTCTGTCCAAAGTACTATGAAAATTACTAGGTTGTTGGGAAAATAAATGATGGCTTTTGGAATTCCAACATCTTAGAGTTGGCAGGAATATAAGATATATACCCTTTATGGAACTTAAATGCATTTGGGGAAATAAGACACACACCTGAGATGTTTTATATTTGAAACATGAAATAATTAAAAGTATGCATAGATAGAATTATGTATATAGAATAAAAATCCTAGCTTAGGGATGATGTCACTGTTAGAGAAAGAGGGAGATAAAAGAAGAATGAGGGAAAGAGATGAAGGGAGACAAGGGCAGGGAGAGAGCTGGAGTGGCACTGAGAGAGTGTATCACAGGGCATACTCATGAGAGAGGTATAATTTGATAAATGTATTGAAAAATGGGTAGGATTTTGAGATGAAGTCAGTTTCTAAGCCTTATAGGGTTAAGTGGATGTGAACTATTATTATTATTATAAATAGAGTGGGCATTTCAAGCAGAAAGAATAGCATGGGCATGATTGGCAAAAAGCTCTGGAAAGCCAAAGGGTAAAAAGCCAAAAAGTAGAAGATCCAGATAGAGATAAAACCATGAATAGGCTGGGGACAGATTAGGAAAGGCATTGGACACAACACTAAGGACTTTAGATTTGATCCAGTAATCAATGGGAACCACTGACCAACATATTCAGAATTTTGCATTACAAAAATTAACCTGGAAGCATATGCAGGACTGGATGAAGGCAAGAGATTTAGGAGACTATTGAAGCAACATGGGAGTGAGATAAGGTCCTGCTCTAAAGTGGTAATTGTGGAAATGGAAAAGAAGAAAAGAATAGGATTAAGATTACAAAGAAAGGATCCAAAGACCTTGGAAGCGGACAAGTAGGTGGCTCAGTGGATTGAGAGTAAATGGGATATGGGAGGTCCTGGGTTCAAAGATGACCTCAGACACTTTCTAGCTGTGTGTCCCTGGGCAAGTCACTTGACCTCAGTCGCCTAGCCCTTATCACTCTTCTGCCTTGGAACACATACTTGGTGTCCCTTCTAAGACAGAAGGTAAGGGTTAAAGCAAAACAAAACTTGGAGAAAGGAAATGAGGTAAAGAAATACAAGAGGTCAGAATTCCTTAGATCACTGGACAATGAACCATATTTTAATTCCTGGATCTGTTCAGATGAAAATCTCAAGTAAAATCCATATCCAAGACTGAGGCTGAAGTGGCAGTAGAGTTGGGGTGGGAGTGGAGAGTGACCTTTAAAATCATTTTGATCTGCACAAACTTTACAATCACAATCATCTCTCTAGTTTTGATGGCTACTCTACGTTTGGGTAGAATATTTCCTTCATGACTAAGATTTAATGGAAAATCAGAATTTCTTTTATCTCTAAAGACAAAAGATGATAAGAACTGCCATCTTGGATCAGACTGCTAGTCCCATTCAATCCCAAATGCTATTTCTGGGCATGTTTCCGTCTTTGGGAGAAGCATATATCCCCTCCCTGGCATCAACTAAAAAATGTTATGATTCTTTCTTTTATTTATTTATTTTTTAATTTTAATGACAAATTTCCACATGAGTTTTCTGGAAGTTATGTAATCCAAATTGTCTCCCTCCTTTCTTCCCTCCCCCCTCCTGGAGCTGGCAAGCAATTCAATCTGAGTTATACATCAAACATGCTTTTAACGAATATCCATTCGTTTCATTAAGCCTGGGACTCTTAACTCTGGGATCCATAAAGTCCTAGGGAACCTATGAACTTAAATGGGAAAAATATTACATTTTGATTTCAATATAACTGCCTTCCTTTGTAATCCTGTGTATTTTATTTTATACATTTCAAAGAATTGTTCTGAGAAGGGATCCATAAGCTTTACCAGACTATCAAAGAGGAGATTCCTGACCCAGAAAAGGTTAAGAACTCCTTTCCACTTCCTATTTATATCTGGTGACTAATAATCTAATCTCCATCCATGTAGTTAGAACTTGTAGTGAAAGAACAAGTCTAAAAGAAATAAATATTCAGATCCTTGAAAAGAGGAAAGAAGAACTGACCCAAAGGAAAGGGTCAGCTAAGGGCTCCTTCCATTTACTCACTCTGAGGGCATGGGCATGTTTTGGGAAATATTTTTTAAATTAAAGTTTTTGACATAAAAAAAAAGCAGAAGTGATAATAAGAAATCATCAAGAGGATTTTACTAAGATTACAGATTCCGGAAGAAAAGCTGATCTCGTGGTTTTTGGCTAACTTCCACATGGCAGGCCAAGGGAGAGTGCCCACTCACTCACTCACTCACTCACTCACTCACTCACTGTGCATGGTGGGGGGGGGGGGCAGTGTTTGAGGATGAAGCATGCTGTCCCATGCTGCTGGAGTGCTTTGCAAGAAAAATTTTAGAGGGAAAGTTGAACAAGAGAGTTCCCAACTCACAAAACAAGCTAACTCTTCAGGAACAATTCTTTGATCCCTTTCAGCTATTATGCTATTTTCAGAAGAAGTCAGAAAATACCACACATAAAATAGTTACATTTGGGTCATATTGGCCCATACTGAGAACACAGAGTTTAACTCAATGGAGACAGATAAGAAGTCTTGACATATAAACAATTACTTGAACTTGTTATAACATGTAATTGGTAATAAATAAAAAACCAAAAGATTAAAAAAAATATACCCTCATATCAAAATCCAGGTATATACATATTAGAAAACTAATTTCAGGTGTTGTATCAAATATAATAGTTTTCAATCTCAAAATTAAAACATCTAAAGGGTAAATATTACTGTCTGTTTTCCCCCTAAAGCATTTTCCTTAGGGGAGTGTTAAAGCACTCACACCATGCTTCTGGAATCCATGCTTCTACCAGTAACTATAGACAGAAAAGTGTTACTAAACTAACTTCCTCCTGATCCTTTTCACACCGGTATCCGCCCCCAGTTCTCCACTGAAAACAAATTTGTTAAGGCGGTTAAGACCATCCCTAGTGCCAAATGCAAAAGTCATTCCTCCATTGCCACCCTCCTTGACCTTTCTATATCTCCTCCTCAATGTCTTGTCTGTTCTTGACCTCCAGGACACTGTCTGCTGGTCACTTGTACATTGTGACTTTTGAAAGATCCTTCTCAAACCATCCCAAGAACTAAGTCCCTGGTCCCTTTCTTTTGACTATGTTCCAAGATACTCTGAGCAATGTTCATAAGATCACCTGACAATAGATTTAGAGATGGAAGGAATTTTAGAAGTTATCTAGTCCACCCTTGCATTTTCCAGATGAAGAAATTGAGGCTAACTGACTTTAACAAGGTCACATGTACAGTTAATGACAAAGGCAGGATTTGAATCTAGATCCTCTGACCCCAAAGTCAATGATGCCCCACTATACCACAACCTCCACATATGGATTACACATCATGCTTTTTCTTTTCTTTTTTTCTCTCCTTAAACCCTTATCTTCTGTCTTAGAATTGATACTAAGTAGGCAGAAGAACAGCAAGGGCTAGGCAATTGAGGTTAAGTGACTTGCCCAGAGTTACATAGCTAAGAAGTATGTGATGTCATATTTGAACCCAGGACCTCTCTGTCTAGGCCTGGTTCTCAATATTCTGAGCCTTAATATACCAAGCTACTCCCCCTTAAGCTATTTATTTTCATTCTATTTCTTGGTTCCTGAATGTATTTACTTCCTTTGGTACCATATTGCATTTTATCAATGGGATATATTTGGGTTAGCCATTCATTGCTAGCTCTGCAGTCCTATGAAATTCTTCCATTGTTGCCTGCAATTATCTTCTAATGCCAAGGACTGGCATGCAAGAAATGGCAAAAAGTACAATGCTCTTACCCACAGCTTCCCGTCATGGTAGAAGGCACCCAGTAGCTTCACTATGTATGGGTGATTACATGTAGCCAGGATTTCTATCTCCACTATGTAATCTTCCAGCTCCTCCTCACTCTTGGTTTCAATAACTTTGGCAGCAGCCAGTGCACCCGTCTCCTTGTTCTTGGCCTGGAAGACAGAAACCCTCCAGAAAATAAGCACCATGGTTTACCCAAAGTAGTAAGTATCTCTTCAGATTCACCAACTGCCAATGTCACATCATTCAATTAATTCTATTCTTTATCAGAGTAAGACTACAAGAAAGGATTGAAGGCTGCTTCGACAAGGAGCAAAAGACAAATGCTTTTGGAGCAAAGGAGCAAAAAGCATCATTGGCTCACACACAGAGCTAGAGAAGACTGAAAGGGGCTTCAGAGGTCATCTTGTCCAGTCCCTTCATTTTACTGATGAAGAAACTGAGGCTTAGGGAGGTTAAGTAATTTGTCTTAGGTCACATAGGTAAGAAGTAGAACTAGGATTCTAGGAATCATCAGCACTAAAGCTAGTAAAAAAGGATAGTAAGGATAAAAGTAATAATAGGAAAATATAATAGTAAATAATAATAATAGTAAAATGATAGTAAGGATAAAAATAGGAAAAGGATAGGAAAAGATAGTAAGTAGAAGATAGGGAGTAAAGGAGTCTCTAACTCCAAAGGAAGCCCTCATTCCACTGTTTCATAATAACTTGCACAGACTATGAAGCCATCAAGTCCTATCCTGAGCCTAAGGCAAGTACCTAACCAATACACTGGGGAAGAACACTACTGATTTTCCTAAAATGACAAGTAGGAAAAATGGATCATTATAAACATGAAAATAATTAAAAAAAAAAAAAACCCAGAAACTAAGCTAACACCTGCACAGTATTAATAAATATCCAGTAACATTAACAAAGCTACAAACGGTTTGATGTCTATTATGTTCTTTTTTGTTATTGAATTTCCCAAGATTTGGTTTTCCACTACGTTCCTTAGTGGTCTGTCTATCTTTACTTCTTCCTAAATTTATCTTTAATTTATTTAAATTTATTACATAATATTTTATAGTGTAATAATAAATTAATTCCATTATATGTAATAACATAAATAAAATTTATCTTATTCTACAAAAGGGCCTGGTAAATTCATTTGCTGCCATAATAAAGGTTTTCAAAAATTTTACCGGAAGTAACCAGACTCATCATTGGTTGATCAATAGTTTGTCTTCTCCTTCCTCATACCCATCTTATTCTTTTCATGAGGAAAAATTATAATTTTTAAAAGTTCACTCAAAGCATCGTAAAACCTCACCCTCACAGTCTTTAACTACTGTTAAAGATGTTGCACAACTTCATTTCCCAGAAGACAAGTTCTTTTCCATTTGACAAGAGGAAATTCAGAAGAAGAGATCTGTTTGGTTTTGCTGAAAAGTTAACAGTATTTTTTTTTAACCTTTACCTTGTCTCCCTATCAATTCTAAGACAGAAGAGAGGTAAGGACAGTGCTATCTAGCTGTTCTACAAGTCATCAGCTTTGTGTGCCTCTGACCAATTCTGTTTGTCCAGTTCAAGGGTAAAGAAGAAGCTGATGTCCCTAATCTGTTTGCTGGGGACAGGAAACCATTACCAAATCGAATGGAAGCTCCTTCTTCACCATTTGGTTTTTGTCTTTACCTTCTCCAGTGCCTTTCCTAGGACTTTACACATATGGTAATTGTGGGTTCAAAATGAAGTTCCCGCTCCACCAGACATGACTGCAATCACACTGGGCAAAGGCACACCCTGAGTGCCAGACATTAATAAGGCACACAGTTTTTCCTGTGTTGACCAAAGAGGAATGTTTCTCCAACAAGGTGGGTGGAAGGGCACCACACCATTGCTCATTTTCCAGGTGGAGTCGAATATACATTGCTTGCATGCCTGAATGAGGTTATTGACATCTGAGGTTGGCTTCCAACTCTGCAGCAAGCCATACTGCCTATGTAAACACCCAAGGAATGTTGGCATAGTAGAGTTCTCTCTTATTTCAAAAGGGGCTAAGGAGGGAAAGATCAGACAAAATGGGCAGTTCATTGAAAATCTGACTTGTTAAGTGATTTAGTTAAAATTAAAGGCTTTAAAAAACTATCTCCCAAAAGCCAACGGGGAAAAAAAATTAAGAAGATATCTATCATTTTGCCTACTTACACCAAGGAGATGATTGTGTGTTATTTTCAGTGTGGAATGGAGAAAGAAACACCTGAGCAGCTGAAACAGTGAACACCGAACAATGGCACTGGATTTAGGGTCAGGGCATCTAGAATTGAATCTCACCTTTAAACCACTTAAGACTTGTGAAACTCTCTAAGGTTACCTTCCATCTGTTTTGTAACTTGTACCTAACCCTCATTTATGATTTCCCTCATTAGAATTCGAGGTCCTTAAGGACAGGGTCTGGATTTGTTTTTTCTTGGGTTCTTTAGTGCCTGAAACAAAGTAAGTTTTTTTTTTTTAACCCCTTTCATTCATTTTAGAATCAATACTAAGCATTGGTTCTAAGGCAGAAGAGTAGTAAGGCCTACGCAATAGGGGTTAAGTGACTTGCCCAGAATCACACAGTTAAGAAATATCTGAGGATAAATTTGAACCCAGAACTTCCATGTCTCCAGATCTGGTACTCTATTCACTGTGCCACCAAGCTGTCCCTGATTCAATGTTTTTTTTTTCTCTTTGGGATCTTACTGACCTTCCCAGCCAATATATTGCCCCTTAAATTTGAGAGAGTGAATAAAAGTAAGAATACTTTGGAATTTCCTGATTCGCTGGGCAAGTCACTACTTCAGTAAACCTCAGTGCTCCCTCTAGTGTAAGCCTGCCCTCCTTGACCTGTCTCCAAGGACTGTGGTCAGGATCAAATGACAGCAAATATGTCAGTTTCTGAAGATTATCATGTATTATATATTTCCTCCAGTATTTCAAGAAGGAAAACAATATGTGCAATGGCAACAACAATGCAAATGAAAAGAATAATAAACATGAAGGTCATCTAATTGTAGCATAGTGGAAAGAGGTCAGAGGCCTGAGGCTGAATTCTGCCATTTTGGATGGGTGTGACCTTGTGCTGATTACTTAACTCAGGGCTTCATTTTCCAACTCTGTAATATGAAGGGGTGGGACTACATAATATGTAAGGTCCCTTCCCGCTCTAATTCTATTTTCTAGAAACCTGTACCCAAGCAGGAGAGGGTGGAGAGGGCCTCTCCCAGAGCACCTTCAACAAATGGTCACTGAGTATCTGACTCTGAAGTCAGAGAACCCCACCTCTGCCATTTAATATCTCATGTGACCTTAGGCAAGATGCTCCAGTTTCCTTGGCATGAGGTTCCTCATCTTGTGGGGGTTGGAGGAGGGAGCCTTTGATGTACCTTCCATTTAGGGATCTCCAGTGATGGGCAAGCCAAGTTGAACTATAGATTCTATGTCAGAGTTTTCTCATCTCCCCCATAGAGCTGGGTAGATACAAAGTGCTAGCTAAATACTTGGTGAGTTGAGTTTGAAACTAAATCTCAAACTAGTTTAGTGACCAGGAAACCCCTCAAGGGAGACAGAGGGAAAAAAGAGGCTTTATGTTCATGTGATTTAGCCTAGGAACTGAGGGCTTTGCAAATTGTTTCTAAATGAGGACTTCAAAGAAGTGGCTATATTTGGAAAGGAACACAATTGTGTTTCCTTTTTCCCATTGAATCACAGAATCCGATATTACTTCTATGACCTGACTCTACTCCAGCTGTCCTCCTCTTTTCCTCCCCACCCCATTCTCTACATTTCAAAATCTTTGGATTGGTATTTCAGCCTTGCATTTTAGCCCCATTTCTTCTACTTAAACCCTTCACATATGATATCTCTTCTTCATGTAATGTCATTTCCACTCAGCCATCATTTCCCATACAAACCTTTGGCCTCCATCCTCTGAAACCAACTTGGGATCTGATAGGCCAGCTTTTGGCCTTATCTTGCCTAGATCCAAGGCCCCACTGCCAAGGTACCCACCCACCTTCTCCACCACTTGATATACACTCACACACACATATCTCTCTCTCTCTCTCCTCCACACCCCACCCCACCCCAAATCTTTTTTAGGTGTTGTTATTGCTGGTTAACTACAAGCTCATTGAAGGTAGGAACTGTCTTACTTGATTGTATTTTTATTCCCAATGATGAGCATACTGACTGGCACATAACAAATAATAAACATTCTATCTCTCGCCAAGGTGTTGTCACTACTTCCCAAAGTATGTTCATCTTCTCTGCTGCATGATATTTACTGCTAGAAATGTCTTTCCTACCTGTCCCTCCTCTCTCTGCTCATCCTAGACCACAGGGATCTTGAAATCCTCCATGCTCACATCAGTAGCACTCATTTGGCGCATTCTGTCACTTCACATGTGTGAACTTCTGGAGGGAAAGAACCTCTCTTACATACCTTCTGGCCACTTCTCCTCTAACCCCTAGACACAACTGGCACAAAGTCATCCCCCATTAAATATTTGAAGACTAAAACAAAAAGCTTTTCTAACCTAAAAATAGTGGCAATTTAGATCTATCACCTAGGGAAGCAAGAAAATCCTAAGGCAATCCCAAAGATATAAAAAGGAAAAAAGGACTGACTTGCACAAAAATATTTAAAGCAGTTCTTTTTGTGGTGGCAAAGAACTGGAAAGTGAGGGGTTGTCCTCAACTGGGAATGGCTGAACAAGTTGTGCTATCTGATAGTTATGGAATACCATTGTGCTATAAGAAATGACAAGCAGGATGATTTCAGAAAAATCTGGAAAGACATATATGAACTGATCCAAAGGGAAGTGAGTAGGACCAGAAGAACGTCGTACACAATGACAGCAATATTTCTTAATGAACAACTGTGAATGACCTAGTTATTCTCAGCAATGTAGTGATCCAAGACAATCCCAGAGACTCATGATGAAAAATGCCACAGGCCCTCTGAGAACAATCTGAATGCAGATTGAAACATACTTCATTTCATTTTCTTCTTTTTTTTTCCTAGAACTAGAAGAACTCTTCCACAAAAAGACTAATATGGAAAAACATTTTACATGATTGCACATGTAAAATCTATATCAAACTACTGCTTGCCATCTCAGGGAGCAGGGTCAAAAGAGAGAGAATTTGGAATTTAAAACTTTAAACAAATGAATGTTTTAAAAATTGCTTTTACATATATGGGGGAGGGGGGGGTTAAATCCTAAGGTGAGAAGGAAACAATATATGGAGAATTCTATACAGAAATTGCCACAGCAGCCACAGAGAAGTGACAGAAATAGTGTCCCAAAGGAGAAACTTTCTATAATGGCTTCTTGGCTGGCCCTAAGTACATAAGGTTTCTTTACTGCTAGAATAGAAGCCAGCACCTTTTACTGACCTAGGAAAAAAGTCAATAGAGCCCAGAAAGGAGCAAGAAAATGGTACCAGAAATGTTACTGCCTCCAGGATGATTTTCCTGATTTCCATCCACATTCACTAATAACATTTTTTGCGATGAAACTTCCCAGAGCATTTTGTATGCACTTCACCAATGCTCTTATCGCATATTAATTTGAGCCAAAATTCTTTGTGTGCATGTTATATTCCCTATACAAGAAAGACTCTATGCTCCTATACAGATTATTTAAACCACACAGTGCTTTGCATGTGGGTGGCAACTTTAAAATGGTTTTGTTGTTGTTTTAATCCCTTACCTTCTGTCTTAGTATCAATTCTAAGACAAAATAGTGGCAATGGCTAGGCAAATGGGGCTAAGAGACTTGCCCAGGGTCACACAGCTAGCAGTGTCTGAGGCCAGATTTGAACCCAAATCCTCCTGTCTCAAGATCTGGTTCTCTATTCACTGTACTACCTAGCTGCCCCTAAAAAAAATGTTTTTGGGGGGATTTTTTAAAAACTGAATTAGAATAGCTAGCTAGTATTTGTATAGTACTTGAAGGTTTGCAAAGCACTTTAATTCTCAGAACAACCTGGTAATTGGGTGGGATTATTATATAAGACTAAGAAACTAAGGCTAAGAGAGACCTGCTTCAGGGTCACACAGCTTGTAAGTGTGTGAGGTCATATTTGAACTTGGGCCTTCCTGCCTATAAGTCCATCACTCTACACAACACACCAAAACAATGAAATGTCTCAGAAGGTTAGAGAAAAAAACCTTCAAGTCAGGGTCAGTAGTGCCAAAAACAGAAGAAAGGGGGACATCAACAAAGCATTTATGGTGTGGTAGAGAGCACTGGAGACAGGAGACCTGGCAGCAGCCACTAGGTCGCCCCAAAGGTGACAGCCTCTCAGGCTATCCAACTGCTCATGCATGAAAGGATGAAATTGCCCTAGAGGACTGATCTCTAAGGTATGGTCTTTTGGGATTCTAAGCAGAACAAGATTTGGCCACGGAGAGAGCACTAGTGAATTTAGAACAATCTGGGTGGAGTATGGAAATAAAATGAGGTTACCAGGGAGCAAAGGAGTGTGGGTGGTGAGGAAGTCGGGATGGACTATTCAAGATGAGTCACGAAGGGCAAGAGCTATGGGGTCATCCACTAAATCACAGACTACTAAACTGTAAAACCTTGGTTCATTGTCTTCAACCATCTCTTACCCCTCAGCATCATGGGATATGATAGGTGCTGGATTGAATTAGTTAGCATGACTTCCTGAAAACTTATACATGTTGGGCACACAATTAATCAACCAATAAACATTTACTTATTTTATTTGTTTGTTTATTTATTTAGTTTTTGTTATTTTTAAAATTTGGTCAATTTCAAACATTGTTCCTTGGTTACAAAAATCATATTCTATTCCTCCTTCCCCTCCCCCTGTTCTTTTCTTAGCTGAGGCGCAATTCCGCCCAATAAGCATTTATTAAGAAGCAAAGGAAAAGGGAAATGAGAATGGGGTAGGGTACCTCCTAAATCAGAAGGGAAGAGTGGACAGTTAAGTAGCACAGTGGATAGATAGAGCAGCAGGCCCAGAAGCTGGAGGATTTGATTTCAAATCTTGCCTCAAATACTTCCTGGCTGTGTGACCCTGGGCAAGTCACTTAACCCCATTGCCTACCCCGTACTGCTCTTTTGTGTTGAAACCAATTTACAGTATTGATTCTAAGACAGAAGGTAAAGTTTTTTTTTAAACTGATACTAATACAGAAGGTAAGGACTTCCAAAAAAGAAGAAGGGAAGGGGATGCAGAGGGCACATGGAAAGGCATTAGTTCAAAAGCTTTGTCCCTAAAATCACAGGAACGAGGAAGGAGCAGACTTGCACAGCTAACATTCTAAAGAGGTAATATGAACTTGGTTGAACTTGGAGTCGGAAGAGACTTGGGTGCAACTCTTGCTTCTGTTACTAGTCATACAACTATAGGCAATTCACTCCCTCTGCGCCTTAGTATCTATAAAATGGGCATACTACTCCAACTCACTAATGTGATGGGCTAGGCAGCCAGGTGGTACAGTGGATAGAATGCTGGGCTTGGAGTCAGGAAGATCCGAATTCATATTTGGTCTCAGATATGTCCTGGCTGTATGACCCTGGTCATAGTTTCCTCATCTGTAAAATGAGTTGGCAGTATCTGCCAAGAAAACCTCAAAAAGGGATCATGAAATAACCAGAATGTGAGTGCACTGTGTTAAGGTGCTAGAGAACACTCTCTCCCTCTCCAAAAAAGGAAACCATCCCATGAGATCCCTAACCTCAAAGAACTGACATTCTATTGGGAAATTCTGCATGGGCAAAGAGAAATAAATATATACGACCTTGAGGACAGACTGCTAATGACTAAGGAGATCAAGAAAATATTTCTATAGAAGGAAGCACCTAAACTGAGAATCCTTATTTTCCATCCAGGGTTGAGAGGCAGAATTGAGGATGGAGTCTATTCCAGACCCATGGAAATAAAAGATGAGTGCTTTGCAAACTTTAAAACGACACCTAAGTAATTATTTGTTATTGTTAAGTTGTTTCAGTTGTGTCTGACTCTTCATGACTTCATTTGGGGTTTTCTTAGTAAATATACCAAAGTGGTTTTCTATTTCCTTCTCCAGCTCATTTTACAGATGAGCAAACTGAGGTAATCAAGGTGAAGTGACTTGTCCAGGGTCACCTAGTTAAGTCTCTGAGGCCAGAACTAAACTCAGGTCTTCTGACTCCAGACCTGGTGCTCTATCCACTACACTCTTAAGGAGATAGTAGGAAGATAGGGGATAAAGTACTGGGCTTATAGTCAAGAAGACCAAGGTTCCACATCTAGCCTCTGACATTATTAGCTGTGTGACCCCACATGACTCATTGCGCCTCAGGCAAGACATTTTCCAAGTACTACATAGGTTGGTGAGGGGAGTTCCCCACCTGAGGAAATCCCAGATGTTTTGCAGACAACAATGGTCTGAGGGAGGAGGAGAAGGAGGATGTGAGGTAGCCAGTGGGGTACAAGGGAAAGCTAGAAAGGACCTTCCAGCTCAAGGGAGGAGAGGGAGCTGACAAAGGGTGTGGGGGGACAAAGGCACACAGAGGCTGAATAGTGGGCCATTGTTGCCTCTGACATCATATGCTCCCACCAGACTGCTAGAGCAGGGAGCAGTGAATGAGGGGAAGCCCTTGCTTTCCTTCAAGGCTCAGCCAATGACTAATGGCCTGAGCCTACACCCTGTGCACAGGAAGCACCCCTCACACAGCAAGACTACTGTGTTTTCCGCTGGGAGAAAACCTCCATAGGAAGAAATACAAGAACAATCTCTCCCTCTGTGCAGTTGTAGTTATGCTGATGTAGGTATTAGCAAGTAGGGTGGGAGGCGATTTTCCCCAATCCTGGAATCCCTCCTCTACCCTAGTAGAGATTCATTTCTTCTCTAGAGTCTGGAAGTCATATACATTATCAGGAGATATTTACTAAGTACCATCTGTATGCTACCATGAGGTCAGGTTTCAAGAGGATAGAAAAAGAAAATGAGACAGTTAGGTGGCTTAAAGTCAGAAGACTCTTCTTCCTGAGTTTAAATCCAGTCTCAGACACTTCCCAGCTGTGTGTCCCTGGGCAAGTCACTTAACCCCCACTGATAAAACTTACCACTCTTCTGTCTTGGAACCAATGCATTGTATTGATTCAAAGATGGAAGGTAAGGGTTTTTTTTTCTTTAAAGGATAATGTCAAGCTGGAACATATGCAGAAGATAAGAATTTGAAAGGACAGAAGTTTGTTGTTGGTTTTTTTTTATAACTTGTTTCAACATGTCATACAAAGCCCCAGGGCACCAATCCAAATGGAATTCCCATAAAGAACAGGTGTGTTTCATAGACAAATACCAATGGTGTCCAGTATTTTTGACCTGAGGCTTTTAGAAAAAACTGGTTGATGTTTTCATATGAACAGTAGTTATTGTAATTATGTATGTTGGTTCTGTAGAACTGATACCATTTTGCCTGGAGGACAGCAGCTTTGCAGGCACAGGAAACCTATCTCCAGGTAGCTAAGGGGATATCATGTGGGAAAGGGACTAGACTAGTTTTTTCTTGGTCCCAGAGAAGAAGACTGAGGGCATTAAGAGAAAGAGAAATTTTTTCAGTTTGATTTAAGGGAAACATCCTAACAGAACTGTCTCAATGGGGAGTAGGTTGCTGCTTTGGTAGGTAGTAAGTTTCCCTTCCTGGAAAGTTGGCCAACACTCTTAGGCATGTTAGAAAGAGATCTTGCTCAGTGAAATGTTGAGAAAAATGACAAGGTTGCTATTTTTGTTGCTGTTGCTGAAATTTTGTTATTTCACAATTTTATGTGATCCAGCCTATGGGGAGCCTTCAGGCTTTTGTACCTATCAGAGAAGGTGATGTACTGAGATCATTACAAAAAAAACATGATTAGTACACAACAGGTACAACCAAACTTATGTGAGACTTTGAGGAACAGGGTGGTCATTACCAAGTTGGGGGTCTGGGGCAAAGAGGAACCAAAGAAGGTTTACTACAGAAGGATATAATTTAAATTGTTTTTTAAAGGCTGGCTAGAAATTCATCAGATGAGGAGTAGGGAGGGAGGGCATGTCAGGCAAAGGGAACAATGTAAAACAAGGCACAAAAGTGGGATATGATCAGGTGAAGAAAGGAATGCCAAGTAGTCCACTTGGGGATGGTGTGTAAAACATATGAATGGGAATAGTATGAAATGAGCCTAGAAGTATACAGAAGGCAGTACCAGACTGTAGAAGGCAAGACTTTACTTGGTAGGGAAAATATTTTTTAATAGAAGAATGATATAAACAGATATAAGGAAGATAAGCCTGGAGGCAGTATGGAGGATAAATGAATAAACAGAACACTAAGTGCTTACATGTAGGAAGCACTGTGCTAAGTGCTAGGGATACAAACAGAAAAGCCAGACAGTCCCTGAACTCATGGAGTTCATATCCTAATGGAGAAGCCAACACATATTGACCTTAGGGCTTGAAGGCAAAGCAAATGTAAATCCTTCTAGTTTAATGTCATTCCCACTGATAAAATTATATCAGTTTCTGACACTGAACTATTTGATAGTGCCCCAGACTTTGGTGGCCAGAACTTTCCTTTCTGGGTCTTCAGAATGGCTGAAGGCATTGGACTCTTGTACATGATACTCCACTTAAGGTTCTTGGGTTGAGGGTCCTAGGTTGTCTCCATTAAGGTCAGAGGGGAGATGGTGGTCAAGTTGGTAGCAGTGGTGATGCTTTGATTTGCCTAGAACACGATGCTTCTGACTCAGTTAGGCTGACTTGCTTCTGTTCTATGTAGACATATTGGTGGGGATGGATGGCTTGTTTCTCCACAGGAGTCACCACCTCAGAAGATAGTTAGGAAGGTTGGGCTCAGCAAGACTAGTAATCTCAGGATACTTCCACTTCCAGGACTCCCATGCCTATCTACCTGTTGGTAGCAGTTGGTCAGCAGTTGTTAGTGGTGGTAATCTCCAAATGATGTCTCCCCTTAGTAATAGCTGTGGTGGCTGAAATTAGGTCTGGTATTTTGGGGAATATTGCTATTTATGAAGTTCTTTAGCTCAGTATTCTGGGTTTTCCCCATCAGAGTAAGAGGGCAAATGGTGGTCAAGGTGATGGTGTTGGTGGTAGTATGACTTGCCTGGCTCATGATGCCTTCAAGGTACTTTACTGCTTCAGCTAGGTTTGCCTATCTGCCTTGTGTTCGCATAACCATGCCAAGGAATCTTCTTGATTACTTGGAGTAAACCAAGTATAGAGAGGGACTCTTGGGATAATATTCTAGAGTATTTTTCCCAGCCTTCCTTTGTCCAATTAAGGATGATGGGAGGTGGGAGAGGAGGAAAATGGAGGCAGGGAGACCTATTAGGAAGCCACTGCAAAATCTAGTTAGGTGGCTAGCAATGAAAGCAGATATCAAGATAGCAACAATGAGAACAGAGAGATGGTCACAAAAAATAATCTGAAATCAGAATCAACAGATAACAGATTAAATGGGATAAACATGGAAGAGGGGAGAGTCAAAGATAATAGCAAGGTTTTAACACAGGGGGCCAGAAAGATGGTGGTACTACTAAGGGCAATAATAAAGTCATAAGGAGGGCCAGAGTTTTGAGTAACAATCACAGGATCATGAGCTGAAGGAACTTTAGGTCATGTAGTCTAATTCCCCCCACACCACACCCTTTGTGTGTGTGTGTGTGTATGTGTGTGTGTGTGTGTGTGTGTGTGTGTGTGTGTTTAACGAATGAAGGAACTGAAACTTAAAGGGTGGGCCTGCTCAGGGTCACACAGATAGTAAGTAAGCAAGATCAGAATAGAAACCCATTTTCTACAACTCCTCTTTCCACTATTCCACTGCACCCCAGATTGCTTTAGAATACAGAATCACAGGATCATAGATTTAGAGCTGTTGGGGAGCTTATAGGTCATCTAGTTTAACCCACTCATTTTTTCCAAATGAGGAAACTAAAGTCTAGAGGTTAAGTGACTTGCCCAAGCTCATACAACTAGTAAGTGGAAGAGCCTGGATTCAAAAGTACCAGTAGGACATCCAGGGAGATATGTCTGTTAAGACTGTTAGAAAACTAGGTATGGTCCTTTGCTTCATTTGAGTCTGGGGGAATTTAGTAGCCAATGAGAGATCATGAGATAATGGAATGAGCCCTAAAGTCTCTCTCCTTTGAGGTCATAGAACTGCTGAGAAATGGGGTCCCCCTGTCCTTTTCATTTGTTCTTTTCTGTTCTAGGTACAGGGAGGGGAAGCTCTGATTTGTCATAGAAAGCAAACCACAGGAATCCAAGAGTCAGACTCCAGGCTAGGTATTGCTGGCAAATCCAATATCAATGCCCTAAAGAACAAGTAAGGAATGATCTTCAGAATGACCTTCTAGACCCCTACACCAAGAGAAGGACTCATCTGACAGTCATGCCATTATCTACACATGAACTTGTTGGATCTCCTGCTTTGTAAAATTAAAAAAAAATTTTATATATATATATATGTATGTATGGAGTTCGAGAAAGAGAGATCAGGGTGGGAAAGAAGAGATCTCGAAGTCCTTAGAGACAGCTGAAGTGAGAAGACTGAATGGGAATTGCTAAGAAGAAAGTATAAGGAGGAAAAAGGCTGAACATGGAAAATACAATCAAGAAAAGGGTGAGGAGCCCAAGAAAAAGAAAGCAAAAGAACAGTAAGAGTCAAAGGAAGAGATCCAGAAGTGTGCTGCTCTCTCCAACGCCAAGTGAGAATTCATTAAATACAAAAGAAGCATTTTTTGACCTTTACTTTCTGTCCTCGAATCAATACTAAGTTCCAAGGCAGAAGAGCAGTAAGGGCTAGGCAATGGGGGTTAAGTGACTTGCCCAGGGTCACACTAGCAAGCATCTGAGGCCAAATTTGAATCCAAGAACTCTTCTCTCCAGGTCTGGCTTGTTATCCACTAAGCCACCTAACCTGCCTCATCAAGAAGCTTTTTAATTTTTTTATTTGATCAGTTTTTAATTTGTTATTTTTTAACTGTGTCTACTGTGTGTTAAGACTTTGCTAAGTTCTAGGGATGCAAACAAAACAGCAGAAGCAGTCACCCTCAAGAAGCTAACATACAAGAAAGTGGGAGCCAGGGAGGAATATTTTTAGTTTGCATAGTTGCAGAATTGGTAAATGGAGAATGGAGCTAGAGTAGAATGGCACACCCTTTCCAGGAGCAATGGCATTACTGATTTGCTCATGGTCCCAGATCTGGAAAAGGTCCATGGGCTAGGAGCAAAGCAAAGAAAAGCTGATCTACTGAAATGGAATGGGCCACATGAAGCACTCACCATTGACGTGGGGTAGGACAGGCCAAGGCAGTGCTCAAAGGAGTAAGTTTTCTAGTCTTTGAAAGCAACTGCTTTTCCAAAGCGACACTAAGTTGTTGTTTTTAACCCTTACTTTCTGTCTTCATAACAACTCTAAGACAAAAGGGTAAGGCCTAGGCAAACAAGATTAAGGGACTGGCGCCTCTGAGTCATACGGTTAGGAAGAGTTTAAAGCTACATTTGAACCCAGGTCATCCTGACTCCAGGCCTGGGGCTCTAACCTTCATTTTGCCTCCTAGCTGCCCAACTGTCACTAAATCTTAACTAAGATACACTAAGAAGTCAGACCACAAGTCTTGGGACTTAAGAGGAAAAAAGTAATCATGATTACTTTGATGGCAAAAATGAATAGTACCAACCAAGTGCTAAAGGAGGAGATGGGAACAGATGTCCACTGTGGTTCCATCTAGCTCTCTAAGGCTATGAAAGTTTCTTCAAAGAGCATCTTTACCAGACAGATTCCCATAAGTGATGTGTATAATGTCACCAGATGTGAGAATGGGTTTTCATAATAGCTGAGGGGCAGGCTGGTACAGTAGAAGACAGCAATGTGTTTAGAGCCCCCAAACCTGGCTTCAGATCCAGACTCTGCCCACCCATTCCCTGTGGGACCTTGTTGTTGTTGAGTCTTTTCAGTCACATTAACTCTCTGTGACCCCATTTGGGATTTTCTTGGCCAAGATACTGGAATGGTTTACCACTTCCTTCTCTAACTCATTTTACAGATGAGGTAACCGAGGCAAACTGGTTTAAGTGACTTGCCCAGGGCCACATAGCTAGTAAATGTCAGAGGCCATATTGGAACTCAGGTCTTCTGAGTTCCACAGTGACACTTAGCTGTTTGTGTGACCTTAGGCAAGTCATTTAACTTCTGAGGCCTTAAGTTTCTTATCCTGTGAAATAAAATGGTTGGACTGGATGACCTCTGAGGCCTCTCTGACCTTTACAATTCTAAGTGCTAAGGAACAAGCAATAAGATACTATCTTTTCTGGCCAGGCATTTTACAAGACTTCCAGGGGAAAAGATCAGTAACATCTTTCAATCAGCTATTATAGAGTTTAACCTAGCAGTAAATTCCTTCTTCAAGAGGTAAAGAACACAAACAGAGCCTCAGGCTCAGATACAAAGCCATCTTCTTTTTTGTTTAATTGGGAAGGAGGGAAGGGGGGAGGGAAGCCCCCAAAAAGCTCAAGGGGAGGGGGAAGATAAAACAAGCAGCTACTTGCCTGGGGTCTCCTAGCAACTTCCTACAGTGGGCAGTACCATGTGAAGGAAAGCAAGCAGCTGATTGGTGAGATGGATAGCTCCCTGAGCCAAAGAATGGGACAGTCAAAGATAAAGCTTGGGGGTTTTTTTGGCTTAGGTTTTTTTTGTTGTTGTTGGATTTTTTTCCCCTTTTCTTCTTGACAAAAGTGCCAGACGTGTCAAATGGAGTTTAGGTTACTTGAGTCAAATAAGATTATTCACTTGTTTCCCTCAAAAGATACAGTAACAGTATCGTGGTTTGTTCCCCAGTCCCAGCCCCAAGCCATTAAAATCTTTTCATAATGCAACTATTACTGATGTGGTGAAACGTTTCTGGGCAGTGCCTAGAGTCGAATGTCTCTTAAAAAAGAGCGACAAACAGTAACCAAAAAGAAAAAGAACATTAAAAAAAAACACCCTTGGCCCCATAGCAGGGTTAAGGCCACATACAAAACCTGCTTTAAAGAAAAGACCCAGGGGCAGCTGGGTAGCTCAGTGGATTGAGAGTCAGGCCTAGAGATGGGAGGCCCTAGGTTTAACCTGACCTTTGACACTTCCTGGCTGTGTGATCCTGGGCAAGTCACTTAACCCCATTGCCTAGCCCTTACCACTCTTCTGCCTTGGAACCAATGTATTTGGTATTGACTCCAAGATGGAAGGTAAGGGTTTAAAAAAAGAAAAACAAAAACTTAAGAGTTGGATCATCCATGGCAAAGGGTTCTAAGACAAATCCATGCACTTGACCTTTTTTTCTTTTCTTCTTTCCTTTCTCCTTTCCTTCCTTGCTTCTTCCCTTTCCTACATTTCCTTCTTTCCTTCCTTCCTTCCATCTTAGAATCAATACTGTATATTGGTTCCAAGACACCGTTAGGCCTAGGCCAGTGTTGTTGAACCTTTTCAAGTTCATGTGTCCAAAGTACAACTTCAGGCTGCCTGTGAACCACTACCCCCTCGCCCCCTCCCCCACATTACTCCAGAGAGTGGAGGGAAGAAGTACTCACTTTAGGCAGCTGGACAGAGGAGTGAGGCATGTAAAAAGTGTCCACAGGGGCTGGGAAGAGGGGGAACAGAGCAGCTCCCCCATGCTGGCCTGGCATGTGTGCCAATAATTAGTTAACATTAGCCTAGGTAATGGGGGTTAAATGACTTGCCCAGAATCACATAGCTAGAAAGGTCCATGGTCAAATTTGAACCCAGGACCTCTCATTTCTAGGCCTACCTAGCTGCCCTCAGCCTTTGACTTGTCAAATGCAATTCAAAATCTTTCCAGATTGCTCAAGGAGAAACTAGTAAAGATGATGGCTCCCTCCCATTCACTTCCAAAGACCACTATGACAAATGGGTGTTTCCAAGGGCAATGGAGAAGCCTGTGGCAAGTATAAGCAGGCTGCAGCATTTATCAAGTAAAGAGTTATAAAAAACCACAATAAAGGGGGTCATTAGAGGACATGAGTGATCAGAAAAAGAGGATGGGCCAGTCATGTGGCAAGAGTGAGAGAAAACCAATGGATGGCCCAAGTGTTCTTAGGATGTCAGGAGACAACCAGGGAAGCCTCTAATACTACAGTGATAGCGAACCTTTTAGAGACCACATGCCGTGCCCTATCCCACCCCCCTGAGATGGAGTGTGGTGCCCCCTACACACATACACACACAAGGCAGGGAGAGAAGGAGGGAGTGGCCTGAGGGCTCTGCTCAGGGATGAGGGTAAGGGCTTCCACTGGGTTGTTGGGCAGAGGGACAGGGAAGTGTGGTGGAGAGGAAGAAGGGAGAAACTCCACCTGAGTCCCTCTGCCTTTCTAGTAACTAACTCAGTCAGGTGACCATGCATGTGCTCACAGAAGAAATCTCTGCATGCCATCTTTGGCACACATGCCATAGGTTCACCATCATAGCCCTGGGTGGACCCTCAGAGGCAAACTTATGGGGAGGATGTGAATGAGAGTTTTGTAAAGGATAGGCATGAGGGGTGTATTATGGTCTGTATCATTGGAAAGAAGACCCAAGAGGGTTGGAACACAGCTCTCCTGGAGTATTTGATCAAAGAAACCCAGGACCTCACTGGTATGTCATGGTCACCTAGAATGATTACCTTATAGTTTGAGTTCCTCCTCTGGACTCACTTGCTAATCTAGGTCTTTCCTTCCCTTGGGGTTTCATTCCCACTTATAATCCTCACATAGCACTTGACTTTGTAACTTCATTTATCTTGTGATATTGTGAATGGTATACATTTTTGTTTTGAGTCTTACCTTCTCATAAGTGGTCTATAAACTCCTTGATCACAAGAATTCTTACCTGAACTTTGTAATTTCCCCAGTGCTCTATATAGAATAGGTGCTTAATAAGGACACCTAGGTGGCACAGTTGGTAGAGCACTCAGCCTGAAGTCAGGAAGACCTGAGTTCAAATCCAGACTTGGACCCTTATTCACTGTATGACCTTGGACAAGTCACTTAACTTTTGTGTGCCTCAGCTCTCTGAAGGGTTATTGTTAGGATTATATGAGATAATAATTGTAATGCTATTTAGCACAGTGCTAGGAACCTAGGGGGCACCATATAAAAGTTTATTATTACTATGTAATTATAAAAAGGCAGGTTAACAACAATAACAAAGATTATTATATACTATTGTAAAATTATAATTATTCTTATATAATTAGATATTAATACCTCTTCTCCTGACCCCATCTACCAATCTACATTTCTCACTCTATCATTCTGAATCACAAAACCTTATAGGGAAAGTCTTGAAGACTTAATGTAGAATGATTATTTGATATATATGAAGACTTATCCAAGTAGAGAAGACACAGATTCAGAGTCAGAAAACTTGGTTTTAAATCCCACTGGGCAAGTCAATCTGTGTGGGCCTCAGCTTCCTCAATTTTAAAACAAGGGGGTTGAACTAGATGATCTCTATAGAGTTTTTTCTAGTACCAGATCCTTTCACTATAACAATTAATAAATAAACATTTGTTAAGCCCCACTGTATACCAGGCACCATGGGGCATTAGGGATACAAAATACTAGAAAACGCCCCTGCCCCCAATGAGTTTACATTCTCTCCTCACCTGTGCCCCCTACTATTTCTAAAGGTAGCTGAGCCCCGGTTTGTCCTAGGTTCTGTGTGAAGGCTTCTAAGATTATGTGGTACAAATAAAGCTTACTGAACAAAGTGATGGGAATTGAATCAGAGGCTGGCTCTTCTGGTCTTTTGAATCTCTAGCTCTAGGATATTCTGATCTTCTTTCCTGCCCCAAAGAGTCCTCTTTTCAAAAGTATTTTCCCCACAAAGTCAGTGGGAACTAGCTATACTTCTTACTACAAAAGTGTGTCTCAGACAAATTTACATTTGCTACATTTTGCTATACTGATCCATACTGAGTAATACACATGTGATTGGATACCTTCTATGTACCCAGTGCTACATGTTTCACTTGACTCCAAATGCTGACCCAGGGAGTTTTTTTAATGATCACACTGGATCAATAGAGTTACTCTTTGCTGACTGAGAAAAATGAGTCCTTACACACTGAATAGTCAGTTGGGGAGGGGATGGGGATGAGAAAGGATCAAAGCTTTAGAGCTGGAGGAGCCCCAAGAGATCATCTAGTCTAATATCTTCATTTTATAGAGAAGGAAACAGAGGCTCAGAGAATATAAATGACTTGTCCAAGTTTCTATAGATAGTAAGCATTAGAGGTGAGATTTGAGCCAACATCCCTCTGACTCCACAACAAATGCTCTTTCTCTGTACCAGAAGAGGATATGGATAGGCAGGCATGATAGTACATACCTGTAGTCCCACTACTACTACTGGGAAGGCTGAGGCTGGCAGAACTCTCAAACTCAAGAGTTATAAGCTGCCAATTGGGTGCCTACACTAAGTTCAACATCAATATGGTGAACCCCGAGGAAGATGAGGGAGAACCAAATTGCCTAAGAAAGAAGCAAACTGGCCTTGATGAGAAATGAAGGTCAAAATTCCTGTGCCAATGAGTAGTGGGATTGAGTCCATCCATGAGTAGCTCCTTCCAGGGAAAACTCAGTTTTTTTTTTAATCTTTACCTTGGTCTTAGAATCTATACTAAGTATTAGTCCCAAGGCAAAAGAGTGGTATGGGCTAGGAAATTAGGGTTAAGTGATTTGTCCAGGGTCACACAACTAGGAGGAAGACCCCATCTTTAAAAAAATTACCATCACAAAATCTTTTTCTCCTGCCCCAGTGAGACAAATATCTGGCCTTCTTAAACTTGTCATACCATCATTCCATTACGACCTCTCCTTATTCTCCTAAGGGCAAAGCTTTTGTACCTCACCAGGATTCATATAATTAATCTGTCTGCCAGGGAGGAAAAGAAGATGCTCCCAAGTCACCCTAGATCATGCCAAGTTCCAGCTGAATGACAAATGAAACAGCTGAGTTTCAGAACAAACAACATGATGATGGCAAAGATTATGAAGTAAAATGCAGTGACTGTCAAAGCAACCCCTGAAGACATCTATGTAATACTCTTTGCCCTTCACAAAAAAAAAAAAATTGGCAAAGATATCCAATCTGCTTAGGCAAAGCAGATCATACTGAATCAGTCCAAATCTGGGAATCCTGGAGAAGGGAGCAAATGAAAGTAAAAAATGGGGTTGATCTTAAGAGAATTCATTAAAAGTTTTTGGCTTTAAACACATAAATGTGAATCTATGTACTTGTGAAGACAGTGGACCTTTTTAAGAGGGCAGCCCTTCTAAAGAGATCCAGGAAAAACAAATTCACACTTGATACTGATAAGCAGGATCCAAATGGTAACAATAATGCCACCAAGAAATGTGTTCCACATTATTTTGTTCAAGCTAGCTATGGCATGATGGTTTTTCCCCTTTTCTTACAATTGTATAAAATATAGAATTTTTAAAAACTATATACATAAAAATGATAACACCAGAAGTGAAATGGTCACCAGAAAGATAACAAACCATAAGGTATCAAACAACCAGGAATGGTTTGGAAGCTAGGTGGTTCAGTTGATTGAGAGCCAGGCCTGGAGATAAGAGGTCTTAAATTCAAATTTGGCCTCAGAGACTCCTTAGTTATCTGACCCTGGGCAAGTCGCCCATCCCCAATTGCCTACCCCTTTCCACTCTTCTGCCTTGGAACAGATACTTAATATTGATACTAAGACAGAAGGTAAAGGTTTAAAAAAACAAACTCCAGAATGGCAGATCTTCACTCCAGAAGAACAGAGAGTGAAGGATACCTACAGCCACACTTCAGTCAAAGAGGCTGAAAACCAACCATGAGGGAAGAATGGGGTAGTTCTCTGATGGTGGCAACTATATGTATCAAATGCTTTTCCTCTTTTTTCATTACTAATTGAGGATTCAATCTGGGAAAGATAGGATTGTTTTTTGTTTGTTTTTTAAATAACTCTTACCTTCCATCTTAGAATCAATACTGTGTATTAGCATTAAGGCAGAAGAGCAGTAAGGGCTAGGCAATGTGGGTTAAGTGACTTGTCCAGGGTCACACAGCTAGGAAGTGTCTGAGGCCAAAAATGAACCTAGGACCTCCATCTCTAGGCCTGGCTCTCAATTCCCTGAGCCACCAAAGAGCTGCTCCCAAGATAGGTATTTTTAAAAAATAATTTCTTATGGTGCAACAATATTCCATTGCATTCCTGTACCATGATTTGTTTAGCCATTCTCCAATTGAAGGGCACTCCCTTTGTTTTCCAGTTCTTTGCTACAATGAAAAATGCTGCTAGAAATTTTTGGTGTACATGGGGGCCTTCCTGTATCTTTTATTTTTTTTTTGAGGGTTGTGATATTAAAACCACTTTTAAAGATTGATATAATATTAATTTAAGGTCGCCAAGGAATTTACTTGTGAAATTCCTAAAATGAAACACTCAAGTCAGAATGGAGTTTATGGTGGTTTAATCACAATAAGGAGAGGGAGAGAAGGAAAGAGGGAGGAAAGGGAAAGGGTTAACTCAACCTCTGGCAGAGCCAGAGGGAGTTTAAGCTTGGAAGGCCAAGGAAGAAAAGAGAATCAGATCCTTGACTCACGTGACCGATCCGAAGGAAAGCTGTCTGCGGGCCTCCTTCCTAGCCAGTTCCTAGCAGGAACTCTCGCCTAGCCCTGTCCACAGGAAGTCAGTGAACTCCAGAGCTGTTCTCTACCTCACTTCCTGTGCCTCACAAGTGCCAATGATGGCTCAAGCTTGGCTTGGGACAGCCCAGGTGGGCAGTTAGTTATTTCTGATTTGCCATTGACTAGCACATGCCCGTGTAGTGTGGGTGTGCACAATTTTTGGTGCTAGACCAAGCAAGATGGAGATTTAAAAATCACAGGGTATATGCCTAGTGGTGGCACTGCTAGGTCAAAAGACATATATAAAGGTAATGACTTTGGGAACAGAGTTACCAATTGTTTTCCAGAATTGCCAAACCAATTTGCAGCTTTGCCAACAGAATTTCTGTGTGCCCATCAGAGAGTGTGTTATTTCCAGAAATTATGATAATGTAAAAACAAAGACATCAATGAACCTCAAAGAGAGAGGGAGGAAAGGGGTTGGTAGTAAGTTGAAAGGGGGGGGGGGAGAGAGTGAGAGAGAACAAAATCATTCAATACCCATAGCCCTTTCACCTCACCAACAAAGGAGGGGTAGATGTGTTTCCTTCCCACTGTTCTGTGAGTTTGGAGATGGTGGGATGGCCCAAGGAGCATTATGGCTAAAGTCTTGGGGACTCTAAGGCAGAGGCAGCACCAAGATACAGTGGAAAACTGGGCTTGGAGTTAGAAGACATAGGCTTATATGCTGGCTCTGACAAAGCTATCTGTGTGACCACAGACAAGTCTCTTAATCTCTCTGAAGCCATTTTTTCATGTATAAAAAGGAGATAGCATTATTACTATTGCCTATCCTTCACATAGTTGCAATGATAAAAGTACTTTAAAATTGTTAAACACTATAAAAATATCAGTTGTGATTATAAGTTGAAAAGACTTGTTGAAAGTTGAAAGTTGAAAAGAAAGACAAGAGAACCTAACCAAAGGTTGTGCTATTAATCTGTTACTTGCAAGTCACTTCACCTCTATAGGGTCTAGTTTACTTGTCTGCCAGGGAGGAAGCTGGCCCAGATTATCTCTGAAGCCTCTGGTCCAGGGCTAACATATTGAATTTGTATCCCTGTGTGAAGTTGGGCCAGGGCTTTTTAACCTGGGATCCATGGATTGCAAATGGTCCACCAAAAAAATACATCATTACCTTTACTAACCTCTGCTTGACATTTAGTGTTTCCTTTCATCATGAATTTTTAAAAAGATATTTTGAGGAAGAGTCTTGGGTCCTTGAAACAAAAACATTAAAGACCCCGTCTTTTGAGGGAGGGTACTGGGAAACCTCTAAGTGTGGTCAAGAGTTCTGAGGGGGTTTAATTCATTTGACAAAGAATTTGATATGGCCTTGTCACACATCATGTGTTAACTGGCTTCCATTGTTATTTAATTTCTTACATACTTTGTCCTGTCTTCTTAACTAGCTATAATCCCACAGGAGAAAGGGTTTCTTCATGTTTCCCAGAGTGTCTCCCATAAGGTTGGGCAAAGACTATTTGCTAGACAGTGTGCAGCCTCAGTAACTGCTAAATGAAGCCCCAGGATGTCTAGAACCAGAAGGAACTGGTCAATGAACCAACAGGTTTTCCACTGCCTTGGGGGCAGGGGCCACAATCTGGACTGACATGTATGACAAGTCCTGGGAATACCACACACATTGTAAACTCAAATGAAGAAAATAATGATCCCCTTGTCTCTACTATGATACAGTTTTCAAAGCATTGCATCCAAACCCCCGGGGGGGGGGTAGGGAGTATATTATATCCATTTTGGGGGTGACATTCAGGCCTTTGAGGTTAGGTGACTCGACTACAGTCAAGGACTTAGACCCAGGTCTTATGACTCCAAATGCTCCTACTATAGCATGGTAGCCACTCACATAGCTACAGGATAAGAAATATCACTGGCAGAATGCACCAAAGTTTCAGGTACTTTTTATTAAAATATTTGTGGATTATAAGAGGCAATATAACATAATGGTTAGAATATTAGGCTTGGAGTCAGGAAAACTGGGGTTTGATCCCACCTCTGACACTGTTATAAAAATGAACAAGTCCTTCAATTTCTTAATCTCTCCATGTCTTAGGTTTCATCATCTGTAAAATGGGGATAAAAATAATACCTGTAGTAGATATATGATAGGTGTATTGTGAGGATTATGCTATATATAAAGTACTTTACAACCTTCTTCATGTTTTATAAATGTCAGCTATTATCACTCGTTATCATTATTAGCTGCCTATTGTAGTCATCCTCATCATTTTGACCTTCATCATCACAACAACTGGCATTTATATGGTGCTTTAAGATTAGCTAAGTATTTTATAAACATCTCGTTTAATTCTCCCAACAATCTTGGGAGGGAGGTGTTATTATTATTCTCCTCATTTTATAGAGAAGTAAACTAAGGCCAAATGACTTGCCCAGCGTCACACACAGCTAGTAAGGATGTGAAGCTGGATCTGAACTTGGTTCTTCCTGAAATGTGGCAAGATTCTAAAGAACTGTCTAGAAATGAGGGAAAGATCAGTCTCAAGGATAAGGGAGAAAGCAAAAGAAGACCCTAGTTCTGATGAAACTATGAATTGGTGCAGCTCTTCTAGCAAATAATTAGGAACTATGAACGAAAAGTGACTACTCTTTGCACCTTTGAGCCAGTAAGGCTCAGACCCCCAAAGAAGGTCAAAAACCACAAAGAAAGATCTGATACATAGTAAAGTATTCATGGCAACATTTTTTGTGGTAGCAAAGAACTGAAAACAGAGTGGGTGTCGACCAGTTGTGGAATGGCTGAACAAATTTACTAAGAAAATAATGAGATATTATTGTTCAGTTAAAAAAAAATAATGACAAATATGAGAAATGCTGTGAAACACGGGGAGATTTAAATGAAATGATACAAAATGAAATAAGATAAACCAGAAGAATGATATATATGTGTTGACCACCAAAAATGGAAATAAAAATGTCACTGAGTAACTGAAGAACCAATAATGGTCCTCAATGATTGATGATTAACTATATGTCCCTTCTTTTGGTAAGAAGGGCAGAATCATATTTTATATCATCAGACAAAGCTGTCATACATTGCATTGGTTATTTTTAATTAACAAATTTTCTTTGTTATAAGGGAAAGTTCAATTTTGCAGTGAACAGGGAATATCCAGAGATTACTAATGTTAAAAAAAAAAGTGAAGATACTGAGAAAATGTATCTATTATAAAAGGACCCAGACTATTTAAGACAGAAACACACCCAAGATGAAAGTCACAAAGAGAAAGTCAAAAGGACCTAAAGTTTGGGTGCAGAGTAAAAATTATAACTTAGGTTTCTGTAACATCAAAATAGTGAAATAACCCAGAGAATTCTAATATCAGACAAGAAATGAGAAAGGCCTTTCACAAAGGAGAATCATGGGAAAGAGATAGCAGAATTACCTTGTGCTATACATATCGGAGATGGATGGGGCAGTCAGTTGACACAATGGATAGAGTACCAGGCCAGGAGTCAGGAAGACTCATCTTCCTGAGGGTAAATCTGAC
Organism: Monodelphis domestica; assembly: GCF_027887165.1. Lineage (NCBI taxonomy): Eukaryota > Metazoa > Chordata > Mammalia > Didelphimorphia > Didelphidae > Monodelphis > Monodelphis domestica. Next base: position 378,715,033 of record NC_077227.1, read on the forward strand.
CTCAGATACTTACTGGTTGAGTGACTCTAGGCAAATCACTTAACCCTGTTTGCCTCTGTTTCCTCATCTCTCAAGTGAGCTGGAAAAGGAAATGGAAGACCACTCCAATATCTTTGCCAGGAAAATCTCAAATGGAGTCCCATAGAGTTGGACACTAGAGAAACAACTCAATAATAAACTTGGAGATGTATATATTCTTGGCAAATCAAGAAGCTTGGATTATCAAACAATCTCCAAATAGTGCTCAAATTAGGTCAAATGATTATGCTTGGATTTGGGGAATCATAAAACCTTGCCCTGCTACTTTGTGGCCTCAGCAAATCCTTTAATTGCTCTGAACCCCATCCTCAGCAATTTCCTCATTGGTAAAGCAGGGCTAACAGACATGGGAGAGGTTATATCTAAAATTACCTTTTTCCACCCTGGAAAATGCCAGTGTCAAATGGAAAGTCCCACCTATAATAGGGAAGGAAGGAAACATTGACTGCAGGCAGGTCTACAGTACATAGGGCATCACCCTCATCTTCAAACAGCCAGTGAGCTGATTTCTCTAAGAAGGAAGATTTTAGCTGGTTTTATTTTTTAAGTAACCTCTCCTTCAAGGACAATGGTAAATAGGGGACTGTCAGACAGTAGAATGGAGAGGCATAAGTAGAAGGGAGGCTTTGTGTGATGTTGCCCAAGCTTAACCTTTTATGGGCCAGATAAACATTAAGTAACCTACCAGAACTCTCCCTTCTCAAGGAGCAGCAATGAATCCCTATTCATTCCCTAAGTCCTACACCAGCTGCCCCTTCCTACCTTTTCCAGTTGTCTTACACTTGATTCCCTTTGCCCATCCCATGTTCTATACTAACCACTTTCACTGGCTTCCCTGAACACAACTTTCCATCTCTGATCTCACCTGTGCCTCTTCATTTCTCTGACTTCCCCACACTCATTTCAAATACCACCTTCTGCAGGAGGCCTTTCTTGATTCTACCTGCTCTCAGTGCTGTCCCCTTACAGATGACCTTCCATCTGCTCTCTCTATCTGGTATGCATCTTTTTATAAGTTGCCTCTCCCTTTAGAATGTGAGTGCCTGGAAGGCAAAGACTGTCTTTGGCTTCTTTTATATTCCCGGTCTAGTATACAGGAAAGCACTTAAATGTTTATTTACTAAATGATTAACTCAACACTTTGGAGATGGTATTTTGCAGTAGAAAGATCATTATATTTGGATGCAGAGATCCTGAGATCAAATTCTGCCACTGTCACTCAATGCCTTGTGATCATGGGCAAGTCTCTTCACTTCTCTGGGTCTCAGTTTCCTCATCTACAAAATAAGATTACTGGATGACCTCTGAGGTGCCTTCTGGGTTTGAATCTTTGCCCTATGATCAATTTAGTATTCCTGTATAGACAGTAGTATCTTTGAGCTGGGAAATAGAAAGGAGATTTTATTTGTTTTATATTAAATGGGGGGATAGATAATGGAGAAATAGAAAAACAGAAGAGAATATAAAAAGGTAAAGCAAAAAAGAAACAAATTGACCTGAGAACAGCAATATTAAAGTAGAAAATTAGGATGATGATGACTGATAAAATAATTCCTAATTATATAGCTCTTTAAAAAAACCCTTACCTTCTGTCCTAGAATTGATATTAATTATAAGAAGAGCAGCAAGGGTTAGGTAATTGAGGTTGTGACTTGCCCAGGGTCATACAGCTAGGAAATGTCTAAATCTAGATTTGAACCCAGGTCCTCCCAACTCCAGGCCTGACACTGGACTAGGTGTCCCTTTTATAGCTCTTTAGAGTCACAGGTAGCATAGGGTAGTGCAACAATTCTTAAAGTGTGGTCTGAAGATCCCTTAGACCCTAAGATTTAAGTTTCAGCTTAATTTGATTTTCCAGGAATGAGGCTGAATTAATTTTTTTATGAATTGACTGATTTGATCTCCTTGCTGTCCAAGGAACTCTCAAAAGTCTTCTTAGTACCACAACCTGGAAGCATTAATTCTACAGTGCTCAGCTTTTACTATACAGTCCAACTCTCAGAGCTACTAGAAAAAACATAGCTTTATCTATATGAACCTATATGAACAGCAATGTGATGTCTCTGCTTTTTAGTATGCTGTCCAGATTTGTCATAGGTTTCCTTGAGAGAAGCATCTTTTAATGTCAAAACTGCTCAACATCTGCAATGACTTTTGGGATCATTTGTAATAATACTAAGATGTTATTTGCTCTTTTCATTCTCATTCTCTCTCCCTGACAAATGTATAAAGGAGTTTTCCAGAGGTTCCATCAGAGTTACACGATCTGTGATGACATGATCATTCTAGTGGCTAATGGTATGAGTGTGTCTATATTCTTGTATTCTCTTGAATTTTTGAAGGTGAAATATGATGTTAAAGATTAACTCAGTATGTTCTCAATTCTATTGTACTAGCTATCTTTAGTAATACTCATTATAGTTCTGTAACATCGTTATCAACTATTAAATTATTATTCTGAAATCCCAAAGTTTTTCTTGAAAACACAAGAAATATACTTTGTCTTATTTTACAATATTTGTCAAAACCTTTCCCAAATGTTTTATCTATAATTCATATTAGAATTTAATAATATTTCATTCTAAAAGAAAAGAAAATTTATTTATTATGTATTTTTTATATTTAAGGATGAATTTTCCTATTCCTCATTTCCTCAAACTTAATTGTGCCATCCATGTGCAAAGATGCTGAAAAAAAGATGATGCTAACATATTAGAGAGTTCTTTGATTCCCAGAAAGGGAGTTTAAAGGCAGACGTTAAAGAAATCTCCAAAAATATGTAAAACAGCCACTCTTCTCACTAAATGTTCATGAAAAATGTTATTTATGTTAACATGCAATTGGTTTCTGTAACTTTTTAAATAGGTATTTTGAAAATTTGTCAGTTGTAATTTCTAATACAGCAAATATTGATAAAGGTAACTCACGTGAACAAAAGCTCTTTGGAAGGGTCTTCGATGATTTTTAAAAACCCTTACCAAGGCAGAAGAGTGGTAACGGCTAGACAATGGGGGTTAAGTGATTTGCTTAGGGGGTCATATAGCAAAGAAGCATCTGAAGCCAGATTTGAACTCATGATTTCACATCTCTAGATCTATCTTCCTATCCACTAGATGTCCCATTCTCCATCTATTCTGTACTTATCTTGTACCAAAAGAATGTGAGCTCCTTGAGGGCAGGAATAATTGTTTTCCTTTGTAACCCTCCATGGCACTATGCCTGGCCCAAAGTAGGTAGACACTTAATAAATACTCATTGATTAGACCTGATTCTCTCAGCTGCTGCTGTGTGAAAAGATGGAGTTGGGCAGGATGATCTCTCAAGTCCCTTCCAGTTCTACCTTCCTCTCCTACCACCTTCAGTCTGTGCCTCGGATCTGGGACCTCACCTAGATAGCTTTTTTCCTAGTTGCTTTTCAATAGAAGGGCCTGAATTTAGATACTGATTCTGCTATATAATTTCAAAGAGATTCTTTCACTTATATGGGCATTAGTTTCTATATCTGTACCACAAAGAGGTTGGACTTGATGATGTCTTTTTTTTTTTAATCCTTACCTTTTGTTCTAGCAACAACTCTATGACAGAAGAGCAAGGGCTAGGCAGTCAGGGTTAAGTAACTTGCCCAGGGTCACCAAGCTAGGAAATGTCTGAGGCCAGCTTTGAACCTAGAACCTCCCATCTCTGTGCCTGGCAATTTTATTCACTGAGCCACCCAGCTGCCCCCACTGGATGACTTCTAACATTTATTCCAACTCCAAGGTATATCAAGGAGCTCTGAAAAAGGAAGGCTTCCTCTATCCCTAGAAAAGAACAAAGGAATAATAGGACCCAAAGGTAAAAAATATTCAAAGTTCTTGTAACAGCAAAGACCTGGAGGTAAGGTGGAGTGCCTATCAACTGGGGAATGGCTGAACTAATTATGGCATATGAATATAACATAATATCATTGTACTGTAAGAAGTTATAAGGGAGATAGTGTTTTAGAGATGTGTATGAACAGTTGCAGATTGATATAAGCAGAATTAGAAGACAGGAGCAGCTGGGTGGCTCAGTGGAATGAGCACCAGGACTAGAGAAGGGAGGTCCTGGTTTCAAATATGGCCTCGGACACTTCCTAGCTGTGTGACCCTGGGCAAGTCGCTTACCCCCAGGTGCCTAGCCCTTACCATTTTTCTATCTTAGAATCAATGCTTAGTATCAATTCTAATACAGAAGGTAAGGGTTAAAAAAAAAACTAGAAGATGAATTTATACAATAACATATCATAAAGAAAAATGCCTTTGAAAAAATTAAGAACTCTGATTAACTCAATGACCAGCTCGGGTTCCAAAAGACTGTAGATGATGGAGAAGTGACTCAAGGTTCAGAAGACACAAAAATGCAGGAATTTGTTTTGCTTAAGTATGTATTTGTTATAGAAGCACCTAGGTGGTGCAGTGGTTAGAGCACTGGGCTTGGAATCTGAAGACTTATCTCCCTGACTTCAAATCTGGCCTCAGACACTTCCTAGCTGTATAACCCAGGGCAATTCAATTTACTTTGTTTACCTCGATTTCCTCATCTGTCAAATGAGCTGGAGAAGAAAATGGCAAACCACTCTTTGCCAAGAAAACCACAAATGGGGTTATGAAATGTTGGACACAATGAAGATTCAAGAACAACCCCTTCCCTTATTTCCCCAGGCTCCTGGATTATTGAGTCTAGTGACTCATTGGCTCTCCTCAAGTTCTACAGTAGGCAGCAACAGTTGAATGTCTATGAGACCTGAGAGAAGACTGGAGAGAAGTGTACCTCTCAGTTTCATGGCAACCAGGGGCCCCACCACCCAGCTTCCCTTGCCTTATTTCCTTTGCTACCTCAGCAGATACCACCACTTCCTCTGCTACTGCAGCTACCCTATACCTCCAAGGTCCTGGCAGTGGGGCCCAGGGTATAACTGAGGTTGAAGGAAGGAGGGTGGCTATTGAGCAAGTATAAGAAGTGCTCTAGGATGAGAAGGACTTCAAGCACAGAGTCCAGAGATAGGCAGGGACCTCCGAGGTAAATTAATTGCTGATAGCCCTTCCTTGACTACTTTTTAATAGAAGCACAGCTTTTTCTTCTCCTTCCTTTGGATGGTTCTTTCTCCTCTTACTTTCCCATTCCTTCCTTCCCATCTCCCCTTGTCTTTCTTCCTTCCCTCCTTCCCTGTACCTCCAGCTGCCAAGGAACAGTGAGATGCATCCCTGGTATTTCCCAATTCTGATGGAATTTAGCTTTAATCATTAGATCAACATACCCATTAGCTGCCCTGAGACAATGAAGCAGAATATACTAAGGCTCAGCAGCTGATACTACCAGTTTTGTCCTTTCTGGGATTATTGAGGAATCCCAAGGTAGTGGAAAGAGTGCTAGGTCTTATGTCAGATGTCCTTGGTTTGAAGTGGCTATGCCACTTATTACCTGTGCGACCTGGGGCAAATTACTTAGCATCTCTGCCTCAGTTTTCTCATCTATAATATGGAAGGCATGGACTAAATGGCCCTTCCAACTCTAGGATCCCATTTCACTATAAAAGGAGATGTGACAGTGATGTAAAAGAAACAACCTCAATGAGTGCATGCAACCATGGGTCAGCCCTCAGAACAGGATATGCTTGGTCATACAACACAAACATTTACTGAGAGAGCACAGAGATGATCCTGTGTATCTTCCATTCCAGGACCATGGAGGTTATGGACTGAAAAGAGCTGCCAAGTTTTATACTCTGCCCAGGGGTGACTGGGTCATCTGAAGATTCAGGCTTCTCTGGGGGTAAGAGGAGAAAGGTAGATGTTTAACTTTCTTCAGATCATTTCAACTTGAGGTTATAGCTGTTTCTTTTTTTTCCTTTTAGCCCTTACTTTCTTTTTTTTAAACCCTTACCTTCCATCTTGGAATCAATACTGTGTATTGGCTCCAAGGCAGAAGAGTGGTAAGGGCTAGGCAATGGGGGTCAAGTGACTTGCCCAGGGTCACACAGCTGGGAAGTGTCTGAGGCCAGATTTGAACCTAGGACCTCCCATCTCTAGGCCTGGCTCTCAATTCACTGAGCCACCCAACTGCCCCCTTAGCCCTTACTTTCTATATCCATTCTAAGGCAGAAAAACCATAAGGACAAGGCAATTGTGGTCATGTTGCCCAGGGTCACACTGCTAGGAAATGTATAAAATCATATTTGAACCCAGAACCTCCTGTCTCCAGGCCTGGCTCTCTATCCACTGAGCCACCAAGGTGGCACAGAGAAGCACCTGGAGCAAAGGTCATCCAAAAAGCCAGTTCTTCAAACTCTACTTAAATTCTAAAGCCTTTATTAAATACAATTTCCCAGAGTTCAAATCACTTTAATTTTTTAATTAACCAAAACCCACTTAGATAGCATGGCCCTCAGTTTGAAAAATATATTTTGTTTAAAGGAAATAAGGTTACTGCCTTTGTACAGATCCTTTTTCCGGAGGGGGAGGGGTGGGGAAATAGCACATGAAAGTGAGAAGCCTCTAGTAGCCAGACCTAAAAGGAAGTAGAAAAACATGCTTTAAAAATATTAGGCAGAAGAGAAGGATAAAGGAAAAGGCTTCTTCTTTATTAGGCAAAGAAGAAAAACTCTTATCAAATAACCCTAAAAATGCAGAGGCTTTTAAAACTTTTTTTTTTAACTCTTGTTTTCGATAAGAGAGATCAGTCACAATTTGGCTCTTGGTATTGCCATGATCGCACTTCAGTAGGGAAGAATTCCTACTTAAAGACCACTCCAAAATGTTAGTTCAGCTCTGATCTACAGGATGTTTAAGGAAGTGGCAACAGCCAGTGGAAAGCCACTAGAAATTATCTTCAAGAGCTCCATTGAGGAGTTGGGAATTGTTCCCAAACTAAAAAAGGGCAAAATACTTAGCTGCTCATAAAGGCAGCACAGTACAATGGGAAAAACAAATACTACGTTTAGAACTAGTTCAGCTCAAGGCTCTGACACTTACTGCCTGTGTGACCCTAATTAAGTCACAACCTCTTTGGGTCTCAATTTACTTATCAGTGTCATAATGTATTTGGACTTCGATACCTTTTGATTCAAAATCTATGACCTGACTTTCAGGAAGGGAGAAGAAAGTAATGCCTTTGTATGAATTTTATGTCTACGCCAAGAAAACACAGGAATGGACTTTTAAATATCTATTTGTAGGCATATTGAACACTATAGTGGATTTTTAACATGTATGTGTATGAATATTATACAAAACTATATTGAATACCAAAGGAGGCTGGCTAAGATATCTCTCATCCCTTTGAAGGGCTGGATTGTTTGTTTGTTTTTATACCATTCATTTCTGTCTTAGTAATAACTAAGGCAGAAGGGTAAGGGTTAGCAATTGGGGTTAAGTGACTTACCCAAGATCACACCCTAGGAAGTGTCAAGAGGTCAGATTTGAACCCAGATCCTCCAGACTCCAGGCCTATCACTCTATCCACTAGCTGCTGTTTTTTTTTGGGGGGGGTGGGGGGTTGTGTGTGTGTGTGTGTGTGTGTGTGTGTGTGTGTTTTTAAGAGATTTGACATTCTATACTGCTCCAGAAGGAAGATATTGGAACAGTTAGAAGCTTCAGGAAGGGCAGGATTCAGCTCAATTTAAGAATTTCCTAAGGAATTCATCTATCCAGCAACATACTGGCTGTCTTTTAAGATAGTGAATTCTCTATCATTGGAAGTGTGTAAATAGATGCCAGAAGGCATTTGTTGAGGAGATTCCTGTTCTGAGTGGGAAAGTTAGACCAGATAACAACCTCAGAAGTCCCTTCTAGCTCCAAGATTTTAGGATTGCCTGGAAACAAACTATGCAAGCATAAAACAAGGCAGGATTGGTGTAAGTAAGCATAGCACAAGAAAAAAATCATCTCTATATATCCAGCACATCTGGGGTCAGTGGAGGAAGTAACCACCTGAAGAGTATAAAAAACTAGGCAGCAGCCACAACCATCCACCAGCTATAGGAGTCACATGTGATACTAGTGTTTAAAAAATAAGCGAGGTCCTTGGAAGAAGCTCTGACAATGTGACTCCCCTTACTCACTAAATTTTCATAGCTCCCCACTGCCATCTTTTTTTCTAAAAACCTTCATCATCTGTCTTAGAATTAATACTGTGTATTGGTTCCAAGGCAGAAGGGTGGTAAGGGCTACGCAATGGGGGTTAAGTGGCTTACCCAGGATCACACAGCTAGGAAGTGTCTGAAGACAAATTTGAACCCAAGATCTCCCATCTCTAGACCTGACTATCTAACCACTTAGCCACCTAGGTTCCCCCAAATAAGTTTCTTTTATTTATTTGTTTGTTTATTAAGCTTTTTCCTTCTGCCTTAGAATCTTAACCCCTCCAGGGCAGAAGTAGCAAGGGCTAGCAACTGAAGTTAAGAGATTTGTCCAGTCATATATCTAGGAAGTGTCTGAGGCCCAATTTAAATTCAGATCCTCCCAACTCCAGTGCCATTATCTACATGAAGCCTAAAGCTTTAGTGCTTCCCCTTCCAGAACACATTAACTAATATTTGCTTCCCTCCTGCTTCTATATGCACATCTTTCCTCCCCTCCAATTGAATTTAATCTCCTTGAGGGCAAGGACTATTTAATTTTTGTCTTTGTGTCTCCAACTTTTCCAAAAGTGCCTGGCAGATAGTAGGAGCTTGTGACTTGACTTACCTAGAAATGAACACAGAAAAGGAGCATCGCTGAACAAGAAGAAAGCTAAAGAAATGGTGAAGTTAAGACAGATATTTGGTGAGCAACTCCAGTCAACTCTAGATTATCTACATTACTATAAACATAGATTTCAAACAACTAATTCTTTGCACCTCATTCTCATCTCCAACTCTTCCGAAGTAAGCATGTCCACCACGCAGATAATAGTTGACTATAAATGGATTTTGAGATCCAAGATGTAACTCAAAACATCATCCCAAATTAAGTCAAACCTCATCATTTCATTTTCAGTTCAGCTCATTCTGGTTCCCCTCTGGGGAAGCTCAGGGTTTAGCCCTGGGGCCAGACCACTCCAGTATCCTCTTTGAAAAACTAATAAACTGAATAAATTGAATTCAACTGTGTGATTTGAGGTTAGTCATTGGGGAAGAAATTAAAGTAAGCCTCATTTTTCTCAACTTTAAAGTGAAGTTGTCTTTCAACTAAACTGAATTCTCTAGTAGTCTCAAAAGTCGCTTCCAGATCTAAGTTTATTTTATTCCATTTAATAAATCGAAGAATGGGAAGAATCTAAGAGATTATGATTAGGACAAGGCAAGTTCATCATCTGGTACCCACCCACGAGCTCAACCTAGAACAGAGATTACAGGTCTTCAAGCAACCGCCTAGGTCACAAGAGCATCTCCGAGATAGCTGGTTCCAAAGTCATCTTTAGGGAATCAAACTTCCTATATCCTGTTTTCTTTCACCTTGATTTTAGAGTTAATACTTGAATCCCAATTTTTTTTCATCCCCTACTCCCTATCTCCTGAGGCCTAAAATAGGGGAAGGGCTGGAGGAAGGGGAGGAAGGAACCGGGTTCCAGAGTGGACTCATCACTTCAAACCCCTTCGATTTTACTCCAAGGTAACTGAAGCAGGGCAGGTTCCAAGGCTAAATAAAGCTAATCCACTCCAGAGTCGGAAGCCCAATCCCAGGAATGGTCCAGAACTACCTTGGCACCGCCTTGTCACCCCATGCATACAGCTCTGTAAAATCTCAAACTTTTGGAACTGACTCTAGATCTTGCGACAGCCCCAGCCCCCTGGCCCCGGCTGTTACAGTTCCACGCCCGTTCCGCCCCCGCGCGGCGATTTCCAGGACCCACGACCCAGTTCCCGGTGGTCTCCGCGAGGTGCCCAACACACGTTTTCCCAAAGCCTCCCGCACCCACCTTGTAAACTTTACCGAAGGCTCCATCGCCCAACTCCCCGACTATCTCCCACACTTCGTTTGGGTCGAGATCCCGACGGACATGCTCATACTCCCGGGATTTTCTCTTCTCGAAGGTGGACAGCCTTAGAATACGGCGGAAGTTGGCAAAAGCCATGTCTCTGTTGGGAAGAAGCTGGCTGCGGGGCGCGCTATGCTGAGGGCGCTGGGACGCCGCTAGGGGCTAAGCGAGGTGGCTCCGGCCCCCAGCTCCGCAGGGCGGTGCCAGCCTCTGTACCCTGGCGGCAAGAGCAGAGAGAGAAAGGAGGGGTGATAGCGATAGTGCCGGCAGGCGCCCACAGCTCAGCTCGTTTTGCACCTCACACCTCCCGGGATCGAACCTTTCTTCCACCCCGCCTGAGTTCGTGAAGCCACAGTCAAGTGCGTCGCCGGAGAGGACTAAGGCAGGGGTTAAGGCACCCGGAACAGAACAAGCAATGGCAGCAGTGTTATCTCCGGCAGTGGTGTCCAAGCCGCTGTAATTTCTTCTCCGAATGAAAAGGGGGAATTGCGGCTTGCGCCCTTTCCTCAAGCTAGACACCAGCACGAACCCCGGCACCGCTCCAAAAACTAAACTCCAGAGGTGGTAGCTCTAAGATTCCGAACTAGAGCCTCAGAGCCCGCGACTCCACCTGCTGGGAGGCCAGCTGAGCCTCGATAGCCTCCCATTGGTTGCAGAAGCCAATGGATCCCGCCCCTTCGCCGCAGGGCTCTCTGGACACTGTAGTTGGCTAACGTCCTCTCCTAAAGAGGCTGGTTTGGAGTTTGGCAGAATTTAGAGTTAAAAGGATCTTGGTGGTCCTGAAGTCCAGTTCCCTCATTCATTTTACTTATGAGGAAACTGAGGCCCCGAGATGTTAAGAAACCTGTGCCTAATCACACGGCTATGTAGAGCTAGAAACTATGTTCTCTCTTTTTGTTACTTTGAAAAGTGAGCCCTTACAACACAAAACATAGGCTCGGGGATTTTTTTGGACCAAATCCTGCCAACCATTTGTATTTTCAAACGGAATAAAATGAACTTTTGTTATAATAGAGCGGTAGAGTGTAATTTCCGAGGATATGGGTAGAAGAGGGGAGGGATGATCTTAGAGGAAGAAGATGAACATCTACCTTCTCTCCACTGCCAGGAAGAGAACACGGTAGTCCACCCCACCTCATTTTACTGATAAGACTGAAGCAAAGTCACATAGCAACGAAGTGGTAGAACCTGGCCTTAAATTCAAGGTACCTCAACTACTGGTGCATTTTTCAAAAATTTAAAGCCCTTATTATTTACTGTCAGTGTGTTGAAATACAAAAGTAAGACTGTCCCTGTTTTGCTCTGACCAGTAATTTCATCTGTGTAGGGAACTCTAAGGCAAGAAACATATCAATGCTGAAAGTAACTTCTGCAGTTTATAGTTGCTCCAGGCAGTTAGTTTAAGCAAATTTGTCTGGAGTCTCACAGTCCACATATCAGAGGTAGGACTTGAATAATCTTTTCTGTTTCTGAGGTCAGTTCTCCAGTTATATTATCTAGCAACCTCCTAGTCATAAGAGTAGCTCAGAGAAAATTGTTAGTTCCTTTGTCCCATTTCCTTTCACCTTTATAGTCTTATATTCAAGTTATATGCAATTTATCCATCCTGAGATTCTCATTTCTATAATTCATTCTCATGTCTCTGTCTCCTTTCTCTCTTTCTCCTCCTCCCAACCAACTACCTACATTAGACTCCATTCCAAAGTTAATTGGAGCAAAGATAATTTGGGTCAGTTTTACTGGTCCAAGTCTGTACTTTAGAACAGTGATGGTGAACCTATGGCACAATTGCCAAAGATGGCATACAGAGCATTCTCTGTGGGCACTCCATAGTTCCTCCTCCTCCTCAGAGTTTATTACTTGAAAGGCAGAGGGGCTCAGGTGGAACTGTTCCCTTGCCCTCTCCACCATACCTGATGACATTTTCTCACATTCCCTGCTCCTCTGTCCAGGAGGTCAATGGGAGCACTTTCTCCCTCCAGCATTCCATCTCTAAAAGGTTCAACATCACTGCTTTAGAACCTCAAATGGCTACTAGTCTCCAAGCCACAGGTCACCTAAAATGCTACACTGGGAATTTGGAGATTTAACTGTCCTTTCCTATTGTCATGATAAGGGCAGCTTCAAGCAGCCACAAACTCTTCTCAGTGTTTCTATACTACCCCCTTTCTTATCCCCAATTCCAAGACTGTACCTTTCTTAGACTCTTGAAATCCAACCTAAAAGCTTATCTAAGATATGAGAGTCCTTTCAGATGCTGACCAATTTTTTTCTTATATGGAGGATTTTGAATGGTTTGGTAGATTCTTACTAGAGATTTTAAATAGGTCCCATCATATTTGGATTGCAGAAGCACTGGAATAAGAACTACACCACCCCAAGTCAGACTCTTACTAATTTCAATTGAGTACATAGCCAACTAATTGGTCTTTATGACATCACCTTCCCTCTCTCTCTACCTAAATTCTACACTACTAGCTGGACCATCTTTCTAAAAACACTGGTTTGATTTGGTTTAGTTTGGTTTTACTTGCTAGGAGATCATCAACCTAAAATATCTGAGTCCACCCCCCCCCCATTTCTCTTTGAAGAAAACTATCATTGATTTCTCCATGTCTACAAGATGAACGACAAAATCTTTAACCTGTACTTCAAGATTCTCTATTGCCTTTCCAATTTTACCTTGGATTGCTCCCCTAGACACAACCCAGCCCAACTAGTTTGCTCACTACATCCTAAACATACTTTTTTGTCACCTTAAGTGTTCTTCCCTGACTACCCCAACCCAAAGCAATCTGTCCATACACTGGGTTTCTGTATCATATATATATTTTTACTCTTTATTCTCAGATTTTCAGAAGTTCTCCTTATGGTCTGCTAAGACCATTGGATTGGAGCAACATTACTCTCCATAAGGATGAAACCTAGAGCCAAATCAAGCCTCGGACCACATGTATCTCCCTACCCCCAACCCTTCTCCCTCAAGCAGGAATGTATGTGTTGAATATTGCATCCTGAATAACTTTGCTAAATTTTAAGTGGCAGTGAGATGTGTAACCATATGTGTATATGTACATTGTGTGTGTACACACACACACACACACACACATATATATATATATATATATCAGGGATTTGCCATTTGCCTATAGTTTGAGAGAATGACCATGTCCTCTGACAATTTAGCCAAGACAATTCCTTAGCAATAATGACAAATTTGAGACCTAAGTCATCATTCCAGTTCTAAGGCAGAATTCTCTGTTCTGTGTTGCCTAAGTCACTAGTTGCAAACAGAATCAAAAAGTGACAAGATGAAACTGAAAAAGGGATCATTTCTATGGTATCTTTACTTAGATAAGATATACTGTTTACTATCATTGAGAAATACCAGGATACTGATGGAATATTTCAAAATTCTTGATGTGCATAGAAGGAATGCTCTGAATGGTAAGTACCCACAACTTCATTGAGTCTTTTTTTAAAAGAACTGCCTTAGTTCAGAGAACTCTGCTAGGCCTTGGAAGAATTATTAAAATTAAATTTCCTGCCTTCATAGAGCTAATAATCTGTGAGAGTCCAACTGGAAGAGATTCCCTGTGGAGAGTAAGATCCTTCAGTTGCATTTTGTAGATATTTTTTCTGAACATTACCTATATGAGATCCATAATCATTAAAAAAAATGAACTAACCATCCAGTCATTGGGGGAAAAAAGTGTATAAAGAATACTTATTTGGTCAGCTAATGAAAATACAACTGGTTGAACATCTCTGATAATTCACACATCCATTCATCCAAGTACCTTAGAAAAACATTGCAGATGTCATAGTATATGCTTGTGTTCCTAGTTCCTGGGGGAGGCCAAAGGTAGTGGATTACTCTAACTTAAGTGTTCTAAACTGCAAGAGGGCTAAAAGTTCACATTAAGTTTGGCATCAATATGGTGAGCCCCAAGAGTGGGAAGGTCACTAGGCTGCCTAAGGAGGAGTGAACTGCCCTAGGTCAGAAACAGGTCAAAACTCTTGATCAGCAGTGAGTTTGGGTTCATGTATATAGATGTTATCACTTCTAGCATGTCTAGAAAGATAGGAGAGGAAATGGGAGAGGAAGCGGGGGAGAAAGAAAGAAGGAAGAAAAAGTAGAGGAGGAAGAAAAAGAGGGAGGGGAGAAATGGAAGGGAGGTTAGAAGGAAGTTAATGTCTTCGTACCGTTTTGTGGATCACAGTATAGCATGTAGGGAAGCACTAGAGGAAATATGGTATCTTTTTCTTCTTTAGATGTAGTTTTCTATCACTTTCTTCGTCATGTGACTGACATGAGCAAGAACCAGATTATGACAGTATTTGACATGCTGGATTGGGATGCCACAGGAGAGATTGGCATAGATGAGTTCTACCTGGTCATTTGCATCCTATTGTCCCATGAGGTAGGTAATGACCATTTGGATTACAGAGACCAAGTCTATCATACCGTTTTGCATCCCCAAACCTAGACTCCATCAAGATTTCTTCCATTGATGATTCATTCTAAAAAAGATTAGAGGGAATCTTTTTTTTTAAACCCTTACTTTCCTTTTTGGAATTGATACTGTATTTGGTTCCAAGGCAGAAGAGTGGTAAGGGCTAGGCAATGGGGGTCAAGTGACTTGCTCAGGGTCACACAGCTAGGAAGTGGCTGAGGCCAGATTTGAACCTAGGAGCTCCCATCTCTAGGCCTGGCTCAAGCCACTGAGCCACCCAGCTGTCCCCTAAAGGGAATCATTTTGATCCCTAAACTACTTATCCAAATATTTCTGAAATGGCTTTGAACTAAAACTTCTACCTTTGCCCCCTTGGGAATAAGACCAGAAGTTCCTGAATTAATGTCTAGAAGTCATTTACTAACCCAGTGTACCTATTTGAGATTTTTATTTACCTTTCTCTAAAACAGAATCACTTGGAAGAGCAGTTTATCTTTCGACATTCAAGGTCTGTGTTTGAGCTGATGGACAAAGAGGGAGAGCTGAGGATTAGGTTAAGCCAGTTTGAAGACTTCCGATTCCTCTTCAATATCAAAAAACAGGAAATGGTACAAATCTTCAAAAACTTTGATGTTACAGGTGATGATGTAAGTTCATAGATGCCAAAGATGGAATACAATATTTTCTCCTATATGTCCTAGATAGCCTCTAACAATCTGGGGTGCAGTTTTTTCAAGTGGAAGAGATAGCCAAAAAAAAAAAAGAGATAGCCATCTAAAAATAATGGAATGGCCCCTTCCTTAGAGGAATTCATAATCTAATTAAGGAAAGATTAATGTAGAAGATCTTGGGCAAGTCATTTAATCTTATTTACAAAATAAGAGTTGAAGTTGATGACCTCTAAGACCCTTCCAGCTCTACAACTCTGATCCCAAGAATTTGTCCCTGACAATTTATTTAGCAGGAAGGCATAAGCAGATAGAGGTAAGGGTGTATCCAGAACACAATTTGATCAGTCCAAGTACTGAAAGACAATGGATAAGCAGTATTTGCCAGTCTGTAGAGGGTATATTAAGTGCTAAGCAGAAAATGAGATTTAATACTTCTAAGGGTGGAAATAATAAAGAAACATCATTTCCCCTCAATGTTCCATAAGAAGGAAGGAAAAAAGGAATAAGCAGTATGAGCTTGTGCAGTGGCTAGAGCACTGGGCTTAGAATCAGGAAGATTCATCTTCAAGAAGTCAAATCTGGCCCCACATGAACTAGTTGTGACCCTGGATAAGCTACTTTGCCTTGTTTGCCTCAGTTTTCTCATCTGTCTGTGGAGCTGGAAAAAGAAAATGGCAAACTACTCTGGCAACTTTGCCAAGAAAGTCCCAGAGTCACAGTGAGTCGGACATGACTGAAACCACTTAAACCAATACCAGGCCTACTATGTAGTAGGCATTGGGCTAAGTGCTTTTCAAATATTATCTAATTTCATTCTCATAATTACTTCGGGAGACAGGCCCTATAATTATCCCCACTTTACAGATGGGAAAACTGAGGGAGAGGTTAAATGACTTTCCTAGGGTCACACAGCTAGGAAGCATCCCAGTTCCCTTTTGAACTCAGGTTTTCTGATTCCAGGCCCAATAATCTAACTGCACTGCCACCTAGCTGCCAAACTCTAAGCAGTGGAAGAGAAGTCATATCTGACATCTGACTAGCCAGCCATGCACTGCTGGCTGAGGTTATGTGTTAAATCACCCATTATCATCTAGAACTGACACAGAAATATAGATTTCTTCCTCTGGTCTTCATGTCATATAGCACAAGGT
Organism: Monodelphis domestica; assembly: GCF_027887165.1. Classification (NCBI taxonomy): domain Eukaryota; kingdom Metazoa; phylum Chordata; class Mammalia; order Didelphimorphia; family Didelphidae; genus Monodelphis; species Monodelphis domestica. The sequence continues at coordinate 378,731,329 of NC_077227.1, forward strand.
TTCCTAGTTCCTACTTTAGGATCTTTTTTGAAGAGTCACAGATTTGTTTGGGGGATTTGTTTTGTTTTTTTTTAATGAGAAATAACTACCACCCCCTCCTACCTTCTTAAAATGTAATGTTTAATTTTCCTAAGTGATTTGTCTTTTTTTTTTCTCAAACACAAGCGTCTTAATTACAAAGAGTTCAAGCTGTTTACTGTCTTCTGCGTTGAAAAATATCATGAGAGGATAAAAGCACAGAAAACCAGATCTCGAACCCAGAAACAGAAAAGTCTTTTCGAAAAATGGAGGGAGGAACAGAAAACGAAGTTACATAGATAAATTTGAATCTAAAAAATAGGAAATTTGGACTTTATTATTTTCCATGATGGTGGTGGGAGGTGGGGGAGGGTTGTCAAACTGTCTTACAAGTAATCAATAGGCAGGTTCCTAAAATTCTGGATTGCTTATGACACCAGGACAATATAACCTGAGGCATCACTCAAGGTAGTAAAACACTGATTAGAATCTCATCAGTTTCTCTCATTGGACATGCCTCAATTACCTAAAGCTCAGTAACTTAGTCAAACCCTTACCTATTCCTCATTTTTATGTGGGACTCAAGACTGCCCTGGGCAAAACATCTCAGGTTGGCTACTAGTCTAGGATCTACTCCTTCCCTACCCTCCCACCTTAATTAAAAAGAATTGAGGATTATATTCCTCTAAGAGCGGATGTCACTCCTTGAGAAGTAAGGCAGGTGCATATAGAAAAAAATCCCTTTACTTTTCATGCCATGTACTCGGATCCTATTTTCAAATATATACATAGACACAGCTAAGTCATCTTATAAAAAACAAAAGCCACTTTTTTTTTTGGCATTTACATTTATATTTATTTTACAGTTGCTTACTCTGTTCAATCTTGGAGGGAAGATCACATAGGGGAAGTCTCTAGCCATGAAGCTAATACTGTTTTTTTGATATGAACAAATTTCAAGCTCTTTTATTTTTTATTTTATTTTTTTAAACCCTTACCTTCTGTCTTGGAGTCAATACTATGTATTGGCTCCAAGGCAGAAGAGTGGTAAGGGCTAGGCAATGGGGGTCAAGTGACTTGCCCAGGGTCACACAGCTGGGAAGTATCTGAGGCCAGATTTGAACCTAGGACCTTCTGTCTCTAGGCCTGGCTCTCAATCCACTGAGCTACCCAGCTGCCCCCGTCAAGCTCTTTTAAAAGGAAGCTTTTATGAGGGTGAAAAGATGTTCATTATGGTTGAGGGTGAGGAATGAAGAATTAATTTTCCTTTCCCAAACACCTATTTTAACATAGTAATTCTCTAGCACCTTATCATGACTTTTAATTTATCAATGTGGCATTTTTCACTAAGATCTGAACTGACATTTCATTGATTTAGAAATTCCTTCTTTACCAAAATGTACCACGTCCTTCAAGATGAAATTGGAGAAGTAGTTGGTTTAGGGAAATCCCCTCCCAGATCCCCTTCATGCCATATTAAGCACTGCTCTAATCATCTAAACTCCCCCTATGGTACCTGGCATCACCAGGGGGGCAACAACTTGTGCTCTTTGCCCTATTTTATCTATAGATAGCCGTGTTAAACAATCCTGAATACCTACTCTCAGCAGTTTAGCTTTTCATGAAATACAGAGCTGATCTGACTTACTAAAAATACTTTTCCCCATAGTTTCTTCAATAAAGCATGAAAACAAATCATCCTCTCACTTAAAAGTAATTGACAATCAGGTGGTTTAGTATCTGGTTGAGTAGATAAAAATCATAAAGCTCAAATATGTATTATATATAGTGCATATACATGCATGTAGATGTGTGTATTATACATTGTGTATGAGCATATGTGTGAATATGTGTGGACACATAGCTAGATAGATATTTCTTACTATGGCCAACTACCAAAATGCATCATTTCTCACCATGAATAAATACTTAAGGGTATAATCTTTTTTAGTTAAACTGAATCAAGTTTGAGAAACTGAATTTGCGAAGGTAGTCAAAGAGAAAAACCCTCACCTGTTACTTACCAGTAAGACTTTCTCTGAAGACAATCCTTGGCAGCTGTTAAGAGTAGACACTTGTGGCAACGGGAATCTTTGGAAGGCTTTTAACCTTTGGAATAAGACTATTAGAGCTGGAATAGGTCTTAGAGATTAACTTTCTATTTTACAGAAAAGGCAGCTGGGCAGAGAAAGTTAGTTTACCAAATGGCAGTTGAATTGAGCTAAATTATGTATCCAAGATGACTGCCAAGCAAAGACATTAGAATTAGAATATTGTTGTATATTATTCCCTGGTCAGGTCACAGTTGGAACTACTGTCTATTGCTAGTTACATTTTAGGAGGTAATTCACAAACTAGGGCAGAGCCCTAAGTAGCAATTTTGGCATCAATGTCATGCTACAGTCACCATACCTTCAAATCAGTGCTAGATGAGGAGACTACACTAGAGACTTCAGTGGGAGGGGAGACCTCAGGACATCCCAAAGCCACTACAGGTAGGTAAAACCACAACTCAGAGAAGAGCAAGATGGGGCCAATCCAAGAAAAGGACTCACCTGATATGCAAAGGGAGGTAACTGACCATCTGCTAAGTTTCTAGGTTAATTCATTATTCTCAAAAAGTTTCTATGCTACTGAAATAATGTGCTATCAAAAATGTTACAAAAGTAACAATTTAAAAATTATAGTGTCGAGGGCAGCTCAGTGACTCAGCAGATTGAGAACCAGGTCCAAAGACTGGAGGTCCTGGGTTCAAATATGGCCTCTGATACTTCCTAGTTTTGTGACTCTGGGCAAGTCACTTAACCCTCATTGCTTAGCCCTTACTGCTCTTCTGTCTTAGAACCAGTACACAGTATTGATTCAAAGACGGAAGGCAAGAGTTTAAAAAAAATGAGTCTTCTAAAATCATTGTTACAATCTTCTATTATCATTACATTATTTGCACTTCTTCACTTTGGTGCCCTATGGCAAAAGCCTCCTTCCTTCACATTCCTTAAAGATCTGACCAAGAGTACATCCAGAGGATGATGAGACCAGTAGGATACTAGGAATATTTAGCCTGGAGAAATCTAAAGGTGACCACAGTTTTCAAGTATCTGAAGGGCTACTATTTAAGAGATTCAATTTATTCTGCTTAGAAGAGCAATGGGCATAAGCTACAGAAAGGTAAATTCAAAATCAATGTAAGGGATAACTTCCTAACAATTGGTGCTATCCAAAAGTTCCAAGCATGTTCCTTGGGAAGTTAATAGGTTCCACAATTCTATCTAAACTAATTTATTTATTCAACGCCATCCCAAATGAATTACCAAAAAAATTTTTTTATTGAGCTAGAAAAAATAACAAAATTCATTTGGAAGAACAAATGGTCAAGAATATCAAAGGAACTAATGTAATAAAAAAGTAAAGGGAGGTCTAGCAGTACCAGATCTTAATGCCAGATCTTAAAGTGCATTATAAGGTGGTACTTATCAAAAATTATCTGATATTGGTTTAGCAATGGAAAGGCAAATCTGAAACAGAATACGACACAATAGTAAATAATTATAACCTTGTGTTTGATAAATATAGATTCAAGTTTTGGAGATAAGATTTTGCTATTTGGTAAAAACAGTTGGGAAAACTAGAAAAACTAGATACAGATCAATATCTTACATTGTTTACCTGGATATGGTCAAAATGGATATATGGGTTAGACAAAAAGGAAGATTCATAAGCAAATCTGAAAAACATAGATCATGTATTACATTTATGGATGGATTGGAGAATTTGTGAATAAACAAGAGATAGAGAGCCCTATTAGATGGAAAATGAATAACTTCAATTACATTAAATATTTTTGTACAAGCAAAATCAACATAGCAAAGATCAGAAGGAAAGCAGAAAATAATGGGGGGGTTTAAGTTTCTCATATAGAGATCTTTTATCTAAAATAGTAAATTTTGTCAAATTTATAAGAATGAATCATTTCCCAATTAATTTATGGTCAAAGGTAATGAATAGACAATTTCTAGATGAAGAAATCAAACCTATATATAATCATAAGAAAAAACGTCCTAAATCATTATTGATGAAATACAAATCAAAATGACTGATATCCTTTCATACCTATCAGATTGGTTACAATGACAGAAGGGGGAAATGGCATGTTGGAGGTGGTGTGGAAAGATGGGGACATTAATACACTGCTGGTGGAATTGTGAGCTGATCCAACCATTTTGGAGAGCAATCTAGAAATATGCCCAAAAAAGTTTTAAAATACCTTTGACTTAGCAATACCACCATTAGATTTCCCAAAGGATATCAGAGGAAAAGAAAAAGAACCTTTTTAAAAAGCTCTTCCTTTCTGTCTTAGAATCAATATTGTGTATTGTTCTAAGGCAGAAGAATGGTAAAGGCTAGGCAATGTAAGTGACATGCCCAGGGTCACACAGCTGGGAAGTATCTGAGGCCACATTTGAACCCAGGACCTCCCATCTCTAGTCCTGGCTCTCAATCCACTGAGTCACCTAGCTTCTCCCAAACCTATATTTTCTTAAATATTTATAGCGGCTCTTCTTGTGGTGGCAAAGACCTGGAAACGATGTCCATCATTTGGGGAATGGCTGAACAAGTTGTATTATATGATTGTGATAGAATACTACTATGATATAAAAAACAAGGTGCAGGTAGATTTTAGAAAAACTTTAGAAAGACCTGCATGAAATAATGAAGAGGAAAATGAGAACCAAAAAGAATGTTGTACACAGTACGGGTAATATTGTTTGAAGAACAACTTCCAGAGAAAGAACTAACAGAAGTATTTGTGATATGGTTTTATACACACACACAAACACACAATGTCAAACACTGCCTTTAGTGCAGAGTGGAGAAGGAAGACTGCTCAGAACTTAAAATGTAGCAAGAAAAAAATACAATTAAAAAGATTTTAAAAGAAGTTAATGGGTTCCCACTTACTGGAGGTCAAGTGGAAGTTCTAACTTGTTGGATTTGGGGAGGGGGGATACAGTGTATAGCACTGCTGTTCAAAGAGGCATTGAACTTTCCAGGTCCCTTAAAAAATTCTTTTTAATCTAGGTATTCTTACTCCCAAATCTAATTTACTTTCCATTGTGCCAAGCAGGGGGGCTATATGAGCTTCACCACTAGCTATCATAAGAACTCCTTCACTAGGCCTCCCTGGCTTGTTTGTTTTTTCCTACCTACACTTGAATTAGGAAAATCCAATGTTACATTATCTCTGGGTCTATTAGTGGAGGTAGGAGTGTGGTGCACGAAGTAAAAATATGAGAAGGAACCTGTAACAGCTGCCAGGGATAATGCAACCTCAAATAAACAATCTGATTTGTAATGAGGATTTTTCCAAAGAAGTTAAGGATTGCTACCTTTAGCAGTTATAAGTAACGTAGAAGCCAGGGTATGAGGTCATCAGGAGCTAAGTCCAAGTGGGTGTGCTATGTATATGAAGATGATCTGATTATTAGCTGCTTCACATATCCTTTTCTCTCTCCAGGTAGTAATAAGAGTATATCATGCTAGCCTCCTCAAGTTAAAAAAAGACCACAGTCTTTCAGACACAAGGTGTGACTTTTGCTCTTAGAGCAAACTAGAGTATCTCTAGGTTTAGGGACTAGTATCTGCAGTACATGCCAGATTTCTATTTCAGCCATTAAGAGCTTTTTGGATGGAGGGATGTTCTGACATGGCTACTCTCTTTGCAACTTCTGGTAAAGGAGAATAGCCAGGGAAAGGCTGGGGTGGGAATTAAAAATGATATGCAAGGTTGACCTTTTAATTTCATATACTCTTGTAATTGAACAGACAATTCAGGGTATTTTCCTAGAAGTTCTGAGTTTTCTTATTCATCTCTGACATGCAGTTCTAAGTTTCTAGAAGGAGTTAATAAGTTTTTTTCCCCAAAGTTCCTGTGAATGGTAGTACCTGAACTATACTGAATTAAGTTTTTGCCATACAACCATAAAAGCAACAAGTGTTACAAAATCCATGCTTGTTAACTAGAAGATAATCTTAAAACCAAACATTAAAGATCTAACCTATTTGCTAACTAGAATAGTCTACAATTTATAAGTGATTAGCATCAGGTCTATGTGGCTCAAGTAAAATCCCTTTTCTCAATTTCTCATATTTGATGTAGTATTTTCCTTTTTTCCATGTCAGACATGCATGAAGCAAAAATATTTCAAGAACATCAGAATATCTTAGAGGGTTTCCATGTAAAAAAATCGGCACAAACTGAAGACCAGCCTTTGCCATACAGAGAATTAAACCTAAGGAGACAGTTCTTTATGTCAAAAGTTCTTAGATCATCAGTATAGAACAAGAAAGGGTGATTGATTAATTACTATTCTTTTATTACTACTGCCTCCCATAATCCTATTTGTGTTTGGGGGCAGAAATGGTGGGGTGTAGAGGTGGGAACAGGCTGAAAAAAACTTGCCCCAAATCAAGCAACTACATAGCAATACTATGGTAAAGTCAAATTAATTTCTTTACATCTAAGGAAAACACTGCCTTACAAAAAAAAATCTTTCAGACATGTCCTTAGTTTATAACATACTACTTACCAAAAATTAATGGCCAGTCAGAGGCAGAAATTTATAATCCCAGATAATTATATTCATTAAAAACATGAAACAATTCTTTGATGTTACTCTTAAAGAATACATATTCTATCTGAGACTAATCCATTCTTTCTTTTAAATTCATACTTTCTGGTCCTAAAGTAGAATAATGGTAAGGGCTAAGCAATGGGGATTAAGTGGCCTGCCCAGGGTCACACAGCTAAGACGTGTCTTAAGGTCAAATTTGAACTCAGTACCTCTAGTCTCCAGGGCAGGTTCTCAAATCTACTAAACCACCTAAACTGTCCTGAGGCTTATACATTTTTTAGCAAACCCAAACTTTTCATTTACCTCATCCTGAAAACCATCCCCAGGTGGCCCAATAAAGCTCCATTTTTTTTTTAAAAAGGGCATGAGTTGGATTATGCCAATGTTGATCTTATTGAACTTAAATGATCATGTACTTAAGAGCTAGAAGGGACCATAGAGATCATCTAGTCTCACCTCTTTATGTTACAGATAAGAAAATAGAGTCTCAGGGAAGTGAAGGGAGTTTTTCAGAGATTTAAACTCAGGACTCATAACACCAAATTCCATACTCCTACTAATGCCCCACTGGAAAAGAAGTGACTGTCACATGTCTGGTAATATTGTATAACTGTCACATGGGATGCATGACTGAGTAGAGAGAGTATTATCACTGGAGAAGGGCAGTTGGTAAAGTAAGAGAGTTGGCCTGCCACAGTTCTCCAGAGATCCTCCACGTCTTGTGGATAAACCCACCTTTTCCTGGGAATTTCACTCTATAGCGACCAAATCTGCAGATCTTCTCTACTACCCAAGAATAGTTGTGGAAGATGAAGATGGCAGGAAAAAAAATCTCAGGGAAGCTTTTCTCTCCTGCAACCTGGGTGAGACTTATAATCAGTGTTCTCTAGTGCTCATGAGGGTGAAGTGATTTGATGGGGATTAAGAAGGCACAGTACCCTATTAGAAAGTGACTGCTGCATGACCTATTTAAGACAGAGCATCTTTTCAGAATGTCAGAGGGGCAAAAGGTAAGCAAATAATTCCTGGTTTTTATTTTTGGCAGAAAAACAAAACAAAAACAAAACAAAACAAAAAACAAACAATAACCACCTACACATAAGTTTCTATTCATTTCTGGAATTAGCAGGCAATATTCTTCCCTTCTGGAACTACTTTGACTAGGAAGAACTTTGAGAAGATACTGCTAATTCTAAGAGGCTCCTCTTTTAAGTCTGTCAATGGTCCTTTGCAAAGTGGTTAAGTCTACTTTTCCAAGCATTGAGTTCACAATAGATATAAAACTGAAAAGACAAATTAGCCTATGCCAAGAATGGGGTCTGAGGTCTGGAATTCCTTTAGTGAAAACCCATCCAACTTAATTTATCACTCAGTTTTTCTTGACTTTTTCTCCCTCAACTGTATCATGAGAACTCTTAGATTTCTTCTTTGCACTTTGGTTAATTTGGCCAACCCTTCAGATTATATTTAAGGTCAATTTAGTGCCCAGCCTAGCAATATTCACAAAAAAGCACTTAAATGTATTTTTGCAAGATGGTAATGCTCTTTATGATAACTAGTAAGTACATACTTATTTCATTATTTACAGGCTCTTCAATATTATTATGACTGAATATTCCATCTATCTATATAAATTGCAACCCCTACCCCCCAGACTTAGTAGATGATCTTTGAAAGTTACTAGAGCCAAAAATGTATTGTTCTGTAGCCAATTTGGAAACAACGCTCTCCAAATTTTGCTAACCTCACCCTCAGATAACATATACAGAGTCTGCTGTCAAGCTACCTTCACACAGCCACCCAAAGGTCATGTTTTATAGATAGGTGACACAGTGGATCAACAGAACACTAGATTTGGAGTTAGGAATGAATAACTGAATTTGGATGCTGCTCCAGACATATAACTGTGTGACCCTGAGCAAATCATTTAATCTCGAAGCCTCAGTTTATTCATATGTAAAATAAATAAAGATAACAGCACCTATCTCACAGGGTTGTGGTGAAGAACAAATGACATAATATATGTACAGTGAAATGTAAGACTTAAAAGCATTATATTAAATGTCAACTGTTATTACAGCCATCAAGAATATGTGGTCATATGGCTAAAATTTATTGTTCCTTTGCACAATAACAACACAGTCTGTAAAGCACAGAGTATAATTTAAAGCCCGAAAAAGCTGAGGATTATAATTTCCTGAAGGGGATGTAGAGAAGAGAGACAATATTGTAGAGAGTAGTTACTGGCCTAGAGATCCAGTAAAAAAGAAATTACCACTTCCTCCTCCATTTCCTATATTCTTCAGTGATTGCAAACTTTATTCCAGCCCTGCTTTTATTGCTTGTTCTAGGGAAAAGGGTCGGGAAAGAATACATACAGGAGAACACAACTCCTTCTGGTTCACTTTTTGCTGCTCATGAACTATTAAAAGATGTATGAATCTGGTGGTGTAGAAGATAAAGGAGAAAAATAGAAGCTGGGTGGAGTTTATGCCCCATCTCTGACACATCACTGCAAGGAATACTGGCAAGCTGTTTAACCTTCCAATTCAGGCAACTCTTTAAACTATTGACAGTTTGTAATCTGTTGATTTTGAGAGAATTCTCACAGCAATGAAATAAGGTCCTTGAAATATGATTAATAAATGTTGCTGGAGACCAGAGACAATTAGTTATGTATGTTACACATTTCCAACAGAAGGTTATCTAGTCCCTCATGATTGGGCATTCACTACTTTCTAAGGCAACTCATTCCACATCTAGACAATTTTAATTGTTATTTCTTTATGCTAAGTTAAAATGTACCTCTCTAAATTTCACCTTGGGAATATAAGCAAAACAATTTTTATAATAAGCAAGTAACCTTTGTAAAAGCTCAGAGAACCGAAGGCTCAAGGGATTCCAAGAGGCCAGTACAGAAGTTACAACAGACATTGTATATATTAATTCAAATCGGTATTTAAGGAATATTAGCAGACACATTAACGGTTCTAAAATATTTTATTCATCTATGACCCCTATGCTTCAGCCAAACCTTACAAATTAGGAAGAGGCACTCACTTGCTAAAGATTCCTTTCCTCACAGGATCACAGATTTAGAAGTTGATATGGATTTGAAAGTTCACCTAAATTGTATTTTAGAGATGCAAAAACTGAGGTCCAGAAAGTTAGACCTGCTCCAGGTCAAACCAGTAATAAGAGGCAGAACCAGAATTCAAGTCCAATTCTTATGACTCCTAGTCTAGTGGTCTATTAGAGTATTTTTCCCTTATCCACTATTGTTAAGTGATAGTTACGAACCATATGGGAAAATGCAAAAGTGATATAAAAGTAGAGCACAGCTAATGTAAGGGAGACAGGTTGTCTTCCTTATACCTGACCTGTTAGGGAAAATGCCTCACAAATAGTATCTATTAATTGATGAGAATGGCTGGGGAGCTACTAATTTTGCTATTTCAAAAATGAACTGTTTCTGAAGTTTTGCTTGGAATCCTGCAATATTTGTGAATTTTGCAAAATTCCTAGCTAAGTCTTTGGCAAGGGAGAGAAATGATTTTAAATTTTAATTCATTCTCTAGTCCAAACTAGAAAGATCCCAATGATTTCATTGGTGTAGCAAGTTCCAGTGAGGAAACTCTACCAATGCAGACTGGCTTTTATAGTTTCCCAAGGGCAGGGTTAGCTGTATGTATTAGAAGCAAGACTCAAACCCAGGTTTTCCTGACTCCAAGGCCAAGTCTTTATCTATTGTGCTTTGCTGCCTATTAGCAGGATAAATTTTTAAAAATAAACTTCATTTAAAGTATGACATTCAAAACAAAAATGACATTGTATTTGAAAAAATTTGTCAAGACAGACAAGTTATAGACACAGGAGATGATACAAATCTACAAATGGCCATGTCTGAATTGGTCTGAAGAACCTAAATCTGATAAAGAACTGATGATAAAGAATTATTGAGCTAAATTTTTTTTAAAAAGAAAAACCCCACACTTTTCATTACAATGCAGCAGATCACCCTTAGATTTGTATTCATTTATAATGACAAAACTTATTAAGAGTTCTTAGCTTATTAAGAATTTCTCTTAGCCAAGAGAAACGGGGACATTTTAAAATATTTTTTAAAGTTAAAAAAAAAAACCAACCCTACATGCTCAAGTTATACACACCATCTTAATCCAGCATTAGAATAGTTTTTTTTTTCTTTAAACCTTTAGCTTCTGACATTGAATCAATAACTGAGAATCAGTTCCAAGGCAGAAGAGCAGTAAGGGCTAGGCCATGGGAGTTAAGTGACTTGCCCAGGGTCACAACAGCTATGGAGTGTCTGAGGCCAGATCTCTGGTCTCCAGGCTTGGCTCTCTATCCACTGAGCCACTTAGCTGCCCCTTTGAATAGTCTATTAACCATTAAAGAAGCACCATGGTTTCTTCAGCCAGGTTATTTCTAATCATACCCAAAGAACTGTTATTGAACATGTAACTTCCTTTCAAACAAAACCAAACCCATAAGAGAGCCTGCAATCCCTTCAAGAGATAAACTACTTCCATGAATGGATTTTAAAATGTACTGAAGTGCAATATATCTGAACTTCTTTCCCCCAACCACCAAGACTAAGGAATAGTGAAGTTCCCCGTGGCATGCAAATGAACAAATGAGATTCAATTCCTTGATTGTAGGAGTGTTAATCAAAGTAACATTACACTGGGCTCCATTCCCCAGTGCCTAACAATCACAACACTTCAATCTTCTCTTGAATTCCAGGCTTTGAGCAGACCAGAGAGTTGCAGCCACAATCTTAAGGCAATTGAATAAAGGAGAGATTTAAACATAGCTCATTTTTTTTTAAGAAACATGTTACAATAGATATAGATATCTCCTCTCTAGTCATCAAACACTATTCTCAGGCCACTTAAAATTAACTTCTTTTTTATTGTTAAAGTGAACAAAGCTTACTATCTGAATTATTTGAAGCTAACAGTATGTATTAGCTCCCTTGCCACTTAGCAAATCAGTTAGCCCACCATCTCAATCTCTGGTAGCTTGAACTAAGGCCAGGATACACCTCACAAACCAAGTGAACCAAAAGGTTTTTTGGTCTCTCATTCTCAGGGGTTTCCTTATGTATATACTAACCAAGAAAGCATGATGGAGAAAAATTTCCACCCAGTATGACTAGAAAAAATGAATAGTGAACTAAGAAGTATTCGAGAAAAGCATGCAATGTCTATTGTATAAAGCAGTGCATCAGTGAACTGTTTTTAGTGCTGGTGTTTAAATGAAGTCAGGAAATCTTTCACACTGAGTGGTTAAAACAAGGAATGTGCTTTGTAACGTGTTAAGCACTACAGAAATATGAGCTACTATCTGATGACTAGAATGAAATAGGCACAATTCTCCTCTCAGGCACAGGTGAAATGGGCAGTCCTTACATTCTTCTTGCAAGGAAGAGAGAAAAGGGAGACTCATTCCACCATCCTGTGAGAACATCCAGTCTCACTGTTCACAGGAAGCCCATTCAGTCCTGAAACAGAGTCTTGCTCAGGGTTCATAGGAGAATGGGCTGATGTAGCCTTATGCTGATTCTCATTCCCAACAAAGATGCCCCTCACATTGTTCTATAGGGAAGAACACATATACTTACTTCAAAGCAGTTGTGTATTTTGAGGCACAAGCTGCCATGACTGCTAGTTTTTCCTCCCCCAGCCAGGAGTAGCAAAGGTATTAGGAGTGGCCTCCTGAGGCTAAAGGTGAAAAAAGAGGTCAATAATTCAATAGATATTTTCAGATATCATTGAGGCAGGAGGATAAATGAACTGTGAATCAAATACAGTACAATATGAGAGATTTTACCGTATTTACTAAATTATTGCCTAGTGCTCCAGAAGTCAGTAACAGCATAAGGCTGCCTACCACCAGCTTGATAGAAAGTACCAAAATTTGTTGGTATGAACATTAAAAAAAAAAATCTCAACACATGGAGAAAGGGAAAGCAATGCTGAAACACAATGCTAGGGATTTTCCCCCCTTTTACCCCCTTGATGGATGAGTTATCAATAACAGCAGTTAAAAACAGAACAGAAATATCATAAATACTGCACCTCCATTGCCATCAAAGAAGTTGCATTTGGGGACAAATTACGCAGTAGGAATTTTTTGAAACAGCATAATTTGTTTTGTTTTAAAAAATTATTCTGAATTCCAAAGGTGCTGTTCTTCATGGATGGCTGCTTTATTCAAAGTCCAAATCACTTAAACAAAGCCATTTATGTTGGGTTTCTGTTTTGTTTTTCTAATAAATGGTTATCTATTTTATTTGTTGACTCTTGCATTTGAAATGGCAATCACATGAGTCTCAAGGGCTGGCTCTTTGTGTTTTATTTTTTGTATAGATCTCCATCACAGATGGAATTTTTCATTGGTCATTCCTCAGAATCCATCATGGGCAAATAAGGGCAGTGAAAATAAATTTCACGCCATAAAAGAGGAAAAACCAAAAGATGAGAAAACCAGCCAACAAAACCAGTTCAGTTCTCAACTGGTGTTGGATTTTGCAAGGGCTGGCTCACGATAACCTGTACTACATAGTCCTTTGGGATCTTCAATTCTTCCAGTTTCATTTTATCAGTGAGTGGCCTGCCTGAAAAGAACCAGCGCTGACTACTTGGTTCCACTCCTTCCACAGCATTCAATCTCCTCTTCATGTGGTATACTGTGTCTGTACTACGAGCCAAAAGTTTGAGATCTTTGCCTGTGGAAAGACGTAAACGGAGTTGACATTCATATCCAGAATTTGGTGGTGGGTCGGGAATATCCAGAGTCTCTATATCACTCTTTTCTTCTATCATGTTGATTGGTGGGGCCAAGCAGTAGACTGGAAGTTGATATCTGTTTCCCAGTTCATCATAACACTCCGTAAGGGCACCTTAAAAAAAGAGGGAAAAAGAAAAGCAACAGTGATCTAAATTAATTCATTGTGCCATATATACTTTGGGAAATTCTCAAGTTCACCTCTTAGTGTCTTCTGTAGTCAATATAATATAAAATTGTGATGTCAACCTGCTAGCTCATTAGCATTGATAGATAAAAACCAGAAAGGTTAATTATTATTATCTAGTTTTCAATTCAATTAAAAAATATCTATTACGCACCTGTGTTCAAGATGCTATGCTTGGAGACGTGGAATTCTCATCAGAAATGGCTCCAAAAAGGAGTAACATGCATACTCAATGGGACTTTCCCCAATCGGGAAGTAGGAGGAAAACAGACTGAGGGAGCTGACAGAAGGGAAGACAGAGGCCAGAAATAAAACAGACATTTGAGAAGGAACAAGGGGGGAAAAAGAGAAAGAGGGGAAAAAAAAAGAATGAAGGAAAATTTACAGTTAATATTTAAAACTATGAATGCGAATAGGATGAACTCACCATAAAATAGAAGGGGATAGCAAAATGTATTAAAAAACAGAAACCAACAATATGTTGTTCACAAGAAACACTTGAAACAGAGACAAATATAGAACAAAAATGAAGGGGGGGGAAGCAAAATATTTTACCTGAGGTTAAAAAAAAATTTAGAAGTAGCAATCATGATCTCAGACTAAACAAAAACAGACCTATTTAATAGAGATAAGGGAAACTACGTTTTGCTAAAAATTACCATAGATAATGAAGTAATACTAAACTTATATGCACCAAATGGTAGAGCATCCAAATTTTAAAAGGAAAAATTAAGTGAGTTATCTTAGGAGAAAAAATAGTAAAACTAAGCTAGTGGGGTGCCTTAACTTTCCCCTCACAGAACTAGACAAATCCTAACCATAAGGTAAACAAGAAGGAAATAAGGAGATGAATAGAATTTTTAAAAAGTTAAATATGATAGACCTCTGGGGAAAACTGTATGGGAATAAAAAGAAATATACTTTTTCTCTGCTGTTTGCGGTACCTTCACAAAAATTCACCATGTATTAGAGCATAAAAACTCACAAATAAATGCAGAAAAGCAGAATTATTACAGGTATATTTTCAGAACAAAATACAACAAAAATTACATTCAATAAAGGGCCATAGATAAAAATTTAATTGTAAATTAGGTGATCTAATACTGAGTGAGTGATCTAGTCCTGAATGAGTGGGTCAAAAAACAAATTATCTAAAACAATAATTTCATTAAAAAGAATGACAGTGGGACAACACACCAAAATTTGAGATGCAGCCAAAGCAGAACTTAAGGGAAAATATACATCTCTAAATTTATATATATATATCAATAAAACAAAGAAAAAGTAGATTATTCAAGGCATGGAACTAAAAAACTAGAAAAGGAACAAATTAAAAATCTCTAATTTAACACTAAATTGGAAATTCTGAAAATAAAAAACAGATTAAGTCAAATGTAAGAAAATCATTGAACTAAAAAATAAAAAACTAGGAGCTGGTTTTGTTTAAAAAATCCCAACAATAAAATCATTGGAAATTAAGATAAAAAAACAAACAAAATTATCAGTATCAAAAATAAAAAGGGGTGAATTCATTACCAATTAAGATGAAATTAAAGCAATTATTAGGGGCTATTTTGCCCAATTATATTCCAACAAGTCTAACAATTTAAATGAGAAGCCTTCCTAGTGGGATCAGGGGTGAAGCAAGGATTTCCATTATCAACACTACTCTCAAATACTGTATTAGAAATGTTAGTTTTATAAAAGGAATAATAAAGTGGAGGAGTTCCATGGAGACTGGAACAACCTCCAGGAAGTGATGCAGATCGAGAGGAGCAGAACCAGGAGAACATTGTACACAGAGACTAATACACTGTGGTATAATCAAACATAATGGACTTCTCCATAAATGGTGGTGTAATGTCCCTGAATAAGTTGCAGGGATCCAGGAGAAAAAAACACCATTCATAAGCAAAGGATAAACTATGGGAGTGGAAACACCGAGGAAAAACAACTGCCTGAATACAGAGGTTGAGGGGACATGACAGAGGAGAGACTCTAAATGAACACTCTAATGCAAATACTATCAACAAAGCAATGGGTTCAAATCAAGAAAACATCTAATGCCCAGTGGACTTACGCGTTGGCTATGGGGGGTGGGGGCGTGGGGGGGAGGAAAAGAAAATGATCTATGTCTTTAACGAATAATGCTTGGAAATGATCAAATAAAATATATTAATAAAAAAAAAAGAAATGTTAGTTTTAGCAATAAGACAAGAAAAAGAAGTTGAAGGAATAAGAGTAGGCAACGAGGAAACAAAACTATCACTCTTTGCAGATGTTATGATGGTATATATACTCAGAAAACACAGGAATTCTATATGAACATAATTATAAAATATTTTCATACAAAGTCAGATCTAACCAATTAGAGAAATATTCATTGCTAATGGTAAACTGAGCCAACATAACAAAAATGACCTAAATTAATTTACCTATTCAATGCCATCCAATTCAAGCTACCAAAAATTATTTTATAGAGCTAGAAAAACTAATAACAATATTTATCTGGAAGAAAGCTCAAGAATATCAAGGGAATCAATGAATTAAGTAAACAATACAGAGTAGTAAGTGACCACAGTAATCCAGTATTTGATAACAAAGATCAACTGGAAAACATTTTGGTAGAAACTAGATAATAGACCAACATCTCATACCATGTACTAAGATTTTGTCAAAATGGTGCATAGGACATAAAGGGGGCTCTCCTAAATAAATTAGGGGAGCATGGAAAATTTTGTCACATCTATGAATAAGGGAAGACTTTATGCCCAAAGAAGAGAAGTATTAGGGAATATAAAATGGTTAGTTTTGAATAAATTAAATTTAATAATTTTGAAGCAAACAAAACCCATGCTAAAATTAGAAGGGAAACAGGAAACTGAGGATAAATTTTTTACAAGAAGTTTCTCTGATAAAGGCCCTTTTTCTCAAATATATAGAGAATTGAGACAAATCTGTAAAAACATTAGTCATATCCCAATTGATAAATGGTCTATGAATATAAACAGGCAGCTTTCCTATCAAGTTATCAAAGCTGTCTCTAGTCATATGAAAAAAATGCCCTAAATCACTAATGATCAGAAAAATGCAAATTACAACAACTCTGGGGTATCACCTCACAGCTATCAGATTGACTAATATGACAGAAAAGGAAAATGATAAATGTTGGAGAGATTTGAAAAAATTGGGACAGTCATGCTCTGTTGGTGAAGTTGTGAACTGGTCTAACCATTCTAGAGAACTATTTAGAACCATACCCAAAGGGCTATAAAACTGTACATACCCTTTGACTGTGATTAAATTTAAAAGTAGGTGAGAGGAGAGTTAATCCCATCTTCACATGACCCAGCAATACCACCACAATAGGTCTGTATATCAAAAAGACCAAAAGAAAGCGAATTACAGCAGCTCTTTTTGTGATGGCAAAGAATTGGAAATTAAGGGACTGCCCATTAATTGGAGAATGACTGATCAAGTTGTGGGATATGATTGTGATGGATTTTTGTGCTATAAAAAATGAACAGAATGCTTAAAAAAAAACAACTAGAAAAGTTCATATTAACTGATGAAAAGAGAAGTGAGCAGAACTAGGAGAACACAGAAACACTGTACGTTGATCAACTGTGAATGAATTAGCTATTCTCAGCAATATAAAAGACCCAAGACAATTCTGAAGGATTTATGATGAAAAAATGCTGCCACCTCTGGAGAAAAAACTGATGGAGTCTGAATGCAGCCTGAAGCACATTTAAAAATTTTTTTTATTTTTCTTGTTGGTGTTTTTCTTTTGCAACATGACTCACTGGTATGTTTTGCATGATTATATAAGTATAATCAAATGGCTCACCTTTTCAAGGAGGGAAGAGGGCTGGAGGAAGAGATTGAATTTGAAATTATAATTTTTTCCCTTTAAAATTTTATTTTATTTTGTTTTTCCCATGGTTACATGATTCTTCTTGTCTCCCACCCCTTTTTCCCCTCCCAAAGTTGACAAGCAGAAATTCCAAATTTTTAAAAATTAAGCAGTTAACCAATTTTAACATGTAATTAAGAAAACAAAATAAAAATTAGAAGGAAACTACATAAAAAGATGCTGTGCCTGGCTTTATGAATATGAAGATAATAACGCACTCCCTATTTTCAATAATCTGAATTCAAGACAATAAAGATGTATATGTTTAAATATAAAAAAGGTATGGGGCAACTTGACAGTGTAATGGAGAGAGCTCTGAGAGGGGAATCAATAAAACCTGTTCAAATCTGTCCTCAGACTCTTAGTAGCAATGTAACCCTAGGAAAATTATTTAACCTTGTTTGTCTCAGTCTCCATATCTGTAAAATGACCTGGAGAAAGAAATAGCAAACTTGGCCAAGAAAACCTCAAATGGGGTGATAGGGAGTTAGACACAACTGAAATGACTCAACAAGACAAAAAAGGTAGAATATAACAGAGACAAAGATAAAATCCATACAAAATTCTTTAGGAAGAAAATGTTTACTTTGGTGGATTCAGGGAAGTTTCATGGGGGAAATGATAGGCATTTCAACAGACAGAGATGAGGGCATTTCCAAGTACCTGATTACATTGAAGCAAGAGATCAGCAAATCTTCCAATTTTATTGTTAGAATCAATTTTAAAAGGGTATCCAAATTTAAAGCCTGAAGCGATATCTGTTTTTAAAAAATCAACCTTACAGCCAAAACAACACTCATCATTGGAGTGTTTACATATCCTTCACTACTTAAAGGGGATGCATGGTAGATTATAAAAAGCACAGGACTAAAAGAAAGGAAACCTAGGTTTCTAGTCTTAATTTTGCTACTGTATAACCTTAGGCAAGTCAATTAAATTCTGAGTTTTCCTATTATGTCAAGTAGAGGGGAGACTAGATGATATCTAAGGGAGTCAGAGGAAACCACATTTAAAATTCTATGATAGCTATGATATGCTCTTTGATTCTTACAGATTCCCAGCTGTCTTCAACTTGATGCAGCATAAAAGATATCAATAGCACAACTCTTAGAAAAATGATGTTTCTCCTAAAGCTAGTTAACTGATATACAACATACCAACAAGGTTAACAGGATGGCAAAGGGTAGGGAGGATATGAGGGAATGAGGTAAATAAATTTAGGTTTCTGACTAGCTAGCTCAGGAAAAAAAGAATTTGTCCTACTGAATTATTAATGGCTAATTTCAAGTTAAAGATCAACAAACTAAGGGCCATTTCCTTTTGGAAAGGTAATGGGTTGCTCTAATGAGCTTTCTGTTGTGACCTTGCCTAGATTTCAACATGAACACCAGACTGCCAGTGGTGGTTTCATTTAAAAATTATTATATAAAACCACAGCCTTAAATAGCAATAGTTGGGCAGATTTCCACTTCATGGATTAGAGACATTTGGGGGGATAAGTAGATAAGCTATAAAATGGATTTCTACAATTTAGTATATTAAGTATTGAAGAGATACAGAATCCCTGTGCAATTCTTGTTAGAGTTTGAATTACTCAGAGTTAGAGAAGGGGGACAGAGACTCTTATCTCTAACTAACTTTAAATAGGCAAAGGTTATTAATGTATAATTTTATCAATGTAGAGAACTCTCCTGCCAATGTAAATAAGCAACTTGTTAAACTTTTAGTCTTAAGAGAATTGACTGAGAATACTGAGAAATTGACTGATTTGTACAAGGATAGCATGGCAAGTGCTAGGTGGTGCAACTGAGCACTGGGCCTGAAGTCAGGAAGATGTGTGTTTAAACCCAGTCTTAGACAATTAATAGTTGTGTGATCCTAGGCTGTTTGCCTCAGTTTCCTCATCAAAAACAAGTTAGAGAAAGAAATGGCAAACCATTCTAATATCTTTGTTTAAAAAATCCCAAAAGATTAAACAATGACTAGGCCAGAGCCAGACAATTAGCTGACCTTTTGAGATGGTTCATTAGATGGGTCAGGATAGCAGCAAAAAGCTTTGTGATGAGTTTTACACTCTGGCCACCGATCACCTGTCCTATGTGCTTGGAAGCATTATTCAAACTACAACATTTCTCACCCATTAATCTAAACACTCTGTTATGACACCAAAAATACGAATCTAGTCTAAATACATATCATTAGACATTGGTCTCCACGTAACAGGATCTGATATGTTACATTTATTCTTTGTTCCTATGAATTTACATAGGGCTATTTATGCACACAGTCCTGTTTATAAATTTACTCAGAACACTGCATCATGGATTAAAAGGGAGAAGAAATCTGAGATCATCTGAAGAGAGCCTTCATTTTACAGATAATTGTAGTAAGATTCAATGGCTTCTCTTTGTTTTATGGTCACATCCTGGTTATAAGGGGAGAGGGAATAGAAAGAAAAGTATATAGAGTGCAAATCCTATATCAAAAATGACTCAACACATATCTCAAAGTCATCATGGGTCATAAGCATCAATTCAATGCATTAAAAGCATTTTGAAAAACTTAAAGTGCTATATAAGTTGCAGTTATTACTTACCTTACTGGATCCTTACAATAACCCTCTGAGCCAGATATTATTTCTGTTTTTCCAGAAGAAGAAAAGTAGGGCTTAGAGGTTAAGTGATTTGTCTGTAATTACATATGCCAGAGGTAGAACCTTCAACTGGCAGCTCCTCAGAAAGGAAGTGGATTGCTTGGACTGAGATTCAGAAAACCTGAATTCTAGTCCCAGTTTTCCTATGAACAAGCTATATCACTTCTGGCAAATCTTTGGGCCTCACCTATAAATGAAGAGATTGAACTAATTTCTTCCAGAAAGTAAGTAGCATAATAGATTAGCCTCAGGAAGACCCAACTTCAAATTCAGCCTAGACATTTACCAGCTATAGTATATATATAGTGACCCTGGGCAAATCACTTAACCTCTGTCTGAATTTTCTTCTCTGTAAAATGGGGCTAATAACAGCAACACTTACCTCCCAGTATTTTTGTGAAGATAAATGAGACAGTATTTATAAAGTGTCTTACAAGTCCTAAAATGTATATAAATGCTAGCTATAATAAATCATCACTTCTCTGGTCACTGAGTGAAAAAGTGATTTATTTGATTTTCTAGGTTTAGTTGAAATGATTAACATATTACCAGTGTTGTGAGATATTATGACACTTCTGGTTTCAGAGTCAAGATGGTGGAGTAGAAGCAGGGAAGCTGGAAACCACCATGAGAATCCCCTCCAACCAATCTTAAAATAACAGCACAAAAAGGAATGCAGGAGTAAAAGAACCAACAAGGGGACAGAGTGAAGTAACATTCAAGAAGAGAAAAACCTAAAAGGTAGGTGGGGAACATCTGGGGCACTGGGGTGAGAAGGAGCACAGCCAGCAGGAGGCTACAGCAAGGAGTGAAGAGCAAGCTTCCCTCCACCTGGTATGCCAGATTCTGAACCTGAGCCCAAGGCAACATCCAGGCCCTGAGAGCCTATCTGGGCAGAGAAGAGGTCCAAGCCAAGGCACAAATCCTGAGGTTCCGAGCAAACCTACAGTGGGAGCCTGGAATCCCAGCCCAGGGCAAGACCTGATCAAGCCCACAGTGAGACCAAAAGCCTACATACACCCAAGAATTTCAACCATCAGCAGCCTCAAGAGTTAATTGAGAGGTTGAGGGGATATGACTGAGGAGAGACTCTAAATGAACACTCTAATGCAAATACCAACAACAGGGAAATGGGTTCGAGTCAAGAACACATGTGATAACCAGTGGAATCACACGTTGGCTATGGGAGGGGTGGTGGGGAGGAAAAGAAAATGATCTTTGTTTCCAGTGAATAATGTTTGGAAATAACCAAATAAAATAATGTTTAAAATAAAAAAAAAAGTTAATTGAATCAGCAGTGGGAGGTGGTTCTCAGAGCTCCCAGCCCTCAGGCCATCATACCATCTTGGTAGAACTGAACCTGGCAGAAACCCAGAAATAAATCTAAGGGTAGCATCAAGGAAGGACTGAAGCTTAACAGGGTACTCTAACCTCCCAGAGAACAGAGCCTACCTATAAAAAGGTTGGAAAAATGAGCAGACAAGAAAAAAAGCACCTAACTATAGAGAATTTTTATGGAGACAAAGAGCAAGGCACAGACACAGAAGGGGATAGTGAAAGCAAAGCTAACACATGCAAAGTCCAAAAGAAAAATGTGCATTGGACAGATTCTGGAAGAGCTCAAAGAGAATTTCAAAAAGCAGTTAAGAGAGACAAAGGGAAAAATGGGGAAGAGAAATAAAAGTAATGCAAGAAGAAATGGGCCAGATGAGAAAGGAGGCTCAAAAGCTGATTCCCTAATAATTAGAATTGGGCAACTAGAAGCTAATGATATGAGACATCAAGAAGCAATAAAACAACGAAAAAAAATGGAAGAAAATATGAATTATCTCATTGGAAAAAAAAACTGACTTAGAAAATAGATCCAGGAGAGACACTTAAAGCCATGATCAAAAAAAAAAAAACAAAAATCAAAAACCACAACTTAGACATCATAATTTAAGAAATAATCAAAGAAAACTGCCCAGATGTTCTTGAACAAGAAAATAAAATAGAAATTGAAAGAATCCACAGATCACTTCCAGAAAGAAATCCTCAAATAACAACCACCATTGTTGCACAGTGAATGCTGTCAAATGGATTTTTAATTGTTGTGAGCAAAATATGCATGGGAATTAACTTTTGTGTATTTCCTTTAAACAATATACACATGAAACTATATGAATGATCCCTGACTCATTACCAAATATGGAAGAAGCATTTGATTTTCAGGGTCTGTTGATTTAAATTCAGTAATATTTTATTTTTTCCCAATTACATATAAAAACAATTTTTACATTCATTTTCTAACATTTTGAGTTCCCAATTCTCCCTTTCCCGCCAAGACTTCGTCTCTCCTTGAAATGATGAGCAATTTGATATAGGTTATATGTGTGCTATTATGCAAAACATATTTCTATATTTGTCATGGAATGGAAAAAGATAAAAAAAATCCAGGAAGATAATAAAGTGAAACATTGTATGCTTCAGTCTATATTCAGACTACATCTGTTCCCTCTCTGGAGGAGGATAACATTTTTTATCATAAGTCCTTTGGAGTTGTCTTGGACAACTGTATAAGCATTGGTTTTACTGAGCTCAAAAAAAAAATAATAACAAAATGCATTCAGAAGAACAAAAGGTAAAGAATATCAAAGGAATTAACAAAAAAATAAAGGAAGTTAGTCTATATTATAAAGTATTAATTATCAAAACTATCTGGTACTGGATAAGAAAAGCAGATCAGTGGAACAGAACATACAACAAACAGTAGTAAAAAAAAGATAGTAATTTTGTGTTTGTGACAAAAGTAAAGATCCAAATTTTAGGGATAAGAATTCATTATCTAGTAAAAATGGTTGGAAAAACTAGAAAGCAATCTGGCAGAAACTAGATATAGATCAATATCTAATACCATTTACCAAGATAAACAAAATGGATATATTATGTAGGCATAAAGGAAATATCATAAATAAATCAGAAGAGGGAAAATATTACCTATCAGAAGTATAGATAGGGGAAGAATTTATGAATAAACAAGAGAAATAAAAATTATTGTATAATGTAAAATGGATCATTTTGAATACATTAAATAAAAAAGGTTTTGAACAAATAAAACTAATGTAGCCAGGATTAGAAGGGGAAAAAAAATGGGGGGAGGGTTGACAGTTTAATTTTTCAGATAGAAATCTCATGCCAAAACTATATAGATACAAATATGAATAATGTGGAAATGGGTTTTGAACAATAATACAGGTATAACCCAGTGAAATTGCTTGTCAGTTATGGGAGGGGGAATCATAACCATGGAAAAATATTCTAAATAAATTAATTTTAAAAACTACATAGAGAATGTAGTCAATTTATTAAGAATATGAGCCCTTCCCCAATTGATAAATGATCAAAAGATATGAACCGACAATTTATGTATAAAGAAATCAAAGCTATTTACAACTCTATAAATGATTTAGACCATTACTGGTTAGAGAAATGTAAATTTAAACAACTCTGAGATATTATCTCACACCTATCAAATTGGCTAAAATGGATAAAATGTTGGAGGGAATGTGGACAAGGGGGAAAATAGTACACTCTGGGTGGAACTGTGAACCAATCCAACTATTTTGGAGAGCAAGCTGGAATTATGCCCAGAGAATTAAAAAACTATGTATACCTTTTGACCAAATATTATCACTATTAGGTTTATTTCCTAAGGTGTCTAGAGGAAAAGAATATTTATGTTCTAAAATACATACAACAGCTCTCTTTGTGGTGGCAAAGAAATGAAAATTGAGGAGATGCCCACCAATTGGGAATGGCTAAACAAGACTGGGAAGGAATATCAATGCATCATAAAAAATGATGTGCAGGTTATTTTTAGAAAAACATGGAAAGACCTACAAAAAATCATGAAGCGAAACAAGCAGAACCAAGTGAACATTCTATACAGCAACACAAATCATGCCTTCTTGTGAAGGGAGGGTAGAAGATAACTGGGAATTTTAAAGTAACAAATAAACATTAAAAAGAAGAGAAAAAAGTCCTGAAAGGAAAAAAAGGTATAGGCCAATGATGGCAAACCTTTTAGAGATGGAGTGCCAGGCAGGCCTTACCTCCCCGCCCCCCCTCCCCGCCCCATGAGTGAGTGCCAGGCACATCCCACCCCCTCTTACCCCATAAAGGGGAGGGAGGAAGCTCTTCCATTGGGTTGCTGAGTGGAGGGGAGGATGAAGTGAGGAATGTCCTCAGTTGAGTGTAGAAAGGGGGAGGGAGTGGCCCAAGTACTCTGTTCCTCTCCGGCTCTGCCAACTTTGAGCTGCTGGACAGAGGAGCAGAGGAAGTGCCCATAGAGCGCACTCTACCTTCCATATCTGGCACCCATTTCATAGTTTGCATCACCGGTATAGGCTGTATGACCAATGTGTATACTAAGCTGAACACTTTAGCTTTTAAGTTATTCACTTGCTCACTCATTAAGCACATTTCATTTAATCAATCTTTATTTATAATGCTTATCCACAAGATAATTGCTAGAGGCATAAACACAAATGTGAATCTCTGCCACCAAGTAAGTTCTTTTATAGATTCTAAATTCAAAATACTTCAAAATAATTCTTCACTAATGATAGTCATGCTTCTTCTTCTTCTTGTAGTCCTATAAACCAGTTAGACAGGAGTAGTACACTTTAAGGCATAGTAAGGTTGACAAGATGATACCTACAACTCTTATTTTCAAGTCACTTTTCAGGCTAAGCAGAGCTTAATCTGGAAAGCAGCTACTAAAATTCTTAGGTCATTCAGGAGTTCTCATATTTAGATATTTATATTACAAAAGGTAGGAATTTAGTAACAAACTCTTATTTTGGATACAGTTCTAATATTTATCATTTAACTGTAATATCATCTTCTGGGTTTCAAATACTTCCATTTCAGATCAAAATTAGAATAACTATAAACATAGACAATACAAAACCATAGGTACACAAAATAAATGAATTTAATTTTAAAACTGCAGTTTACCTTCTTTCCCAAATTAAGTATTTATAACCAAAAAGCATATTCTAGGGCAGTGCAGGAGAAGCAAGTGCAGAGCCAGCACTCAGGGAGCCCAAGGACATTTTTTACATGCCCTGCCCCTCTGTCCACAACTCCCTCAGCTCTTTCCAGTAGGAAGGATGACACAGACAGCTTGAATT
Organism: Monodelphis domestica; assembly: GCF_027887165.1. Lineage (NCBI taxonomy): Eukaryota > Metazoa > Chordata > Mammalia > Didelphimorphia > Didelphidae > Monodelphis > Monodelphis domestica. The sequence continues at coordinate 378,756,719 of NC_077227.1, forward strand.
TGACCTCTGGGCACTCAAATTCAGAAAAGGTTTGCCAATGCTGTTCTAGGGTCTGTATAAGACAAACTAATTTCTATAGTTTGGTCAGGTCAATTGTTGAATACTACCCTTTAGGCCTCCCATTTGTATCATGCTGGATCCTTTACAGAAACAACATATAGTCACAATGTATCACTTTCTAATACTCTACAATCTGATATGCCAAATCTCATACAATAGCAGAATGGCATTTCTCTCAAACTTCTGAGCAAATTTTAAAAGAAACATGAAAGAAAAATCCCCTACCCCCATTCATACCTAACAAAACAATTATAACTTTACACAACAGCATTCACCAAATGTTAAGCACCCAGTCTATGCCGAACACTGTACTAGGGGGATTGTAGGATTCAGTAGATTTAAGGCACTACCCTACTTTCAAAAAGCTTGTAAACTAGAACATATGCCCATCAAATCTTAAAAACACTTTAAAAAAGTAATTCCCAAATAAGTGGCAACTAATCTAATACAAACTAGAAAGGAAGCTAAGAGGACAAAGAACAAGGAAATTAAGGGTTAGGTAGAATCCCTAAAGGAGGTGAATTATGGATGGCATTTTGGAAAAAGGAAGGGAACATTATGATAAAAATAGGGGAAAAACATTCTAAGCATGGGGAGTGACATGAAGATAGGTAAGTAACTCATGTATAATAGACAACAAGCAGCTTTACTAGAATGGGATGAAAAATCTATGCTATAGAATAACAAATAATGAAATGAGATAGTGGAGAATCATAAAGCTAAAGAATTTGGATTTGGTATAAGAGCAAACTACTTTAAGTTGCCTGGCATAACAAAAACAGGATTTTAAAATTTTTATCAGCTTTCTATAAGAGACAACATGGAGAGGGTACAGCTGGGCGGCTAGCCAGGCCTAGAGATATAGGAGGTCCTGGGTTCAAATGTAACCTCAGACACTTCCCAGCTGTGTGACCCTGGGCAAGTCATTTAAGCCCTATTGCCTAGCCCTTACCACTTTTCTGCCTTAGAACCAATACACAATATTGATTCTAAGACAGAAGGTTAAGAGTTTTTTTTTTTTTAAAAAGAGGCAACATGGAGTAGTGGATGATCAAGGGTTGGCATAGGAACAAGAAAGGGCAGAGTTGTTTCAAGTTTTACCTTTGACATATACTGTGAGACAAAGGGCAAGTCATGTAACTTCTCATGGCCCTTGGCAAGATTATATATTACAGAAAAGAAGTTGATCTGTATCAGTAAGAAAAGAAATAGGTCTGAGAGACTTCTGAAAGTTGGCAGAGTATGATGACAGATTAAGTATGGTAATGTAAAAAAATCTTCAGCTTAAGGTTGCAGAACAATGAATGTATCACTCATAAGTTTAAAAGTTGAAAACTAAAAAGTAATTTAATTTTACTTTAAAATTATTTTTGAAAGTTACCTGAAATGTAGGCAGTAGAAGAATCAAGTCATGTGTAACAGAAATAAATAAAAACAAGTATTTAAAGAGGCCATGGTCAGGTCCAAGGCATGATTTGTAGTTATAATTATCTGATCCATCATTGGTGCTCCTGAGTTGAGTGTACAGGGAGAAAGTCCAATATGGAGATCCCAAAGACTAATAAGCCTGAGGGCACATCCACAGATATGGAACAGTAGGTATAGTGCTAGATCTGGAGTTGGAAGATCTGAGTTCAATTTCAGTATAAGACATTTACTAGATACATGACCCTGGGCAAGTCACTTAATATCAACCTGGCTCAGTTTCCCCATCTATAAAATGAGGGGATTACTTCCTACGCTAGTAGTAAGGAAAAAAAATGAGGTATTTATAAAGTGTTAAATATAGTCGGCATCTTAAACATTTGCAAATTATGACAGTGAAAAGTAAAGAAAGAAGACACCACAGCCATTCTGAAGGGTGCCACTGCTATTCTTTAAGGGTGAGAACTAGAGTATCAGGAGGCCATGATGAGTATCTAGGGGTAAGGGAAGGAAATGAAGAAAGGGGGGAAAGAGTAAAGGTTTGACTAGGAGAATCTCAGCATTTTTAAAAGGAAAAAAAAAAGGATCCTAGCTAGCCTTGATGATGACATAGTGAGTTAAATTTCTTAACTATTTTCTCTTGATTACCAACACATTGGGAGTATATACCAAGTCAAACCTTAAAATTTAGAAAAAGGATGCAGTGACCACCTACCTGTCACTAGGGGGCACAATCAGCAGCAACTGGGTCTAGTAGCTATCAAAGTTACAGGTTAAAGATCAACCTCATCACGGTGTCACATGCAAGATTCTTGCCCCTACACACATCCTTGACAAAGTCTTATCAACAAAGGCAGACAGTTTTTAAGGCTGTCATTTCAGACTGTGACTTTGCCACTCTCTCCCTGGGCTAGGGAGAACCTCAAGAATCCCACTGAAGTTGCATTTTTCTTCAGAAAAATGTTTTACCATGGGAAGAGTGCTTAGAGAGACACAGGGTTTGACCCACAACAACTTTTGAATATTTATTTGAAAAGAAACTTCAGGGAAATGACATATTTTCCCCCTTCTATTTCCTCCTTCATATCTCTCCCTCTCTCTCTCTCTCTCTCTCTCTCTCTCTCTCTCTCTCTCTCTCTCTCTCTCTCTCTCTCTCTCTCTCTCTCTCACCTGTGACTGAGCTGAAGTCAGACAGTTCTTTTGTTTTCTTTATTATTAATAAAACTTTTTAAAATAGAATAGTTATTGGTTATTAATTTTAAAACCCACACTCTCAATCCACCAAGCCACCTACCTGCCCTGACCCATCCTACTATGCTTTGATAACAAGTACCTTGGTCAGGAGGTTATTTAGACTGCAATGTGAAGCTACTTTTTTAAAAAGTGCTTTCTTCCCTAGTATGCCAACAATATTATTCTTTTGCTTTTAAAGTATCTTGGTTAATTTAGGAACACAAAACTGCATTAGGCTCAAAAAACTAACATATTTACTATGTTAGTAAATGTGAAGGCCCTAAGAAATTTGGGATATCATATCCATTTCACAACTTGAGAAAAAACACAAAAAGAGGTCAAGAAAAAAAATTTCCCAATCTTCTATCTTCTCCCTTTTCCTCAACATACCCCCATATCTCTAAAAACAATAAAAGGTTTTCAAAAATAGGTTATAAAAGGTTAAATTAAAAGAGCTAGATATAATTTAGTTATAAAAGAAGATATCTTGAGATTTCAAGAGATCCTTTCTAGAAAAATAGAATACAGTTAATCACTGCTTTCATTCAGAGAAATATTCTAAAATTTGAGAGTAAGGGATTTTGCATAGACTTTAAAAGGAAACTTCTGATTATGAACCTGGGCTACATAAACAATGAAAGCTGAGGGACCTCATTTTTGGCTGATATTGTAATTTTAAAAATCATAGCAACTATCTTTCCAGGATGGTGAGTCTTAGACAAGAAGGAAGACAAGATGAACTCTCAAATATTCTTGCAATCTTGTGATTCTATGAAATTTATTTTATTATCATTATAATTATAATCAGAATCTGCTTTTTTTCATGAATATTAAGCACACATGATTCTTACCCAGTAAGAGTTTTTAAGATGATTTGTAATTTCAGAAAATAAACTAAACCGAACCAAATTTTAGTCCTGGTTATGATGCTGGTTTGTGTAAGCCACTTGCCCTCTATATGATTCAATTTCCAACTGGCAGAAAGGCTTATAAGTAACATTTGTTTTGAGGATATGGCCAGGATTTCTGCATAGTGGCATTATGGTAATCCTCATGGGGGGGGGGGGGGCCTAATTGAGCTTTTAAAGCAGTTTCATAAAATAAATGGGGAAAAAAGACATTATGAAGTAAAGAAGATGAAGATTTGGAAAAGTGGAGAAGATAATACTTTTTTTTTTTTGCAATGCTAGCCATTCATCTGCAATAAAAATGGAACTAGTGAAGGAAGATACTGTTTGATGAAATAATAATCATAAAAATGACTAACATTTACATAGTGCTTACTCAGCACTAGTTATACTTAATTAGTGCCTTATAATGAATCCTCACAACAACCTTGAGAAATAGATATTATTATTCGTTTCCATTTTACAAAAGAAAAACTTAAGCAGAGATTAAGTGGCTTTGCCTAGGAATACTGGGTCACCAGGCTACCTAAGTGGTAAAGGGTGGCAAAACAACCCAAGTTAGATATAAAGCACATTTGGGCTTTGGTTTGGGTTCTCAAATAACTGCTGCACTTCCAGACTAAATGAGAGCAAGAGACCCAATCTATTTTTTAAAAGAACAAAAAGTAAGGGGGCAGTAGGGAGAGAAATGGCAGCAAAGAAAATAAGACAAACATCTGAGGAAGACAGTGAAAAGTTAATGATGTTGTAACTAAAATATTAATTTTTAGTACCCGTATAGGTAGCACTTTCTTAGTGCTTTCTGAGAGCAATAAACATCAAAGAACCATTAGCAGAAAAAGAAACACATATACGTATTATGTCTAGATGAAAGGATGAAAAGAGAAGTGAGGTTCCTTGTTTCACAGAAAAATGTTACACCATCCCAGGATAACAAGAAAAAGAAAAACATTCCTTTTTTTTCCCCTCTTGGGCTGCAAAAATTAGCAGGATGTATATTTTCCCATACCCTCTTACTACTTCTCCACTCCCTCTCTATCTCACCCCCTAGAACACTGAACCTACCATGTGGTAATGTTATATTTGCACCATCAATGATTGCTTGTGCCAGTTCATGATCATTGCTCTCAAATGCATGTGCAGCAGCTTTCAGGGCATCCCAAATTTCTTTACGGCCTTCAAAGGCTGGTGCGGTATCCCAAAATTCATCTCTCTTGCTGCGCAGTTGTCCATCTGTCATGGGATAATCACTTTTCCATTTTGGTTTCTCTTTTTTCAGGGGCTGATTACGACCTAAAGCAACTGGAAAAAAGCAAAAGTCCAGAATTAGAACAAAAGTTTACCAACTTCTTTCTTGTTAATCAATGAACCAAAACACTTAGAATTATACCTAGCTAAAAAATTTCACACTGGCTTCCTAATCCTTGTGGTTTCTAGATTTCTCGAGATAATTCTGGAACAAGAAAAAAAGAAAAAGGGATCCTAACTAATTGTCCAAGGCTTTTGGTCCCACTGATGGAGCCAGTCTGCCAGGGCTCCAATCTCATCAGGTTCCTCTCCATTCAGGGGACTCTCTGGGATAGTCATAAAGAAGTATGCAACTAGTTAACAGTAGCTCGCTGATGTTTCATACTGGGAATTCTTTGGAGAAGCAACAGTGATGGAATAATAAAGAAGGGTAAGGTTCAAATTTTAGCTTAGCTGATAGGGCATATAGCTGTTTAGACGCTAGGTGGTGAAACTGGCATCCACCTACTGTAGTTGTGAAAACAGTGCTATAATTTTTACTTGTCTAGAGTTGTATGGCTAATAATTATCTATACAAGTTTCCTGATTTCATATTTAATCCAAAAAAGAGTAATAAATTAAGAACTATATCCATGCCTTCTGCCACTCTAATGAAATTTCTTCATGTCTTAACAAATACCAGGACACTGAGGAGGTGTCCAAAGACAGTGGTAATACATACAACCAACCATACTGCTAACCCACACTCATAAATGAAAAGAGAGACAGTTTGATGGATGAGAGAAAAGACTGGGTAGGAGGTAGAAATGATAGGAAAAATGAGAAAGGATGCTAGGTGGTAAGGAGTAGGTTGGTAAATGAGTGACAGAGTAGGTGGAGAGAGGGTAAATGGTGAATTTAATGTTCTATATTTAATTGCAAGAGGGAGGCTAATTGTAAGAAGAATAAATCTTGAAATGTCTTTAAAGTAACAATGAAATGATCACTCCCTTGCTGGCCTTAGGCCAAATAAAATCTGGGCCAGACAAAACAATGAATAAAAGAAACTCCATTACCTACCTAGACAATCTCCTATGCTTTCAGTGACTTTCCTTAGATCGTAACAACTGATAATTTGCAATAAACTCTGCATTTAAGACACCTTTAGACTAGGTCACACTCACATCATCTACTCTAGCCAGTTCCACCTACTTCATCTCAGAACAACAGTACATCCTCCTTCTTTGAATGACATGTATGTTTCTAGCATCCTCCCCATTATACTCAATATCCTGATTCACATCAATGCTTCTAAGTTCTCTAGTTGTTTTCCTAAAGTAACCCATATCAGGCATACTCTTTATGAAATGTGCACAGCAAAGTAGAAAACAGCCATGATTACCAGGGAATTGGCATGATAGGGAAGAATACAGAGACTGATTAGTATGAGGGTATACATGTATTCATGTTAGCAACTATAGGCAAGTACTATGACTTGTAGTAACTATAAAAGAAGTTAAGTACAAAATGATTACAGGAAAGAGCAATGGACTTAAAAGAGTGAGATGGCAAATTTCAACTGCAACTGTGGCAAAAACTCACTATAGACAAGTCCTTTACTTCTGAGCCTCAGTTTCTCCATCTATAAAATGAAGGGGTTGGACTCAATTATCTCTAAGGTCCTTTCTAGAGCTAATATTGTATGGCCATATTTAAATACACAGGTACATCAAAATAGTTGAAGCAGACATAAGAAAAGGCATCTAGAAAGATGTCAAAGTAGGTTGAAACCAAAAAGAGATATAATTCAGTAGGTGGAATTTGAGACATGAAAAAATTAGATATTAAATAAGAGAACGTTAGATAAATGAAGTCAAGCAATTTTTACCCTTACCCAAGAGTAGACTACCCAAATTCTTTTTCTTCATGTTTTAGTTGTAAGCTTTTTGGTCATTTCAATCAACAAAAAAAGCCTTTATTAAATGCAGACTATGTTCTAGATACTATGTGAGACACTAGGAATACAAAATAAAAAACAATTCTGTTTATATTGTTAGGGAAAACAATATGAACACAGCTATATAAAATATACATGTTAAGCATAAAGGAAGTTCCTTCAATAGCCTCCAATTTTCTACCAAATTCCTTCCAAGGATATTTCCTTGAAATTTCTCTTTCTGGCTTCTAAAAGCCAAGTTCAAGTCTCACCTTCTGCATGAAGCCTTTTCTTTGTCCACAAGTCTTCACTTATCTCCTTGGTACATTTAGTTTTTATTATATTGAAAATGATTAATGACTCCTTGTTTTAATTCTATTTTTTCCCAGTAAAATTCAGAAACAATTTTTAACATTTGTTTTCTGACATTTTGCAATCCAAATCCTCACCTTCCAATCTTTTCTCCTCTCCCTGAGGTGTGTTACAGATAAAAGAGTGGTTGCCATAAACTATGACCGCAAAAATATGGTTTCAAGACTTTGAATTGTCAAAAGCATAAAGATAATTTTTTGTGTCTTGATTTTATATTAAAATAAAGTGGTCGCCATGGGAAAAATTCCCAAATATGAAATACCCAAGTCAGCTGGGTTTTATGGAGAAAAAGGAGAGAGAATAAGAGAAATGTAGTATGAAGTATGAAGCCTTAAGAGAGAGACTAGTCAGTCTTTTATCAACTCACCACAAGATCCTTCCAAGCAAAACTCTAGTGTTCAAAGAGACCCTCCAGTTTAGCTCAGGAAGCTCAACTAAGTTCAGCCACCAAGAGAGAGACCAGCCTCCAATTCAGCTCCAAAGCTGAATTTACTTCAGCCACTGAGAGAGACTGGCCTCCAGGCCTCCAGGCCTCCAATTCCTTTTTCAGAGGCCTTCTGACCTCCTTTTAAAGAGAATTTTCTCCTTTGTCACCTCCCCTAAGTTTTCACATCTAGAATCACAGTAGAGTCTGAGAAATTTTAAGATTCACAGGTGGCAAGCAATATAAGTTACCCATGTGCTATTATGCAATACATATTTTTGTGAAATAAAACACATAGTGTATATTCAAGAAAAAATTCATGGAGGAAATAAAGTGAAAAATGGTACACTTCAATCTGCATTTAGATTCCGTCAGTTCCTTCTATGGCAGTGGATAGCATTTTTTATCATGCCTCTTGGGGCTGTCTTGGATCCTACTTATAACTCCTAATTACCCACCAACTCACTCTCTGAACTCTTCATATCTCTTTTATGTATCATTTATTATCTGTTGGATTGTATATTAGTGTTATCTCCCCTACTAATGTTGTCAACTCCTTGAGGACAGTAATAACTGTTGGAATATTATTGTGACATAAGGATTTCTAGTGGTCATATAGTACAACTCATACCTGGGGGGAGAAAGGAAATCCCCTCCTCTACAACATGCCATTCAAATGATCACCTAGCATTTGCTTGAAGACAGCCAAATTGCAAGGGGAATCCCTCACTTTCTGAGACAATATATTCAACTTCTGGATAGCTCTAAATTGTTACATTTTTCCTTTTATCAAACCTAAATTTTTCTTTGCAACTTATACCTACTGTTCCTATTATTTTCCCCTCTGGGCTCCAAAAAAATAAGTAATCTCTCTTCCATATAATGAGCCCTTTAAGTATTTGAAGTTCACTGGATCATAAGCCAGCAAGATGGTAAATGAGATAAAGCACAGAACTTAAGAGTCAAAAAGACCCAAGTTCAAATCCTGTGTCAGACCCTTACTAGCTCTGTAACTCTGAGTAAGTCACTTAAATTCTGTGCCCCAGTTTTCTCATCTGTAAAATGAGGATAAGAGCACCTATTTCACGAGATAATTCTAAGAGATCAAGAGATAACGTGTAAAATACTTTGCAAACCTTAAAGCACTCTACAAATGCTATTCTTGTTCTTATAAATATCATGGACTCAAAATCTTCTCATCTTTAGGCTAAACATCCCTAATTCCTCAAATGGCACAAATTATAGGCTCTTCACCTTGCTATCTTTCTCTGGACACACTCCTTCCTAAAATGTGGTATGATGAAAATTAAGTATGAAGAAAATTAAGTATTAAGTAAAATTAAGTAAGTGGTAAGATAAAAATTAAGAATTAATACTTTGTCATTCCTGGAAGGTATGTGTCTCTTAATTTACCGGACAACTGTGTGTGTTTTGGCTGCTATACCAAGTTGATAAATGCTGTTGAAGTGTTTGCATGAATTCAAATTTGCACTATTTGAAGTTATAATTATATAAACATATGGTAATTGGTTCTAGGTCAATGGAAATATGTAGAGTGAAATAAACTAATACCACTTCACAGAATTAATCTTAAGAGATAATTTAGTCCAATTTTATTTAGATAAGGGAACAGAAGTCCAAAAAGCAAATGCCTTTTCCAAAGTCATATTGTTAATAAGTAGCGGAACCAGTAACTGAACTCAAAACTCAACACCAAACTCAGGGCATTTTCCACTGTATCACAATTTCCACTATGTCTCTTCTATGATGAGATCCACTGAAACCTATGTTTGTACCTATAATAATCAGCAATGTATCTGAAATTCTTTGCATTTTGGTAGTACTTTGTTTAGTTTTTTAAAATCTATTTGCTTAAAAACATTCTTTTGATTTTGCTTATTATTGCTATGGTTATTATTCATATAATCAAATCAATACAATTCAACATGAATTTATTAAGTTCCTATTATGTTCTTTGACAAAGACAAAAATAAAGAAGTCTGCCCTTAAGAAGCTTATATTCTACTGGTAACAGATGCAAAGATAAGTAAATAAAAAATATACAAAGTAATTTTCAGAAAACATGACACTTTGCAATTTCAAATTAATGGCTATATTAAAATAGAATGTTTACTTTGATTCAACAACTCTTTTCTCAAATTTACAGAATAATGCAGATACATCTAGCAAAAAATGTAAGGGTATTCCAGATGATCACAATCCATCAATCTTGTTCTCCCAACAGGTGGAGTGACAAATAATTTTCTATGCTATTAACAGCCGGCAATATATTCTTGAGCTTAGTCAGAAACAGGGACAAGCACTAAATTTTCTTTGGTGAGGCATATTTCTGTGGGGGTACAGGTGGCCTAAAAGTGAAAGGATAAGCAAGCAGAGCCAGAGCTTCCTTTCCCTGGGGCCAAGAAATTAAAAGTGGGCATTCCAATTATAACAGATGATTCAATATAACCTCTGCCTAGATGACAGAAAAATAAAGATGAAATAAAGAAAAATAAAGTACCTACATCAATAACAAAGGTCACTTATGTGAACTGATAAAGGGAAATCCATTGCAAGAAAGAGATCATTTAACTGATCTAAAAGAGTTCTAATAAGTTATGTTTTTTTAATCATTCCATAAATGTGAGGCATTATCCATTCCCATTTTTCGATTTGTATGTGAACAAAGAACCCACATGAAGGTTGCAAATTATAACATGCTGCTTAAGGATAACCATCTTTCTAAGGATACTTTTGAATCTATACACTAGCAAAGATGCAAAATAATATCTTAATGCTTGGTATGGTACTAGAATACTTAAACACATCCGATACAAGGCAACCAACCAATGCTTCCTGAATGAATTTACTTTTTAAATGTCTACTATTCTTTATGACACTATTACAATCTACCTTTCAATATATTGAATTTTAAACTTCCCTTAATGAGAACACTTTTACTAACACTTATTATCATAAACATCTTTAAAATAAAGTTTTCCTTTTGAAATTTTGGCAAGCATCAAGTCTAACCATTAGATAACTAACTAAATGTCCCTTATAATCCACCCTGTCAGATTATAAGAAAAGAACACTTTTCTTAAACCAAGTAGCTTCAAATATTTTTACAACATATGATGCTTCCCTTTTAAAAATTATTTCACATACTTCATGCAATCTGAAAACTCAGGACTCTTAGAATTTAATAGGAATTGTATTTTCTTGGTTTTATTTTTTAAAAAAGATTTAGTGATTTAATCATTATTTCACAAGAGATGGTGTTTTGTTTAGATTCTTGGGCATTAGAGAAGCAACATGCCTTAGTAGATGAAAGAGTTGGCCTTGGATACTTGGATTTAAGTCCAACTTTAACATATACTGACTAAATAACCACATATGTCACTCAACTTCACAGCTCCCTGGCTAGTTTTTAAGATTATCATTATGATTTGCAGAAACTGTAGCTAAATATAACTGTTAGAAGACCCTTCTGCAAAGAAATGATAGCTCCAATCTCTATCCCTAACCCTCCTATGCATTTAGCATTGAATATTTTCTTGTGTTTGTTCATTAAATCTAGTATCAATTCTACATAGTATCATAGATGCATAATTTCTGGGAAATAAACCAGTCCATGAAATCAAGTTAGATGGACATGTGCTATTTCAGTCCCACAAAGAAAAAACACATATGACCAAATATATTCAGCTAGTTAACTTTTTACTTTATCTCATTTATTTCTATATTCCACATACCCTTCTTCCTTCTTAAATGGACAAACCACTATAGCATTTCTCCTACAGCATAACAATTAAAAAGGTTTTTTTAAGTCTTTCCTAACAAACTTCTAGGTTTATTAAATTTTTTTTTAATTGCCAACAGGTGGGACATTAATGCACTGCTGTTGGAATTGTGAATTGATTCAATCATTCTGAAGGGCACTTTGGAACTATGCCCAAAGGGCAATAAAAGACTGCCCTTTGATCCAGCCATAGCACTGCTGGGTTTGTACCCCAAAGAGATAATAAGGAAAAAGACTTGTACAAGAATATTCATAGCTGTGCTCTTTGTGGTAGCAAAAAATTGGAAAATGAGGAGATGCCCTTCGATCAAGGAATGGCCAATAAACTGGAGGAATTCCATGGGAACTGCAATGACCTCCAGGAATTGATGCAGAGTGAGAGGAGCAGAACCAGGAGAACACTGCACACAGAGACTGATACGCTGTGGGACAATTAAATGTAATGCACTTCTCCACTAGTGGCAATGCAGTGATCCTGAACAACTTGGAGGGATCTAGGAGAAAGAACACTATCCACATTCAGAGGAAAAACTGTGGGAGTAAAAACACAGAAGAAAAACAATTGCTTGATTACATGGGTCAAGGGAATATGATTGGGGATGTAGACTCTAGATGATCATCCTAGTGCAAACATCAACAACATGGAAATAGGTTCTGATCAAGGACACATGTAAAACCCAATGGAATTGTGTGTCAGCTATGGGAAGGGGTGGGAGGATTGGAGGGAGGGAAAGAATATGATTCTTGTAACCAAGGAATAATGTTCTAAATTGACTGAAAAAATAAAAAAAAATAAAAATGAAAATGAAAAAAACCTTTAAAAAGTTACATGTACTGATGAAAAGTGAAGTGAGAAAATTGGAAGGACATTGTACACAGTAATAGCAATATTGTACAATGATCAACTATGAATGATTTAGGCCATTCTCAGTAATACAAAGATTCAAGATAATTTTTTTTGGTCTGTTTTTGTTTTGTTTTGTTTTGTTTTTTGTTTTGGCTACATGACCAATATGAAATGTTTTGCAGTCATGCAAAACTGCTATCCCTAGGAAGGGAAGGAGAGAGAGAGAGAATCTGGAACTCAAAACTTTTTTAAATGAATGTTAAAAGTGGTTTTTACATATAATTGGAAAAAATAAAATATTTTTTTAAAAATTTAATCAGCACTATTGTTTCCTCCATCACTTTAAGTCTAGACCAGTAATGGGCAACCTTTTGAGCTTGGTATGTCAAAATTCGCCAAAAAACCAAGCACAACTCGGGTGGTATGTCACTTCAAGAAAAAAACAACATAATTTTGCCATATTTATAGTTTAAATAACAAAAATGTATAATTGTAATCTATAACTCTATTTAATAAACCAAAAACTAATTATTTAACTTATCGGCTTAGTGACTTCTTTGTTCATCTGTCAGTCAGTTTTTTTTGTTGGTCTTGATATTTAACTTGTGTGGGGTGCTATGAACTAAGATAAGTGAGGGGGAGGGGGAATTCTTTAACTAACTTGTCTATTAGTGACTTTTTTTGTTGCTGAAATTCATTGGCTAAATCTTCAATTGAAGGTTGGTATTTTGTATACTTCAACCCAAGCACCAAGCAAGCGCTACTAGCTTCATCTGTCAGTCTGTTTCTTTTGTTGGTTTTTATTATTTAATGCTGAGAACAAGGTCTCACAAAAGTACATAGAAAAAAAAATTGTGAGTAAAGCCATTGCTATATTTTTCAGAGTGCTAAAGTCTGGTAATGGGTTCTAGGCATTCCTCCGTAGCTCATGGATCAGAGTTCCGCCCAGTCTTCTGCCAGCCTGACCCTGCTCCTCCTCAGCATTCCTCCTTCATGTCCCACAGGAGGCTCCCCCCAACTCCCCCCCCCCCCCCATGGCCAGCGTGCAGAACAGCCAGCCACATGGCATGGTCACAGCCATGCTCCCCCAAGCGGCAACCAGGCCCAGAGGTGTACTGAGCCCACATACAGCCACATGTCATTGAACATGGCTATGCATGTCAGTGCTGGCACGCATGTCACAAGTTCGCCATCACGGTTCTAGACAATTAACAAAACAAGATAGTATTTGGCAAATTCCAAAGTATAAATGCTCACACTGAAAATTTAATAATTCTTCCAGTTGGTCCCAATGCACTTCTGATATCAGAAAAATTTCTTCAACTATCCAAAACATCTTCAAACCAACCATTTATCCCTTTTCTGCCTTTGCATGTCCATCACTTTCTTCAATATCTGGCTCAAAATTCACTTTTTTATCCCATCTACCCAACTCCAATATTCTCTTTCTCTGCATTCATTCATTCATTCATTCATTCATTCATTCATTCATTCATTCATTCATTCATTCATTCATTCAATATTTACAACTTCAACTGGTAAATCAGATACCTTATACTTCTTGATACCACTTTGTAAGGGTCTTCATTTTGTTTCATGTAGGTGAATCTCCCCAACTAAAATGCCCCCCAAATCTTTTATTCAGAGGAACAGCCAACTTACTGACTTCTCCATACCAAAATTTAACACATTTACCCAATTAAATGTCATCTTAGTTGATTTTCCCAATAACTATTCAAGATATTTTTGAATCCTGACTACCATTCAGTGAGTTAACTATGACTCCAAGTTTTGTGTCATTTGCAATTTGATAAACATACTAATTATGCTCATTTCTTTCCTTGTTGATCATTTAAAATGTAATCCATTAAATCCATTAAAATGGAATCAAAGGTATGGGGCCTTGCTATCCTTCCCTTCCTGATATCAAATTGAACAAACCAGATTAAAATTGTATGAGTTGATATGGCGTAAAAGAAAAAAAAAGAGACCATTTAAGTGAACAGAGGCAAGGTTTAATCTTCCTAATGAGAAGGGGTCACACCCTAATGGCCATGCCCAATGCATGGTTGCAGATACAAGCATTTTATAGATTTATAGATTTATAGATTCCTGACATAAACCCCTATTCACTCAGTTACCCCATGGTCTGGGGGCCGAACTTACAATCTAGGCTCAGAAGTCTAGCCAAGAAGGAGTCCCATCACAGTGTGGGCTTCATCACAAGTTTCAACAGGCTAGAGGGAAGGTTATGAAGAGGTATGTCTTTAGGAGTGGTTCTTCTGACTTCTAAAGGTTAAGGGAGACAAGGAGGTAGGATATCCTAATGGTTTGCAAGGTGTCCTTGAGATGTTATTTTGAACTCCTAAACGGGTTTTCCTTCTCTAATGGATTCCCACCCTGAGAAGAACAAATTAATTCTTTTCTGTCCTCACAAAATGTAATTGGGAATGTTTAGCAAAAATTTTAAAAATATAGCAATGTTATTTTGTGGTTTTCTAAGTCAATTTACAATGAAAGAATCTGTTTCTATTTGATTTTGATGTCCCTGCACTATATTATTACGATTTCTGGGTCTTTTTATTAGTCATCTAGCTAAATGTTCTTTTATGTGTTATCTCCCTCCTCTAGAGGGTGAGTTCCTTGAGAACAGACCCCCCCAGTTTAAGACAGCACATCTAATGCTTGGCAAAAAGTGTGTTTTTTATGTTAGTGTTTTTAAAACCCTTTATTTTTTTTTTTGTTTTAGAATCACTATTAAATATCAGTTCTAAGGCAGAAGAGAAGGGTTAGGTAATTGAAGTTAAGTGACTTGCCCAGGCAGTGTCTAAGGTCAGACAGGCAAAAAATGTTTAACAATTCATTTTTCTTGAGAATCACAATGGGTTCATATTCAAAGAGTTGATGTTTAGTTATAATAAACTTTTACATGCATGACCTTAAAAATGACACAGTGGAAGTAGGTAAAAAAACAAATTTTCAAGAGAGAAATGGTAATATGCCATTTGGTCATACATAACAGGTTCAGGGCTCAAATCCATTTCTGTATTCAAGATAAGTGCTCTTTCCACCAACAACAGAATACTTGCAATATGTCACTGGAAGACCTAATTAAAACCTCTGCCTCAAGATACTAGCTATGTAGTTCAAGGCAATTTGCAACATGAATTTCCTCATCAATAAAATAAGGATATTAAAATCAGTAACACTTCCTTCACAGAGATGGTATGCAGATATCAAAAGAAGGAGTGTATTATATAAATTCACATCAGGGTCTTGGAGTAGAAAGGCTCCAAGCTCGAGGTCTATTAGAAAGAATTACTGAGTTGAAAGTCTTGGGCTTCAGGGACCATCCAGTCTACAGATTTTTTCTTTTTCTTTTTTTTTTGTCCTTAGGAATATAGTATTCCTTTCACAAATCCTGGCTAACACGAATGTTTTATAGTGATACTTTTCCTGTTTACACAACTGTGACAACTGTGACAACCATTATCTATCAGTGTGGAGAAGGAAATGAACTACCTCCTAATTAGCTATTTATCAATTAGAGATGTTTGGGGATGTTCAAGGGAGGGGCTTAATGAGTTCCTAAAATTCTACTTATAGATCTGCCTGACAAGTTTTGAGGTCATTTGATTATGGAGAGAATCACTTGACCAAGTTAGGATGTCTCGACCAGTCAATTAATAAAATTACATTAAATTAAGAACCAATGCCTCTCAAGAATTTCAATTGTTACAGTATGCAAACTGCTTTATGAATCTTAAAAATTGATGCAGGTTTTTTTTTAAACAAAATGTTCTGTAAACCATAAAGAACTACAGAAATGTGAATTGATAAAAACTTTGACTATGGGAAAACTAGCAAAAGTGCTTTTAATACATAGGAATCATTATCAACAATCCAAGAATTTATTAAATGCCTCTAGTGCTAGGCACTGTGCCAAGTTCAGAGGGTATGAGCAGAGGCAAAAAAGTCCATGCCTTCAAGGAGCTCACAATCTAACAAGGAGGGAGGGGGATAGACAGAAAACATGCAAACAAATATGTCTAAAGCAATTTCCGTATCTATTTCAAAAGAGACAGTCAGAAAGAGAGAGACCAAGACAGAGACACAGAAGTTGGGAAATTAACAGAGGGGAGTCATTGAAGTTGAGGGGAGTTGGGGATGGGTTTTTAATTAGGACCTAAAAGAAGCTGGGGAGATTAGTAATCAAGGAACAGAAGAGAGAATATATTCCAGGCACGGGGGACAGCCAAAGATAATGCAGAGAGCCAAGAGATAAGGTTTCATTGGTGGAACTGCCAGGAAGCTAATTATCATTGGGTTGAAGAGAATGTGTTAGCGAATAAGGTATAAGAAAATTAAAGGTAGGAAGGAGGGAGGTAGGAAAGTTATGAAGGGTTTTAAATGACAAACACAGCATCTGGTATTTGATCCTAGAGGCAGTTGGGAGCCCCCTGGAGTTTATCAAAGGGGAGGAAGGGGTGACATGATTCAATCTGTTTTTAGTAATCACTTTAATGGGTGAATGGAGAGTATTTTGGAGTGCTACGAGACAAGCACCAACAGACTATATTCTGCAATAATCCAAGCATGAGGTGATGAAGGCCAGCATGTAGTGATGACAGTCAAAATATTAGCACTCCCACTGTAATATTATTACCATTTCATCATTAATAGCATAGCTGACTTTGAATCTACTTTGTTTCCTCTCACTTATATGTGTGGTAATAAACAAAAGAATTTTGGCCTAGAAGAAAATTAAAGACTACACGGTACAATCTTTTTATAGATGAGGAAACCAAGACCTAGAAAACAGTTAACACATCTAATTCTCAGTATCATTCCAGAGTTTTTTCTACTAGACCATATCTCCACTCGTAATATGGCCTAGGAAAAAAATGTACTGTATTTTTATATGTAAATGACTAGATAGATCAGGAAGCATATTTTCAGTTGTGTTTTTCTTGTAATTAGGACAATTGATTCTAACTTATTCACATTCTCTTTCCTATGCTCCCCTCTTGTGGCCAATGGGACACATTTATGATAAACTGCCTATGGGCAAGTAGTAGTGACCATGAAAACAAAGAAGCAATAATAATAACTTAAGATCTCTACAATACTCTATAAAGTAGTGATGACATATATTTAATTTATTTAATTTATTTATTTTATTATTTAATTTAAATTTAAATTATTTATTTTGAGCCTTATAGCAACCCTGTTAGTTAAGTAACACAAATGTTACACTGGATCCACTAAAGAAGGAAATGGTGAACCACTCCGGTAACCTTGCCAAGGAAATCCCACAGATAGCTATCATCCAAAGGATCAGAAAGAATCAGACAGGACTGAACCAACAACAAAAACATTTTCCATGCTCATTTTGCAGATTAAGTAATTGGGACTCATAGGATTGACCTGATCAGGGACACATAGCTGGTAAAATGACTAGGACTCAAATCCAAGTCTTCTGACAGCATGTCTTGCTACCCTGATAGAAAGTAAATTTCTCAAGTAAAATTCAATAGGCCTTGGGAAACTCATGGCTTTGGCACCATTATATCCATTATACTGAGGAGTTAACAAGTCAACTGCACAAAGAATAGCACCAGAGAAGCTGCCATATGCCAAAAAAAAAAAAAAGAGCACCAACACTCACCCATAAGCCAAGGGCCCTAGTCTACTCATTGTGTCATCTCCCATTTCTTTCTTTCTTTAAACCCTTTCCTTCTTCCATCTTAGTATCAACTCTAAAATAGAAGAGTGGTAAGGGCTAAGAAATCAAGGTTAAGTGACCAGCCCAGGGTCACACAGCTCAGCTAGGAAGTATCTGAGGCCAAATTTGAACCCTGGCTCTCTATCCACTGAGCCACTTAACTGCCCCCTTGGAACCAGGCTTTGAACCCAGGACCCTGAACTCCAATTCTGTTGCTCTTCCTTAAGAAAGCCTTTGCAGATGAACCCCACCCATTTTCTCACTCCCTTTATATTAACCACATGTGTATTTACTATCATGCAGCTGAATTCATTTGCTCTCACTGGAAAGGGATGGGAATTGACAGAATGAGTGAGGTTAAGTGACTTGCCCAGGGTCACACAAGTGGGTAGTACCCTGAGGCCAAATCTGAACCTCGGTTCTCTCAACTCCAAGCCTGACACTCTATTCACTGAGCCACCTAACTGCCCCTCTCCTATTTCTTAAGAAATATGAATTTGCCTTCAGAACACTGTTTTGATGGGAAGACAATGGTAAAGAGAATCATGGTTGTTTTTTCAACTTTCATTGTTACATATTAATTTCTGTGATTTAAAAATGGCTGTCTTCAAGACTAGTTTTTTAATAAGATAAATATAATTAATAACATGAGACTGAAAAGTTTATGCATAATCAAAATCAATACATCTGCAATAAGAAGGGAAGCAGTTAAATGGGGGGGAAAACATCTTAGAAATGGGAACAGTGGTTCCTAATCAGGATTTTTTACAATATATCTCCTTACAGTGGTCTATGGACAAGTTTGCTTAACATTTTAATGACTATTACAATATTTCCTTTGTAATACTACATATTTCATTTTATACATTTAAAAGTATCATTCTGAAAATAAAGAGAATGGGGATCCATTATACAAAAAAGATGGAGAATCCCTACAAGAATACCCTCTCTACTTTTTGGCTGCCATCTAAAAATAGTAATGAAGAACTACATACAGTATGAACCAGGAGGAGGAAGCTTCAAGGGTTTTAATATTTAAATATCAAGGAAGTACTAGTAAAGAAGGGGGAAAATTGGGTCAAAATTTCTATGCTCTGCTATCAACTCCAACCTTGGCTTTAATAGTTGTGTGTCCTTAGACTAGCCGCTTTACCTCTCTGGGTTTCTTTTTC
Organism: Monodelphis domestica; assembly: GCF_027887165.1. Lineage (NCBI taxonomy): Eukaryota > Metazoa > Chordata > Mammalia > Didelphimorphia > Didelphidae > Monodelphis > Monodelphis domestica. The sequence goes on from NC_077227.1 coordinate 378,775,850, forward strand.
TATAAAATGGGCCTAAACACAACCCATTCTGCTTTACCTTCTCCAAGGGTAACACATATGGATCAACTGTCTCCAGAAGCCTCTCCCAGTATATCACACCTTCCTTCAGAGAATCAAACTCAGAACCTTCAGCTTTCAAGACTGACAAGCAGCCTACTGTGCCAGTCACTCCGCTTGGGCTTGGGTTCAGTCCCCATCTGAAGTGGATTGTTAAACCTAAGATTTCCCTCAGGGTGGATTCTCACAGGAACAGGGTCAAACCTGAGGCTTTCACCTTTAAGCTAAATAAACTGGGGATCATTAAATCTTTCTAGGCTACAAGTTTGGGGACTTCTAGATTCCATGTTGACAGTATCATAGCAGAAATGAAAATTGAAACTAAATTTATGAGATTTACTCTCTGAATTGCCTAATCCTTTTAAATTTAGTAAACGCATGCACACATGCACAGGCACACAAAAAAAGGGCCAACACGCACACATAGAATACACTCAGGAACACATGTATATGTATTTATATTTAATGATATATGTAAAAACATATACTTAACACCCTTTAATCCTCTAGATGAGTACAGTGAATACAGTGGCTTTAGTCTTTTAAGGGGCATACTACACACTCTCTACAGGTCATATGGGCAGGTCAATTTTCAGAAAGTTGTTTCACGCAGTAGTCTCCAAGAAGATCTTTCCATGTTTATCTGTATTTACCACATTGTTTCTTACAACACAGTAATATTTCATTACATTCATGAACTACAATTTGTTTAGATATTCTCTAGTCAATGGGCATCTACTGCTAATTCTTTGCTATTACAAAAAAGTGCCACTATAAATATGTACAGAACTTTCTTCTTATCAATGGCTTTCTTATTAGGAGTATAAGCCTGGTGATAAAGTCTTTGGCTCACAGGATATGGGACACTTTAATCACTCTATATAACTCCAAACTGTTTTCCAAAATGGTTGTACCATTTTACAGTTCTACCAACAATATATTAATGTGGCTATCATCTATCTCACGCCTCCAACAATGACTACTGTCATTTTTTTGAGTCATCTTTGCCAATATGCAGAGTATGAGGTGAAACTTCAGGGGTTTTTTTAATTTGCATTTCTCTCAGTAGATGTGAAGCATTCTTTCACGTGGTTGTAAATACTGCCATTTTTTTTGAGAAGTGTTTATCTAATGGGAAATGGCCATGAACTGTCTATTAAGAAAATATTTTACATGTCCTTTCTTTGGACAGAGGAGAACATCCAAATTTGTGTGGTATTCTTATATGACTTAGATTAAATCTGTACATGTCTCTCTCTTCTGGCTTTTAATCTCACTGATTGTGGCCTTCACCTCAAATATCATATCATTATGCCACTGATATGGGGTAAAACTTGAATATAAAAGTTAGATGGCAATATTATCTTAAATTCTCTTTGGCCAACACTGTTAGGGAAAGATATAAAGAAAACATAAGGAGAAAATGGTCTTCTAATTATCCCTTGAAAGAGGTTTTAAAAGTACATATCAGAAAAACTGTGAAGACAAAGCAATATGGTTTCCATATTATTTTTAATGTTAGTCTGTTTCAGGATTGAGCATCAATATCAGATAGATGGAAAAATAATGTACAACAATGAAAAATACCAATAAGATTCTGAAAAAATGTTAATCAGTATTTTCTTACTTATTAAAATTACATTACATTCTTCCTCTAGATCTTATTACTCAGTAGTTTGCCAATAAATTTTATATTCATCTCACTGGACCAGAATTATTCCTCAAATTAAAATGAACTTGACCTTAAAATCTCAATCTTCCCTTCATTTTACTTGTTGGTTTTCCCTGAAACCTTATTTGTATTCCAATTTAATATGATCGATTCTTGCTCCAAATACATCTATTTCTCATACCTTATGACAAAAGGCTAAAATTCAAGATTTGCCTTAATCTAAAACCCTAAAAAATATTTTTAAAAAAATCTCTGCTTAGCATAGATAGCAAGGTAGCATACAAAATAAAAAAACTTTTTATTGGGCTACAACTAGAATGACTTTTTTTTTTAATTGAGCAAAGTATGAATCGTTTTTATTTCTCTGTTCAATCTAGTTCAGAAAGTTATTGTCCCAATTACACCTGCCTCCAACAGTATTGCATTTCACTCAACTAGCAGATAGCAGATTCTCTCCATTTTTGAGTCTTCTATTACAGTTTACGTATCTCAATGTTCAATCCAGAAGTATCAGATAACTGTTTTTCCTTAAGCTTCTCCCTGCTACAACGGTCATCTCTGCTTTTTTACTTCATATTTATAAAATTCAGAGGCTTTCCCGTTGAGTTATTATGATGGGATGAAAAAATGATAGAATCCAACCACAACTCATCTGGGAAAAAGAATTTCCACAGTAGTTTATTTAAATGGTCCTAATTTTTAGTTCAACAATTAGCAAAAAAGACCACTGGATTTCTGGTCACCATTATGAAATAAATCATATTCTGAGTACAAGTAAATCACACAACAGAAATTAATGTGTGACAGTTTTGAATAAATACCAAAATATTTATCCCCTACTAAACAACCCCTTAGTTGATAAAATTGCTGGGAAAATGGAAATCAGTTTGTCAGAAATTAGATTTAGACCAATCAATGTCTTATTGAAAATGGATTATATCACTTAAATGTTAACAAAAATACCATTAAATATAAGAAATAAAGCAGATTATGTATTTTCATAGCCAAGAAATTAGGAATTATTTTTTTATTGTGTTTTTTCTTCATCATCTATTTCTGCCCCCCTTCCACAGAGAATTTTGAGGGGGAAAAGAGAAAGGAAAAAGTTAGCAAAATCATTCAATTTCTTTTTTAAGTCTGATGTTATGATGTAATGTTCTAGATCCATCTGCCCCCCTCCTTTGCAAAGAATTAACGGGAGGCGTTTCCTCATATCACTTCTTTGGAGTCAAACTTGCTCTTCATAATTTTGTGACACTCATCATTATTTTGTGGTTGTTTTCTTTCCAATTATATTGAGGTATTCTTTGTGCATATTATTTTCCTACCTCTGGTTACTTTATTTTGCATCAATTCAGTTAAATCTTTCCATACTTCTTTTCTATTCATAATGTTTGGGATTTCTTAAAGCACAGTACTATTATTATATTCAAAGACCACAATTTGTTTAGACATTCTCAATGTGTTAAGAAAGAGTTTTTAAAGGTAGGGGAGATGTCAGCAGGTTTGTAAGCAGTAGAGAAGGAACCAGTAAATAGGGAGATATTGCAGATTAAAAAGAAAGGCAATTTGCAAGATATGGGAATTAGTTTGCATGGAAGAGTTGTCCTCCTTGAAGAGTCACATTTTCATCAGAGACTACAGTGAAAGAGACAAGAATTAGAGAATGTCAAGGAGTTTTGAAGATATAAAGGGAGAGATTGAAGCAAATGAAATTAGACTAAAATTAAGCAAGTTAGCAAATTTAATTAGTAACATTAACTGCCATAAACTCTTATTAAACTTCTTTTCCTCACTTCCATGCTTTAGCTAAAGTGTCTTTGTCCACCTCACCCCTTCAACTTCTCCCTTTGAGCATAGATCAGCAAACTATGAATCATTAGAGACCCTGATTACTAAACCATGTTCTAGCTAGTTTTTATATTAGTCAAGAATTGTTAGTGGAGCTGGATTTGGCCCTCCAATTGTAGTCTACTGATTCCTACCCTTGTCCACACACTACTGCCCTACCTAGTTCATAATAGCACCTGAAAAATCTTCTAATATGAATCATCACTACAAATATACTTTTCTGAACATTCTGGACACTTCTGACACAGGCCCTTGTATGAGAAATAGACCTTTTAGTTAAGATATAACAATATCATAACTTCAACTCAGGAATTCCTTTGTGATAACTATCACTGAAGCGAGTTGGCGGCAAAAGACTTAGGCAGAACCCACCAGTGCAGCCTTCTATACAGCTCTATCCCATAACCTTATCACAGATGAAACAAAAGCCTCTTTCCTATATAATAAGAACAGAGAAGCCCAATCAAAAGTAGCATTTCATAATGACAGGCCAATGTAAATTGCATTCTATTTAGTCAACTTGATTTGGTGTTAACATAGTTTCATCTGCATGATCATTATAATTGATCATGTTGGCCTATGAACTTCTTTGATACATTTTTGCTGTTAGAGGACAAGCATAATGTTAACCTTTTTAATACTTGATGGTACCACTAAAAGAGATGCAACAAAAACAAGAGGAAAAGCTCAGTAGCCAAGACTTTATGTACAAAAAGCAAAAGGAATTGGATTTTACTCATTTTTTACAATCTGCAACAAAATGATTACGAAATGACATAGTTTCTTTTTGAAAAAATATTAATTAACTTGTATGGAAAGCCCATACAAGTTCAGGGCATTGAAGTAGGAGGGAAAAGGAGAATATAAAACAAAAAAATGAGATAGTATATGTCTATCACTATTTTCTGAAGAAGTTTCTGAAGGGGGGCAGAGCCAAAATGGCAGCTTAGTAGTGCGAAAGTGAAACCACTCTGACAATCCTTCCAAACTAATCTTTAAAAAGCACTTCAAAATGACAGGAGTCAAAAACCAACAGCAAGACAGAATGAAGGAGCTCTTCCACCAAACACACCTTGAAAGGTAGGCAGAAAGTTGATTTTCATGGGATAAAGGGAAACTGAAGCAAATCTGCACACTGAGGAGTGCTGACCAACCATTCCCCACCTACTGTACCAGGTTCAGAGCCTGGGCACAGGCCAACTTCAGGATCTCAAAACACTGCCTACACCAGCAACAGAGCACCCCAGATCCCACAACAATTTTTTAAATGAATGTTAAAAAATTGGTGTTATATGTAATTGGGAGAAAATTTAAAACCCCAACAACATTCTGAAGCCATTTAGTGACACAGCTGAGATTAGAATTTAGAGCTTCACACTTCTAGTCTGGAGGAGTGCTTTTTTTTTTTTAACCCTTATATTACATTTTAGAATCAATACTAAGAATTGGTTTGAAGGCAGAGAGCAGTAAGGCTTAGGGAATTGGAATTAAGTGATTTGCCCAGGATCCCACAGGTAGGAATTGTCTAAGGTCATATTTGAACCCATGAATTCCTGTTTCTAGGACTGGCTCTTTAACCCTGGAGTCACCTAGCTGACTTTTGGGGTTCTAATGTACCAGAGAACACAGATTCTGTATAAGATTAGGAAGCACTTTTTCTAAAAGAAGCACGGTGAGAATTAATACTGAGTTAGTAAACCACATCCCCTATAACACCATTAAATCCTAAGAAAGTATACCTAGTTCTCTATTAAGCATTTTGCATTAAAATTGGGGCATGAAAGAAGGGAGGTATAGAAAACAGATGAAGATAATGGAAGCAAGCAAAGTTTTTTGAGTGAGGTAATTTAGTATATAATATAAGGAGCAGAATACTTGAGTCAGAGGCAGGTTCAAGTCTTAGCTCTGAAATAACTTGTGGGCAGTGTATGAATTTGATCATAAAGAAGAAAGTTAAAGTCAGACCATGACATCCTTTAAATGCCAGAGGATTTTTTTGTTTGAATGTAGAAATAAACAGGGAGACATTGGAGTTTACTGAGTAGAGGAGTGACATGTTCAGATTATGCTTTAGGAATGAATATACCTTTATAATCTTACTCATTGAACCCTAGAAAGTCAACTAAAAAATTATCTGAAACAATGCCTTACATCAAAATTAGCAGGTTATAAAATAAATCAACATCAGTTTTTCTGCACATTGTCAACAAAATCCAAATGGGAGAGAAATTTCATTAAAAATAACTATTGAGACTAGGTGGCTCCATGGATAGAAAGCCAAGTCAGGAGGTTGGAAGAATCTGGGTTCCAATCTTGCACCAAATACTTCCTATCTGTGTGTGACCTTAAGCAAGTAAGTCACTTAACTCCAATTGCCTAGCCCTTACTGCTCTTCTGCCTTTCTAAGACAGAAATTAAAGGCTTTAAAAAACGATTGAATTTGGAAATGTTTGGGAATATACCTGTGAAGACACACAGTGAAAAACTATATTAAGATAACTATAAAATATATTTTAAATAAAAAAAGCAAATCTAAATAATTAGGCATTAATTGATCTTGGTTGAGGTATGATAAAAATAATAAAAATGACTATTACATAATTTCCTTGTGCAGTTAATTTTTTTCCATACCAAACTACTATAGAATTATTTTACAGAAAAAGGGAAAAAAATGTACTTGGATGATCAAAAAGTATAGAATATCAAGGAAAACAATGAAAGCCAGTGGGAAGGAATTGGATCTAGCAATATCAGATATCAAATATGTGAAATGGGAATTGGTACATGTCAATGTGTAATAATTGAATGTTTCCTTTATCCTTACTTAGACATCATATTGACTTCATATTCAAGATACAGAAATATGCTATTTCCAAAATGATAAAAGCCTATTTTCAAAATCTTTGTATTACAACATTTACATACTTATGTATATGCATATACATGTACATAGATGCACACACAAACATTATTATCTTCTATGTTTTCAATAGGATTTAGCATCTCAGTTCCAAATTTGCCAAAGGAAAAATATATTTGGTTTGGTTGACTATATACCAAAGTAACTGATACATAATCATGAATATAAGCTTGTTTTGGCAACATACATGCATAACAGTACATTATTTTCAGTAAAGTTTTTAACCAATGAGTTTTGCCCTATCAATGAAGCACGAGCTTGCTGATTATCCCTTAATCCAAAGGAGGAAGTTGAGTAGAGATAATGGGAAGAAGCAAGTATGATGGGACCACCAAATTTAGACAAACTACTCAAGTGGTCTATGGTGATGAAAATTTCCAAAATCAAAGAAATGACAACATGCCAAACATCATGCCCACATGCAAAAATAATGGAAAAACAACTTAGTTCAAAAGCTATCCAATGTTAGGTTATAAGATGGAAATGTCCTCTGCCATAGTCAAACCACATTTAGAATACTATGCTTGGTTCTGAGCATGGCAGTTTAAGGACAATAATAATCTAAGACTGGACCAGAAGCAGCTAGGTGGCACAGTAGATAGAGTGCTGGTACTGGAGTTAGAAAAATCTAAGTTCAAATCTGATCTCAGACACTTATTGGCTGTGTCCCTGGACAAGTCACTTAACCTGCTTGTAAAACAGGGTAGATAATAATAACTCTAATTCCCAGGATTGTTGTGAATATCAAATAAGAGAAAAAGTGTAAGTACTTAGCATAGTGTCTGGCACAAAGTAAGCACTAGATAAAAATACTAGCTATTATTATTATTATTACGACTAAGGAAGGCACAATAAAAGAGATGGTAAAAGGCCTCGAGTCCAGGTCATATTTAGGTTGGAGAAGACTCAAATGGACATGATAGTAACCCTCAAGTAACTGAAGGGGCTGACATATGGAAAATGGATTAGACTTATTTTGGTTGGTGCCAGAATAATGAACAAGGAAGGAATTGTGCAAGGTGTAAATTTAAGTTTGATATTAATAAAAAATGAATGCACTGCTTCACAAAGTGATTGTGTTCCTTCATTAAATGTCTTTAAGCAGGAGCTGGATAACCAATTATCACTTATGTTATAATGAAGACTTCCATAGTTTAAGAATTAGACTAGGTGTATGACGAAATCTCTTGGATTTTAAAAATTCTGCAATTCTTTAAGAAAATGTCAGCCACACTGACAGAAAAATAAGGTACCCTACTAGAAGTATAGTTCCTAAAGCAATTCTCCAGATTTTCTGTGACTTTAATAATGCCAATTCAAAAATCTCTTCCCCAAACATTATGCATGCTGCATCAAGTGCTCTTTTCCTCATGGTCCAGTAATTTTTATAACAGAACATCTCTGGGCTATTTCACCACTCTCATTACAGTCAAACTCATTTCTTTTCCAAAGTATCACTGTGTTATATAGCTTCAATCTGTTCTGAATAACTGCAATTTTCCTTTAATTCTCTCCTTCCTATTTCCCCTATTCAAAGTAAAATAGTTACCAAGAATGGTTATCACTGGTTTCCTTCCCAAAGTAGCAGTCATATTCATTTCTTTCACTAAAGAAGCATTCTCTAATCCTTGTCTACTCAGAGTGGAATATTTGAGTCCTTTAACACTTCTTTTGTATTCTCATATTATCTAATATGGTGCACCAATCAAATTATATGCATATCCTGATTTTTTTTTTCACTTAGGCATAAAACTATTACCAGTGTTATATCCTTCTACCAGGTGTGATTGGCTTTTGATTAAGAAGCTGAAATTACTTTTTTCCCCTAAACCCTTACCTTCTGTCTTAGCATTAATTCTAAGACAGAAGAGTAGTAAGGGCTAGGCAATGGGGGTTGTATTGTATTTTTATTTTAAAAAAATCCAAGGTTTAAATTTTTGTTTGAGAAAAAAATTTCAGGAAAAGAAGTTTGCTTACTCCTTGAATCCAGAGAATGAACTGTTTGGAGAAAGATGCCTGCAGAAACCTACACTGCATCAAGAAGATACAGAATGAACTTTTGGATGCAATCAATTGAACTGAAGAGGGGGGAGGGGGAAGATTTATTGTAAATGTACACTGTTATGCCAAAGGGGACTGCCCCCTAATTGGCTTTTTGCCAGTGCACCTAGCAAAACATTGGTTTTGCTCTCTCTCTCTTCTATTTCCCTTGTATTTCTAACTATTGTAGTTTCCTCTTAGAAGGTGCAATACTGTATACACCTGTAGTTAGAAAAATTTTAGGGGTACAAGATGATTATGTTAAATGATCAATGAGGAGACTAGTCTCCCAATGATCATTGGGGAGCTTTTGAAGATTAAATTTAATTCTCCCCTGATTGTGAAAATGAAATTAATTAACTCTCCTTTGATTGTGAAGATTAAATTGTAACCACTGCCTATTTTTAGATTTAATCACCAAAGGTGTAAATACACTTGAGTTGGGGAGGTCTGTGACCCATGCATGCAATAATGGATAACAAATCAGAATTAAACTGACTGCAAAGCTTCAACTGTGATTGGTAGATGTAAAATTAGGGGAAGGCACAGGAAGTGACACAAAATAAAGTGTCTTCCTATGGAGAATGAATCTTCTGAGATCTTCAGATGAACAAGAATCTCCTGACTAGACCTGAGACCCTATTCCTGGTGAGCCTATTCTTAAATCTCTTCCTTTGGACTGACATGTGGTGAGTGAAAAGGCTGACTCCTTTCCTGGATTTACTGAAAAAACTAGCCTCAGGAAAGCCCTATCTCTTGAGAGACTTCCCCAGGACCTCAGCAAAGCCAAGGTTTAAGGACCCTCTTGCCCCAGGTTGAGCCAGGGGCCAGAAGCAAATTACTTAGTGCTGAGGCTAGATATCTTACCCTATCCTTTCTCTCATTTCCTACTTCATTCTTTCTATATTTTGTAAACAAATTGTAAATAAATCTCTTAAATAAAAGACAAAGAAATTCAAAGCAATTAGTTTTTCTATTTGCAATAGTAAAAAATTTCATGGAGGGAAGGGATTATAACTACTAGCTAAAAGGACTAAAACTTAAAAGTGGATTCCAATTATCCACCTATCCTTGTCTACCATTAGCATAATCTGGATGTGTATATAGTTAATGAAATCAACATTCTTTATTAATTATCCAGAATAAATTGCTATTCATCATTAGCAATGTGGATAGACAAAAAAAAATCTACATTATCATTACATTCTTCAATATTGATATATGGAAGTTCTGAGGTCAATTTTCATTAAAATGTACATTTTTATAATAACAGAAATTACATTCAGTATGCTAAAAGCCACAAATTAGTTATATAATGCACCTAGGGGAAAACAGCATCTTAAAGGTTCTCTTCCAACAAGGTGACTCCAATGCATACATAGAAAGTATACAATATTTTGTAGAATGACCGCTTAATAATTATTATCAGGTTGGGCATAAAACAGGAGCACATACAGATGGTCAGATGATCAAAGTTGCTTGCCATTGTCATGAAGGGAATCCAGAGTAAAGTCCAAAAAGAAAAACAATTCTTTATAGACGGTGAGGTCATCTAGATGCTGCTTGCCCATGACAATGTAGAGTTTCCTAAATGAGATACATAATTGTTGGCACAATTATTCAGACAAGAAAAGCCAAGTAAATACTTGTCCATACAGTCTGACAGCCAAAGCCAGAGATTTTGTCTTTCAGTGCATATATATATTTTGAATAGACACTAGAGATGGACAGAGGGCCCAGAATTGAACAGAAGGAAAAGAATAGACTGGATTGTCTTTAGGAAAATGAACAATGCTTTTAATTACCCTAAGCTCCTCCCTGAAACAAAAGCCCATCTTTGTAATAACAATATTCCTTCAGTAATGTCATATGGGTACAATGCAAAACCACAGTCTCTGAAAAATTAATAGTCACAAGGTACCCAAAGGACAACAAACAGATGAATGGTAGATATAAAAAAGCTGCAGCATATCACTAATGAAGAATCATTATTTCACCAATCAAGAAGTTTTCTATTTCTAGTATTATTCAACGCTTTAACCTAAAGTAGATTCTTTGGTAGAAGTATGGCACAAATCCTCATGTAAAAAAAAAAATCAAGAGATCTATCATAAGGATCCCAAACTTGAGTGGAGCAGCTAGCATCCAATACAACTTCTATGGTAGTTATTGGAAACCACGGACAAGAGTTCATGATGAGGATGAGAAGACACAGATGGTTTAAGACCTGTAACCCTGAAAAGAACAGAGGATCCACATGAACAGGAAACTATCTAGAAATGTTGATTACAAACTTAAATCCCCAGAGTATATTCAACTATTATAGATAACCAATTAAGGAATAAGCATTATTGAGCACCTATTACATGTTAAGCACTATGCTGGACTCTGGGAATAACAAAGTATGAATTACCCCAAATTATATACAATAAGGGTAGATCAGGTTGTTAAGGGGCTTTAAGAAATAAACAGAGGATCAAATCTGACCTCAAACACTTCCCAACTTCCCAGCTGTGTGACCCTGTCACTTGACCCCCATTGCCTAGCCCTTACCACTCTTCTGCCTTGGAGCCAATAGGTAAGGGTTTAAAAAAAAAAAAGAAACAGAGGAGTTAATATTTTATATTGTGGCAAATAGGGAACCACTGTAATTTACTGAGGAAGAAGAGTGACTTTTATACAGAAGGAAAACCATTTTGGTATCTGAAGGCTCACACTCATCTTGTAATCTTTGTTATGATTCCTAAAATGACCTAAAAAAATTTTTATAAAGTAATGTGAAGGCAGCTAGATGGTACAGGGAATATTGTACAGGGCCTGAAATCAGGAAGACTCATCTTCTTGAGTTCACATATGGCCTCAGACACTTATTAGTTGTGTGACCTTGGGCAAGTCACTTAATGTCTTTACTCAAGTTTCTTCATCTGTAAAATGAGCTGAGGAAGAAAATGGTAAATCATTCCAGTATCTTTGTCAAGAAAACCGCAAATGGGGATCATAAAGAGTTGGACATGACTGAAATACAAAGTAATGTCATGTCAAGAATATATTTTGACCTCACACCTAGCAGATTTACTAACATGACAGCAATGAAAAGTAGTGAATGCTGGAGGGGATGTGGTAAAGTTAGGACATTAAATGCATTGCTGGTGGAGTTGTGAATTGATTCAACAATTCTGGAGGGCAATTTGGAACTATGTCCAAAGGACGCTAAAAAGACTGTCTGCCCTTTGATCCAGTCATAGCACTGCTGGGTTTGTACCACAAAGAGATAATAAGGAAAAAGACTTGTCCAAGAATATTCATAGCTGCACTCTTTGTGGTGGCAAAAAATTGGAAAATGAGGGGATACCTTTCAATTGGGGAATGGCTAACAAATTGTGGTATATGTTGATGATGGAATACTATTGTGCTCAAAGGAATAATGAACTGGAGAAATTCCATGGGAACTGGAAAGACCTCCAGGAATTGATGCAGAGTAAAAGGAGCAGAACCAGGAAAACATCGTACACAGAGACTGATACATTGTGGTACAATCGAACGTAATGGACTTCTCCATTAGTGGCAATGCAATGTCCCTGAACAACTTGGATGGATCTAGGAGAAAGAACACTATCCACATTCAGAGGAAAAACTGTGGGAGTAGAAACACAGAAGAAAAACAACTGCCTAATTACATGGGTCAAGGGGATATGATTGGGGATGAAGACTCTAAATGAACATCCTAATGCAAACACCAACAACATGGAAATAGGTTTTGACCAAGGACACATGTAATACCCAGTGGAATTGTGCATCAACTACAGGAAGGGTGGGGGGAGGGAAGGGAGGGAAAGAATATGATTCTTGTAACCAAGGAATTCTAAATTGACTTAATAAATAACTTAAAATGGAAAAAAAATTTAATTACTTCCAAAATTAAGTAATTTTGAACACTTGATTTGGTTTTACTATGTTAATTTTGATTAAAAATATAGGCAATTTTGTTTACATATTTTTCATAAAGTTTGGGCATTTCTTTTTTTTTCAATGAGGGGAAGAGGAGGGAAAGAAAATAGATTTTTGTTAAGTGAATTACATTTTTTAAAAAAATAAAGATCTAGATGAGAAGAGATAAGTGTCTGAACTAAAGTGGTAATGTGAGTAAGAGAAAAAGTTTTGGCAACTGATTAAATATATGGAGTAAGGAATATTCAGGTTAAGATGCTAGAAAATTAGAATAGTGGTGCCTAAAGTGAAAGAGGCACGTTTGAAAGAGGAGTGTGACCCTGGGCAAGTCACTTAACCCCCATTGCCTAACCCATACCACTCTTACCAATACACATTCAAGCTTGGAAGGTAAGAGTTTAAAAAAAAAAAAGATAATGAGTTTGGTTTTGGACATGTTGAATTTAGGTTATCTGCTAGATGTCCAGTTTGAGATATCTGAAAGGTAGTTGGAGATTCAAGATTAGAGGTCAACAGAAATTGGGGTAAGAGAGGTAGAATTGAGAACCCTCAGCATGGAGGTGGTAATTAAAACTCTGGTAACTGAGGAGATCACTAAGTGAAACAAGGTATAGGGAGAAGAGAAGAGGGTCCAGGACACTATTCTATGGGACACTTAGAGGACATGTTCTAGATGAGGATCCATTAAAGGAGGTATGATCACAGGTAGGAGGACAGAGTCTGAAAACCTACTGAAAAACCTAGAGAGAAGAGAATATCAAGGAAAGAGAGATCAAATAAAATATCCTCATACTTATATCACTTATATGTCTTCTGCCAATTAGTGTTGGATTACTTCCTTGAGGGAGAGTAGGCAGTTTTTGAGATAAGATGATATGAATAAGTATGTCTTTCATTATGTAAAATTTGCATTCTTGGATGTCCTGGTAACTTTTTAATCATAGTTTTCTTCCATTGTATTTCTAGAAATCAGTTCCTATGTTTTAGCTACACTGATAAAATAATCTTTTGCTATTGGTACTGAAATTTAACTTAAATAGGTAGATCATCATGATTATATAACCACTTAACTGAAACATCTTTTTTCAAAGTTACTAATTGCCAGATGTGATGGTCTTTTCTCAGTCTTCATCCTTCTTGACTGCTCTGCTGCATTTGACTCTGTTGACCATCTTTTCTACCTGAATAGTTTGTCATCTCTGGATTTTCTTGACAGAATTCCAGAATTCCCTCCTGGTTCTCTTCTGATCTGTCTGACCTCCAGCCTTAGTTTATTTTACTGGATCATCATCCATATCATACCTCCTTACTAATGTGTGTTCTCCAACACTATATCCTTTGCTCTTTTTCCCTCTTTCTTTTCACTCTCTCAGTGACATTAGCTTGCATGGGTTTATTTACATCTCAATGCAGATAACTTGTAAGATCAATATATATGTATCCAGCCCAGCTCTTCATCACCAACTGCCAAATAGACATTTAAAAATATGTGTCTCAGACATCTCAAACTCAACATATCTAAAACAGAAGTGATTATCTTTCCTCCTAGACAAGTAGCAAAATGGAGTGATTGCTGGACCTTGTGTCAGCCTAAGATACTACTAGCTATATACTGGCCAAATCACTTAACCTGTGTTTGCCTCAATTTCCTCAATTGTAAAGTGAGGATAATAATAGCACTTAATTCCCAGAGCTTTTCTGAGGATGAAATAAGATAATCATAAATCACTTAGCATAGTAGGTGCTAAATAAGTACCTGTTTACTAGGAAGTATCTGAGGTCACATTTGAACCCAGGACCTCCTGTCTCTGGGCCAGGCTCTCAAATCCACTGAGCCACCTAGCTGCCCCCCAAACTCATCATCTTTAAAAACTTTTTTGTATTTTAATAACAAATTTCCACATAAGTTTTCAGAAGTTATATGATCCAAATTGTCTTCCCCCCTTCTTCCATTCCCTTCCCAGGGCAGGCAAACAATTCAATTTGGGTTATACATATATTATCACACAAAATATTTCCATATTATTCATTTTTATAAGTGAATAATCTTATAAAATCTAAACCCCAAAACATATGCCCAAATAAACAAATGATAAATCATATGCTTTCATCTGTATTCCTATTCCATCAGTACTTTCTCTGGATGTGGATAGCATTCTTTTTCATAAGTCCCTCAGAATTGTTTTGGATCATTGTATTGCTGATAATAGCAAAGTCTATCACATATGATCATTCCACAATATTGCTGTTATTGTGTACAATGTTTTCCTAGTTCTGCTTATTTCACTCTGCATCAGTTCACATAGGTCTATCCCAGCTCTTTCTGAAATTATCCTATCCATCACTCCTTATAGCACATTAGTATTTCATCACCATCATATGCCACATTTTGTTCAGCCATTCCCCAACTGAAGAACATCCCTTTAGATTCCAGTTTGTTGCCACCACAAAAAGAGTAGCTCTAAATATTTTTGAACAAACAGATCCTTTCCCATCTTAAAAAATCTTTTTGGGACCTAGTAGTGGTATTATTGGATCAAAAATCATGCATTCTTTTATAGCCCTTTGGGCATAATTCCAAATTGCCCTCCAGAACGGTTAGATCAGTTCACAACTCCACCAGCAATGCATTAGTGACCCAATTTTACCACATCCCCTCCAACATTCATCATTTTCCTTACTGTCATACTGTAATCTGATAGGTTGTGAGGTGGTATGTTAGAGTTGTTTTTATTTGCATTTCTCTAATCAAGAGGAATTTAGGACATTTTTTTCATGATTATTGGTAGCTCTGAGTACTTCATCTGAAAACTGCCTATATTCATATCCTTTGACCATTTATCAATTGGGGAATGATTTGAATTCTTATAAATTGGACTTAGTTATTTAGAAATGAGACCTTTATCAGAGCAATTTGTTATAAAAAACTTCCCCCCAAGTTTGTTGTTTTCCTTCTAATCTTGGATGCAGTGGTTCTATCAAACTCATTACCTTTCTCCCAACCCCCAAACTTTTCTATTATTGTAAACTGAGGTACCACCACCCTTCCAATCCTCAGGCTTACAACCTACATGTCATTCTTGATTCCTCACTCTCTTTCACCCCATCCCTCATACCAAGCTGTTGCCAAGGCCTGTCAATTTCATCTTTGCAACATCTCTCCAATATGCCCCTTGCTCTCCTCTAACACTGCCACTTACCCATATAAGTGCATGTTCCTGTGCACACATGATGTGCCATTTCTGACATCACCTAATTATTAATAGACTATTTATTGTATTAGTTTGCTGGTAGGTCTGCCTGTGCCTGCCTCAAATCCCTTCCTATTTTAATCTATCCTCTATTCAGCACCAAAAAAATTTTCCTAAAACATAGGTCCAACCATGTCACATCCCTACTCAAACTCCAGTGGATAACTATTACCTCCAGAATCAAATACAAAATTCTCTGTTCAGACTCAAAGTTTTTAACAGTCTAGACCCCTACATTTTTCCAGTCTCCCCACCGTGTGCTCTTCCATCCAGTGACACAGGCCTTCTTGTAGGTCCCCTAATAAGACACTCCATTCTCTTGGGTCCGGGTTTTCTCAGGTGGTCTTCTATGCCAGGAACGTTCTCCCTCTTTGATCTCTGCCTACTGGCTTCTCTGGTTTCCTTTAAATCCCAACAAAAATTTCATCTTCTATAGGAAGCCTTTCCCAACCCTTCTTAACTCTAATGCCTTCCTTCTTTTCATCATTTCCTATTTATCTCGTAGGCAGGTAGATGGTTGAGTGCATTGGGCACTGGGCTAGGGACTCATGAAAACCTGAACTCAAATCCAGCCTCAGGCACTTAGTGATCCTGGGCAAACCACTTAACCTGTTTTCTTTAATCCAATGGAGAAGGAAATGTCAAACCAATATCTTTGCCAAAAAACAAACAAACCAACCAACCTGTGGACAGTATGGTCCATGGGATAAGAGTCAGGCAGTCCACTGAACAACAAACAGAATTATCAGGAGGCAGTTAGGTAGCAGTGGATAGAGTCCTGGGCCTGGAAAGAGGAAGCCCTAAATTTAAACCCAGCTTCAGACACTTCCTAGCTATGTGACTCTGGACAAGTCACATCACCCTGTTTGCCTCAGTTTCCTCATTATAAAATAGGCTGGAGAAGGAAGTAGAAAACTGTACCAGTATCTCTGCCAAGAAAACCCCAAATGGGGTCACGAAGAATCAGACACAATTGAAATGACTGAACAACAATTTGTCTTGTATATAGCTTGTTTCTGCATCTTTGTTGCTGCCTCCTCAATTAAATTATAAGTTCCTTAAGCGTAGGGGCTGTTTTTTGCCTCTTTTTAAAATTTCCAGCTTATAGTGCCTGGCAAATAGCAAAAGTCAAATAAATGTTTACTGACTGACATATTTCACAATATGGACATATTTTCATATACTGTATAAGCAGCTAAGATCTATTTTTCCCCATGTATATCACTAAATTGGTCCAGTTCCTTTAAAAGATACCAAGCCATTTTTTACCAGTGCTAGCTGATATTTAGGAAGGGTTGAGTCAAAACAGTCTATAAATTATGCTGTGAATGGAAAGTATTCATCTTTGCAGCTTGAAATCAATGCCATCTATGATGTATAGAAACATCATATTCAATACTAGTTTTTAAAATTCTTCCTGACCTATATAGAAATGGTATATCTTTTAAAGCTACTTGCAATTATTGCACATCTTTCAAAATTATGTTGTTGTGCTCTTAAGAAGACATGTCTTCTCCTCTTAAATCTAATGCATTTAAGATCTTGGTTCCTTGACTCAGCTGATTCTGAATAAGAACTATTAAACTCACAATACAAATTCTGCATAATCCCCCCCACACACACTAATTCAATTATGAGTACCAATAAAACAAAACATGGGCACCAATTATCAAAATCCATGGATAACCGAGCCATTCAAGGTTTTCTTCTTGGTAACCATAATAATATTCCCAAGTCTTATTCTTTAAGACATTTTCTATTAGCAACCAGTAAAGACCATAATCCCATTGCAGCAATACACTGATTTTTGGGTGGTGACTATATCCCTCTTCCATAAAAACAAATTTTGAATTCTTCTGAGGAATGCAATTCTAAAAAATTTAAACTGTATACCATTTCTTTAGCTTAGTCAATAGCAATTGAAAAAACCCAAACCAACTAGTCTAACTAATCTTAATCTATTTCTTCCTGCCCTCTTCAAGTTACCTTAAAAAAAAAAAAGTAACCCTTATCTTCTGTTTTAAAATAGGTATTAAGAGTCTTAAGACGAAAAGGCTAAAAAACTGGGGTTAAGTGACTTGTCCAGGGTCAAGCACCTAAGAAGTATCTGAAACCAGATTTGAACCCTGGACCTCCAGTCCCCAAGTCTGGTGTTCAATCCATGGAAATGCATTTTTGAGTTGAGTCTTGAAGGAAGCAGAGAAGCCAAAAGACAGGAAGATGAAAATTCTAGGCATGGGAGACATCCAAGAAAAAGGTTCATAGTGAGGAGATGGCATGTCATGTGCAAGAACAGCAATAAGGCTAGTGATGTTTAGATCCTAGAGTACTTGAAAGGGAGTAAGATTGGAAAGTTAGAAAGGGGCTAGGTTGTGAAGAGCTTTAAAAGTCAAATAGAGGATTTATGTTTGATGTTGGAGATAATAGGGAACTCAGTAGTCTACTGGGAGGGCAATGACAGGTTCAGACCCCTGATTTAGGAAAATTACTTTGGCAGCTGAATGACGGATGGATTGGAGTAGAGATACTTGAGGTAGGGAGACTAATAATAAACTGGCTACAGATATAGTCTGGATAAACTGTACCACGGTAGTAGCTACAGGAATAGAGAAAAGGGTCTGATATAAGAGATGTTGCAAAGACAGAAATACAACTTGATGAGAGATTGTATATGTATATGTGATAGATTAGATGTGCACTTGGAGTGGAAGCAAGGGATCCAGGTTGACACCAAAGTGACCCCTAGCACAATATCTTGCACATAATATGAACTAAATAAATATTAAATAAATCAAGAAATTTGTTTGGACCAGTACCTGTGAATAAAAGATGATCGGGAAAGAAAGTACACTAAAACTTGAAAACACAGCAAGCACTGATCATGTATAGTCAGATAGACCATACTATATATCACATCAGTGCTTCCTTCCACTTTCCCAGTACAGTACTATTTTTATTGTGTATCTAGTTTTTAACTTGCCACCTAATACTATGTCACTCGGTGAACTACTAGGTGAGCTTTTTCACCAACTAATTCACGAAAATTTCCTTCAGTGAGATTTCAAGATATTTGTTCATGATTTAGTTACATCTTGTGCCCAGAGGTTTTAATAAAGTGATGAGCCTAAAGATCATGTAATTCAGGGAAAAAAATAATCTTTGAACATAAATGCTTGCCTGGCTCAAAGAGTAATTAATACTAGAAGACAAGCAAGAAGTCTATATATATATATATATATATATTGTACCAGAATCTATTTTTTTCCCTTTATCTAAAAATTCATTTCAGCAACTATCTTTTCAAAGGCACTCCATAGTTCTAGACATCCAATAATCAAACTAAACACCAAAACTGTTGTCCATAAAATTCAAAGTTAATTTCTACAAACCTACAAAACCTGTGCTAATGTGAATAGAAAAGGAATTAAGTACTTTACCTAAGTGAGCTAGCACAAAGCTTTGTGCATAAGTATTTAATAAATGTTGATTAAAACAAACGGACCAGATTTCATATATAAGGATCTCCTAAACAAGACACCCTCCACCAAAGCAGATCAGTGATTTTTTTGCAATTCATATTCTCAGATGGTTTTCTATAGTCTCAGATGGTAGGAAATCATTAAGTGAATTAACTGCCTAAGGTCAGAAAAGACTTGGGTGGGTGGTCCTGCTCAATCAACCAATCAATCAACATTTATTAAGTCCCCACAATGCCCACTGCCCTATCTCTTTGGTGCCTCATTGCCTTCCATGAATACTATATTTAAAAGTAACTTGCCCTCGGAAAGATAAAATTGTATTTTCACAACGAAATACTGACCTGCAATTACTCTAATAGGCAAATGAGTATCTAGTGACTAAATTAAGTAATTGTACTTTGTGTTAAGAATAAGAAAACAATCTCAAAGTGCAGGTGAATAGTGTAGGTAAGCCATACTGTATACAGCAGATAGATGCTTGGAAACTAGTGTGATTAGCACACCAGGAGGCCATACAACTATCCTCAATACAGTTAGAAGAAAAAAAGTTTTAATAGATCATTTCTCAAACCCACACCCTTTCTAAAATACTCGAGACTCTCAAACGGAACTCAATAAAGTTGCACGTTCCAATGGACAAATTGGAACCACCAGAGCAGCTGTCATTTGAAACTCCCGAAAGCTGAGACCAGTCAACTCCGTAAAACAAGGGTGCAGAGAGGGGGTGGCGGGGGCTACGTGGAGATAGAAGCATTAAACTCCAACATCCCCCCCCCCCCCGCCCCAATCCCTCAATCCATTTTCTCTAGCCTGCGAGCCTCCACCCGCTTCCTGAATAATTAAATGGGCAGGAGAGTAAATCGTCCCTAAACAAGGGAGTGAAGAAAGCAGATCAGAAAGCAGTCTTGAAAGCAAAGAGAGATGGATGGATTTTTTTTTGGAGGTGGGGAGGTCGTGTTGGGAAGACCGGTGGGGATTTGGGGGACCAGAAGCCTGAAACTAGAGATTCCCTCAAGGAGTGGAAGAAAGCACAAGCTGAAGAACAAAACCCACCCGTGCTAGAGGTTCCGGGACCCGTAGTCTGTACCGGAGGCAGCCGAAGGACCCCCCAGCCGAGCCCAGGGGGAGCCTGCCCGGCCCTATCCATGTGCAGGAGCCGGGGGAGAGGAAAGGGGTGACGTGAGGGAGATGACAAAGGGGGCTTCAGCCGGGCTGGGGGAGGGGAAAGGGAGGGTCTCCGCGGGAGAGGGCATCCAAGTGGGGGAGGCCAGTAGCCCGGGACGGGAAAGGCAGCCCACTCACCCCCTCCCCCGGGGCCTGCCCAGGGAACAATGGGGGGACGAGGCTGCCCCCTGCCGCTCACCTACCTCCGGTGCCTTCCGAGTTCTCGTTGAGGCTACCCGAGGAGTCGTGCTGGGCGCCCACACACCCGCCCATGGGGGCGGCCTCGTCCGCCTGCTTGCCTCCTCCTCCTCGGTCGTCGCCGCCGCCGCCGCCGTCGCCGCCGCCGCCGCCGCCGCCGCCGCTGCAGCCGCCGCCGCCGCCGAGGTCCGGGCAGGCGCGCTCGTGTTCGGCCTCCTCCGCCCCCCCTCCACGCGCCGCGCCGCGCCGCGCCCCGGCTCCGCTCCACCCACCGCCTTGGCTCGGCCCCTTCCTCGCCTCAGCCGCCCCCCAGCCCCCACCCCTCGGCCTCAGCCCCCGCCTCTCCGGCCCAGGCCCCCACCAGGCCCGCGCGCCCGTCGGCGCCCCGACCCATGCCTGGCCGGAGCCCGAGCCCCCGCCCCCCCTGCCAGCCTCGCGCCTTCTTCACACGCAACCCGGAGGCGGCCTCGCGAGTCGAGTTGGCCAAAGCCGGCCCCGATCGCCCAGCCCCATCGGCCCCGCCTAGCCTAGCTCGCCTGCCTGTCCGCCTGGCCTCCCGCGCGCCCGTCGGTCCGGCGGTTCTGTCCGTCTGTCAGTCAGACGGTCACCCCGCCCGCCTCGCGCCCGCCCTGCTCCACCCCGCCCCCAGTCTGAGTCTGGCGGCTTCGCTGGAGGAGGGAGGGGGCGTGGCGGCGGAAGGTCAGCGCTCTGATTGGCAGCCCGAGCAAGAAGGAGAACGGGAACGAGGGGAAGGGGGAAAGGCAAAGAGAACAGAACTGGGGAAGGGGCCCGTTGGAGATATATATGGCTCCCAAGTCCCTCCTCTTGAGAGCTGTGGCCACCCTTGCGTTCTTCCTTTTGGTCTTCCGCTTGAAATGTGTTAAGGAAACAAAGCAACTGTGGAGGAATAAAAAAAGTGGGAGATTAATTTCTCCCTAGAAATCCCCTTCTTCCCTCTCCTTGCCACCCTACCCCCGATGTGGAGTAATACCTTTTTTGAACTAAAGACTTGTGCTGAGTGAGCAAAGTCAAGAGTTTGTATCTGTGATACAGTTTTAGGGGGGAAAATCAATAGGTACTCTCAAATCCCCATGGTAAAAGTAGAGAGGAAGATATTGAGGATTATCTCTGGCAAGCCTGAGGTTGATAAATAGAAACACCCAGTAGTGTGAGGAGTAATTCTTTTTTGCAGTCTATTTTCTTCCTGCTAATCCATTCTGAACCCACGTTATTGTCCAGTACAGATAGCTTGACTCTCTAAATGCTTACCATATTCTGGGCAATAGTAATTTCTCATCCATTTGATTTTTCCTGTGTGGATACATAGGCAAATCTGCCTTTATTTTTATCTCATTTAGGAATGTTAGATGTCATTTCATTTACCTCCATAAACCCAAGTCCTTGATCAAAAACTGATTCCTGTATTTCAAATCTCGATATTCTATTTATACCATATACCAGATCACGAAATACTACTATTTTCAAGAAATAAAAATCTACATTATGGGTTGTAGTGTATTGTAAACAAATAAATTTGCAGGGGAAAAAACAGCATAGAAGATACTGAAGTATCCCTGGGAAAGGAATTAGGGCAATCATGTGATTAGAGTGAAAATTAACTTGGTGGACAGTTAACTCATTTCATTGGTAACTACAAATTGACAAGAAACCTAGAAAACGGTGAAGCTAAGTGGCTCAATAGATAAGAGTTCGACCTGAAGAAGGGAGGTCCTGAGATCAAAGCTGATCTCAGACACTTTCTAGCTGGGTGATTCTGGACAAGTTATTTAATCTGAAGAAAGAAAGGAAGGAAGGAAGGAAAAATGAAAGAAAAAAAGAAACCTAGAGAAAGGCACCCATGATATTAGGCATACTTTTGTAGATTATTTTGAGAGATTCTTGTTATTCAGTCCTTTTCAGTCTGTCAGACTCTTTTTGATCCGTTTGGGATTTTCTTGGCAAACATACTGGAAAGGTTTGCCATTTCCTCCTCCAGCTCATTTGACAGATTAGGAATTGGAGGCAAACAGGATGCATGTGATTTATCCAGGGTCACACAGTGTCTGAGGTCGGATTTGAATTCAGGAAGATGAGTCTTCCTGACTCCAGGCCCAGCACTCTCTAGAGCATCCTCTGCTCTACCTAGACAACTCTCTTTACCACTGAATTAGTCTCTAGTAATAGAAATATTATATTTTATGAGGTTTATTAAGGATTATTAGAAATCAAAGATACAAAATAAGAAGACATGCCTAGGGCTGATTAACCCATTCAAAGCTTACTTACTACATCTTGCAAATAGCTGAGCAGAGCATAGAAGAGGATGAGGTAGGTGTTGCTGCCAGTTTAAATACTAATTGTGATCTCGCCCAGGTAGAGACTCAGATGAGATTATAGGGAATTCTGGGAAGTACCAAGGACTTCTGGGGATTGAAGTCTAGGGTTCAAAATCTCTATTTTACATTCGTAGAAAAGAACATTTATTCTACAGCAAGAAGATCTGGGCTCAGATTTTGCTCCTAGTGTTTACTTTCTCTGTGAACTTGGGGAAGTCACGCCTCCCTAGTTCTTGGTAAAATGAGAGTATTGGGTTAAATAGTCCCTAGGCTTATCTTCACCAGAAGGTCTGTGTTCTGATCAGTAGCAAAAGATCAGAAGGTGTTGTTTCATTGTGGGAAATATCTGTATCAATGAGATCACCACAGTGAAATAATTCCTTTTTCAAATGTTAAATTTTTCTGTTTTTATAAGGCATTTGATTTTTCACAGATCTGATACTTGCCAGGATGTAAAATTCACTTAGAACTGAATAAGGGATAGAAATAAACATTTATATTTAAATATAATATTAAATATATATCTACACTTTCCTTTCCAATCATATAACTAATCAACTTCCAAATCCTGCCCCTTTCTATTTCATTTATATCTCATTTATATCTCTCTCATATATCTCCCTCTCTCCACTGACAAAACCTCTGTCCTCTCATTACTTCTCACCTGGATGATTCCAAAAGCATCCCATTTGGCTTTTCTACCTCGCCTCTATTCTAATTCATGTCTTAAATCCCTGCCAAAGTGACCTTTTTTTAAATAAGTGCTCCCTTTCCCTCCCTACTTCTCTCTCTCTCTCTCTCTCTCTCTCTCTCTCTCTCTCTCTCTCTCTCTCTCTCTCTCTCTCTCTCTCTCTCTCTCTCTCTCTCTCTCTCTCTCTCTCTCTCTCTCTCTCTCTCTCTCTCTCTCTCATACACACACATTTAAAACTCTTCACAATCTGCCTTTCTTGCCTCTTCATTCTTTTTTATATTACTTTTTATTTTTATTTTATTATTTATTTTTTTATTATTTTATTTTTTTTATTTTATTATTTTATTTTTTATATTACTGTTTTTCATATACTCTGTGGTCCAGCCAGCCTGGTTCACCTGCTGTCCCTTTATCACCCTCCATCTCTTGTCTCTCTGCTATCCGTTATGCCTCAAGCGCTTTCTTCCAGTACCTCTGCCTCTTGGAATACCTGGCTTCCTTCAAGAACCAGTTTAGTGCTATCTCCCTCAAGAAACTTTTTCTGATCCCCCCCAGACCTCACCCCCAACCCTTGGCAGCTGAGGCCTTCCTATCCAAGGTTATCTTGTGTCTGTGTTATGTGTGTCATATATATACTGATATGTGTATGTAACATTGAGAAATGACTCCTAGACCCAACGGTCTGAAGCAATGCATTCACTCTACCTTCCAGTCTGCTCTTGTTCTAGGCATGTTGACCTAGTTCAATCCTAGGAAAATCGGATCTCTAATAAATGAGGGGCTAGGCTCCATTTTCTCACATTTTGGGGCTTTTTTCTCCTCCCCACTCTAGCACCCCAGAGACAAATTATTTCTACCATAGGTTTTGTCTCACATATAGGACTCCCTAAAACAGAAGAGTAAAAAGATGCTCAATATGCAATGTAAATAAGGCATGGAGCAGCTAAGTGGTAGAATGTCTAGAACACTGAACCTGGCTTCAAGAAGCCCTGAGTTTAACTACCACCTCAGACCCTAGCTGTGTGACTCTGAACATGTTACTCAACCCTGGTTGCTTCAGTTTCCTCAGCTATCAAATAATCTGGAGAAGGAAATGGCAAACCACTCCTCCTGGATCTTTTACCAAGAAAATTCCAAATGACAGTATGAAGAGATAAACACTATTGAAAAAATGACTGAACAACAAAATAAGGCATGGGACAAGTATTTTTTTCCCTCTATACAAAAGAATTTCTATAAACAAATTGCAAACAGATAAAAGTGCAGGCAAAAAAAAACATAGAAAAAATATCAAGGGGATTCTGAGAAAGGAGTTGAAACAATCCTGTGGCAGTTGTGAAAGAGAATATGTTGGACAGTGTAAGGGTTAAAATGAATTGTTTGACTAAAATATGAGAGAATGTAGTCACCAATATTATAACTCAAGTCAAATGACTTTTTATTTAGCAGCTTTATTTAAGAGAAATGTGAAAAATGGTAGAGTAAGCAATCTATCTAATCACCCTAGACATTTCTCTGGTGCCTGGTTCAACTCAGGCTGGGCCAATCAGTCCTTCACCAAAGGACCCTCAGTGAGACGGCCAGTTAGCCAGAGGACCCTGTGGTAAATAACCAGAAGGCCTCCTCTGGAGACCAGGCTCTCCAGAAGCCAGGAAAGGAGTCAGCTTTTTCACTCACCCAAACAGTGACTCCAAAAGGAGAAGATCCAAGAGCAGTCTTATCAAATACTATAGTCCCAGGTCCACTCTGAAGAAGGTCCTCCACCAGCCTCCAAAGCCCCAAAAGAGCTCAAAGACTGCCCTCACAGGAAGTTGCAGCCACTTTTAAAGACCCTTCTTTTTGTCACTTCCTGTGCCTTCCTCCACTTTACAGGGACCAAATGCAGTTCATAACTTTGCTTAGGACTGCCCAGGGGGAAGTCAGTCATTTCTGAGTTGTCACCTACTTTAGCACATGGGTTGCAGACCTCCCCCACTTATGCATTAAGTAGGGTGTATATGATTCTGGGGATTAAATTTAAAAGTAAGTGAGGGGAGAGTTAATCCCAATCCTATCTTCACAACAGGTCTGTCACTTCACTGGTAACAACCAGCACATTGTCAAGAAATCTAGAAAAAGAGGCCCAGGCCACCAAAATCTCTTAGCCTACATTTCAGAATGACTTAAAGGATTCTATAACTTAATGTTTCCCTACTGTTACAATCTAATAGGAGACTAATACTTAAACCTTATAATAAACATGAGGTAATAGCAAACCACTCCTCCTGGATCTTTTACCAAGAAAATTCCAAATGACAGCATGAAGAGATAGACACTATTGAAAAAATGACTGAACAACAAAATAAGACATGGGACAAGTATTTTTTTCCCTCTATACAAAAGAATTCTTATAAACAGATTGCAAACAGATAAAAGTACAGGCCAAAAAAAAAAACAACAACATAGCAAAAATCAAGGAGATTCTGAGAAAGGAGTTGAAACAATCCTGTGGCAGATTGCAGGATTGCTGATTAGGTATTTTCCATTTCTCTTCAGCTCTTTGTGTTCTTACATGAAGTCCATGTCTTCTGTCAAGCCAAGCAAGAGACTTAGGGTCTTCCTCTTGACAGTGATTGTCTTCCCCAATGCAAAAGCTTCAGTCAGTTCCATTCATTT
Source organism: Monodelphis domestica (assembly GCF_027887165.1). Taxonomy (NCBI): domain Eukaryota; kingdom Metazoa; phylum Chordata; class Mammalia; order Didelphimorphia; family Didelphidae; genus Monodelphis; species Monodelphis domestica. Next base: position 378,802,112 of record NC_077227.1, read on the forward strand.
AACACAGGAACTCTGGACTTCTCTTAGCAAAATCACCTCCAAGCCTGGCCACTCATTCAAGAATGATGTTTGGTCATCTACTCAGGAAAAGAAACATAAGACAGAAAAAGCTGCCTGGGACCCAGGTACAAGCTCACCTAGTTGAGTCCATGATCCATTGGTTAGAGAAAGGGAGAAAGCACTTCCACTGATCCACAAGGAGTTTATTGAAAAAGAGCACTACTTACCATCCAGGAGGGTCAGAGAAAGAAGTGTGGGCCAGAAGGGCTGTCAGTCTCTAAAGGTTCATTGAGTTGTTTGCCTTTCCAGCTCAGCAGTCAATGTAGGAATTTCTTTGTCATGTCAAAACATCTTTATCCTTAAGCATTTGAGACCCATTCTTCCTATTATCCCCAACATTGTTGTTCAGTCCTGCCTGACTCTTCATGACCCCATTTGAGACTTTCTAGGCAAAGATACTGGAGAGGTATGCCAATTGTTTCTCCAGCTCATTTGACAGATGAGGAAACTGAGGCAAACAAGATTAAGTAGCATGCCCAGAGTCACACAACTAGTAAATATCTGAAGCTAGATTTGAACTCAGGAAGATGTTTTCCTGACTCCAGGCCTGGTAGTCTATCCTAGTAGTACCACCTAGCTATCCCAAGCATACCCAAGTGCTAAAGCCAGTACTTTTAGAAGTCTAGAATAAAGAAGGGCAATTGTGTGCATGTTCCATGAGATTGCTCTCTTTACATGTACCTGTTGTCCCCCCTTTTATATTCTATGATCCTTGAGGACAGAGACTATTTGGCATTTTTCTTTATATTCCTACCACAAAACCTGACATATTCAAAGAGACTTATTAAGAGCCTGTTGATGATTTTGGTGATGATATTGACTCACTAATAAACTTGCTATTTCTTTTCTATTGTATACTATCAATCCTTCACTCATGCTGTTTTAAAATTTTCACAATTCTACTTTGGTTTTTGAAATTCACTAAGGAGGCATTTTTAACTATATCTTTATGATTTTGTCAAAAAGTTGTGTGTGTGCCTCTTGAATTAATTTTTGCTTTTTAAGATACTAAAAATGTTTTTAGATGAAATTCTTAAATAGAAGATCCTGTGCCTTCTGGTCTGCTGCTTAGAATTTGAGCATTCATTTTATAAGAGGGACTATTCAAAAAAAGAGAAAATATAATTTTTCTGAAGAATGTTCAGTACTGAATTGTGATCATGAACACCTTGCAGAGATTGCAGCACTCTCATTTGCATCTCAAAAAAGCCTAAATATAATCTTAAATTATGTGAATTTTTGAGAGAGCATTGAGAATTTTGAGAGCTGTGTAACAAAGCCTTTGATTTGATCATTCTTAACTCTGAATTCTTCTTAGAAAACAGAGATCACTTCCTTGAAAAAGAGGTTCTATGTTGATCCCCCCCAAGAATTTGCTTTTGTCCTTAATTGCACTCTGGAACTTGCAGAGATCACAGTCAACTTCCAGGGCCTATTGATTTAACAGATAGTATACAATCCAAGTCATAAGTGCTTTCTTATTGAACACAAAGGATTTGTTACCAGGAAAAGAAAAAAAACCTCATCAATTTTACAAACATTCACTGATTCACATATTCTGATTGGCAATTTTCCACAGTGGCTTTATGTTGAAGAACAGAAAGAACAGTTCCCTGCCAGTAGGGAACTGTTAGTAGGAAAAATTTCCCCAAAAGGCATCTTCCCAGTTTTGCCAACACTATCAATGGCATCTTGCTTTTCAGCCTCATTAGCTCAGGTTTAGGTTAATTTTATTCTTAAAAAATCTATCAATGAATATAAATATATATTTTTATTTATGCCTTTTTCCTTTACATCACAATCGATTCCTACCTCCTCCAGATTTAAAACTGTCATAATATTCAGTGTGTGAGATGGAATAAATGTATAATTCTCAGAGTAACATTTTGGCTTGTATAAGGGTAATAGTTATTAATATCTCCAAGATCAATACTTCTAGGACCCCAGTAGAAAGCTAGTCCCTCCACCCCATGCTTCTCCTTGCAGGTCAAAGACCTTACAGCCTCTCTATGTGTTTTGGTTGGGTCTTTGGAGTTTGTCTGGGAACTTGTCTTAGGGAGGACCCAGACTGAACTTGTATCTACTGTAAAGCTACTCAATTTAACATTCCTGCCCTTTATTTCTGGATTAAAACTTCTGTCTCCATCCTTTGACCATTTTCTTAACAATGTTAACGTGAAGGAATGTTTATGCCATCTTGGACACAGAACCACTAAAGTAGTCAGAAAAAAAACAAATCTTTAATCAGGAAAGAGACAGGTCCTTAACCTTCGGCCACTACACAGAGTCTGGTGCTAAATACCAGAGTCAAAACTCTGGAGAGCGTCTCTGAGAGAATCATAAGCTATATTCGGATTGGCAATTTTCCACAGTGGCTTTATGTAGAACTTGGGGATCATATATACCTTCTGGGGAACTAAAGACAGGGAAGTATGATTGACTGACTTTACAAAAGGAAGTGAGAAGTCCAAGACAGGATTATCAGGGAGAGGTTGATGCTTTACAATGGATACTAAAGAAAGAGTCCAGCCAAGGACTGGGCTACCTGGGAGAGGACTTTGATACAATGGGAGAAACTTCCAAGACAAAAAGAGTACTTAACATTTGATTATATCTACTAGTCCCCCCTAACCTGGGATCATTAAGTACTACTTTGAGGTCTATTGTTCAGTCTGCAACAAAGTCAGCCTGGGACACCCCTTAAGGTAAACTCCCAAGGGATAGGGGCAAACATGGGGTTCCCAAAAATCCGGTTGACATGTAAAATAAGTCGATTGTATTTTCCTATAAATTAAGGGGTTTTCTGTAAATCAGGGTCATTTTGGTCTCAGGTCAATGATTTGAGGCATGACCACACATCATTCTCTCTGAAAATCTGGTGAACATTGTCTTAGATCTATGATGTGAGACATTGCTCCACATTTTTTCTCTCTCTCAATAAATATATTCCATTTTAAAGATGAGTTTCCTCAGGCTCTTTCAATAGATATATTGAAGAAAATAACATCTTGTTATTTTCAAGATCCTCTTAGACTTCCATTTCACACACTCAGGGAGCATTACTTAAGTACCTACTAACATGGGACTCTGGGTTTCCTTGGACACCCCAAACCCTAGAAATTTTTCAGGTTAAACAAAAAGCAGGAAATTCCTTTATTTCTTTGCATTCTTGTTAATGCTGAGAAAAAGGTGACCCTGGGCATCAAAGACTCATGATAAAGGAAAGACCCCTGACAGAAAGGCTCTCCTTAGATTATCCCCTAGATTCCAAGATGGACACTAATATCATTTGGTTGTTTCTAGGACATCCCCCACCCTTGCCTAAACTCATTCAATTACCTCATCATTTGTCACATATACCCCTATTATTGTAAGACTATAAAAAGTCTATAATACATCTCTAGTTGGGAGGCAGTAGCCCATCTATGCTGTCAGTTCAACATAAATTCCAAATGAATAAATTTCTCTTTTTATTTCTAAACGAAGTTATGTAGACTTGCATTCTTGCAAAAGGTACCTGTCCTGACCCCCAGGGGTTCACCTCAAGCCCCCCACAACACTACTATGTGCCAGGCTCTGTGCTGGACACCAATATAAATACAAAAATGATACAAATACCAAGAATGAAATAACTCCAATCTAAGAAAAGTGGAAATCTTATCTGCAATGTGTATATATTTTGTCTTTTTTATTGTTGTCGGGTTTTTTCAATCTTGTCTGACTCTTCATGGCTCCATTTGAGGTTTTCTTGGCAAAGATACTGGAGTAGTTTGCCATTTTCTTTCTCATTTTACAGATGAGAAAACTGAGGCAAAAAGGCTAGTAAATGTCTTAGTTTAGATTTGAACTCAGGAAGATGAGTCTTCTAGACTTTAGTCCTGGTGCTCTATCCATTGTACCATCTAGCTGCCCAGCATTCTATTCTAATATTCATCTATATCTTTGGAGGCTAGCTTTATTTCCTTATCTGTTCTCCAGAACCTTTCCTGATTTTTCTGTTACTTAAAGTTCGGCTTTCCTTTATTGATCTTTTCACTTAAATTTTTTTGGTCATATATTGTTCCTTGTTTTCTTTATTTCCCTCTGAATTGTTCTCATAAATATTCCTATGTTAGGAGATGCACTAAAAATGGTGGAATAAAAAAAGGAAGTAGCATAGCCCAAATCTCCCCAAGAATTATTCTGTCAAAGATCTAAAAAGAGCACCACATAGAGTCATGATTAAGAAAAGCAAATAAAAACTACCATGAGTTATTTTGCTATCCCAGTCAGATAGATACAAAGACCAGAGGTTTATGGGCACTGGGAATGGGGTCTATCAAACAAAACACAACACAGTCTTCTACTCTGGGAACTGAATAGGGATGTGTAGTTTTGTACTAGGGTAAGGAGCCACCTAGGATCCAGTGTGGCCCTGTACTGGGCAGGAATAGGAGTCAAATGGTGGCTCTGTCACTATGACTCCATAGAGCTGGATAGCAAATCTATCCTAGATTGAAGAGAGAACCTACATATAAGAATGGCAGATGTGGGGCTGTTTACCAGAGCAAAGAGGGTCAAAGACCTAATGAGTTCAGTATATGAGGCAAGGAGCAGGAACAGATTCAAGTAGCAGTTGTGTGACTGACATACAATGCGGTTGCAGAATCAACTTCCAGCTCAGTCTGAGGTCTGCAACTGAATAAACAGATCATGGAGCTCAAACCAAGGGGAAGCTTGCAGTTCTTTCCCTCTGAACCTACCTTCCATCTAGCTCACAGGGTTAGGTTAGAAGCAGTGTATGACAGGTTCAACCAGAGGCAAATTTATAATTGTGTAACCTGGACCCAAACCAGGATCAGGAGCTTGCAAAACTCAAACCAGGAGGGGACAAAATCAGGGATTACCTTGAATCAGATCAGTTTGAGTGCCCTGAAAACTTTTAGTTCCTAGCCTAATACTTTTCTGAGATTGTTTAAGAACAATGTACTTAATTTTTAGAGAAAGCAACAGTAGGTCCCAGAGAATACAAATCAAGATAAAATAAAGCAAGACATTCCCAATAGATCTGTATAAAGCCTGGCCATAATACAAAGTTCCAACTTAAGAAATGAAGGCAGGAGGAATGAGTAGTATACTACACGCTCCCCTCCTTACCCCCACCAAAAAAAAAAAACAAAAAACCTAGACTCTTACTATAGTTATTATGATATCTGGGACAACTATCTTAGACACAAACCAAGGAAAAGAGAATGACTCCAAAAATATCTACAGTTTCAAAGAAAATATCATTTGACTGCATGGTCAACTAGAATTCCTAGAAGAGAAAAAGGCAAAAATCTTAATAATTTATTTATTTATTTTTGCTTTCGAATTAGAATTTTTTTAGAGTAATGTTTTATTTTTTCCCATTTACATGTAAAAGCAATTTATCATGTTCATTTTCTGGTATTTTGAGTTCCACATCTTCTCTTTTCCCCCTTTTCTCTCCCCTCCCTAAGATAGTAAGCAATTTGTTATGACTTATACATGAACTATCATATAAAACACATTTCCATATTTACCATGTGTGGAAGAAAATATTGGAAAAAATGAAGAAAATTAAGTGAAGAAGTCTGTTCCCATTTATATTCAGATTCCATCAGTTCAAAAGGAAGAAGAGTCAAGATAGGGGCTTAGAGATAGTAACAGCTCAGACCTCCATAAACCCTTCCTCACCAATCAAAAACACAATGCTTTGAGGGGACTGAAAACCAAATCTAACAATAGGACAGAACTAGGGAACCCTCTTCCTGGACCCAACTTAAAAAGTATGCCCCTGAAAAAGCCTGAACTCTAGAACACTTGGGTTTAAGGGGAAGGAAGAAGGAAGGTCCCAGGCTGGAATCTCTGGGTGGGCAAGGCAAAGCTGTGTCAGACTCAGGGTGTTGAACACAGGTGGCATAGAGGCAGCTGGAGAAGTACAGAGGAGGCAGCCCAGTCATAGCCAAGATGCTCCATCTTGCGCAGCCCCCTCCCATTTTCTGGAGGTTTTGGCCTCAGGGCATATCCAGCTTTGTAGATCAACTCCTCTGCCCTGATTCAATCTCCTCAATAGGGCAGATAAGAAGCCTTCAGAGGGCAGGGAAGCTCAAGCTCCAAAACCCTTCCCCACACAGACTGATCTGAGAGTCTTGCTGACTAAGCTCCAAAGGGCAAAGGCAGCAACAAACTACAGGCAACAACCTTGACAACAGGGCAGGAAGCCCAGCTCCTTTTCTGTTTCTGCTGTCAGCTGGGGAAGATCTAACTTGATCAAACAGCAGAACAGAGAAGAAGCCCCTTCAGGACAGATTCTATCAGTTCTTTCGCTAGAGGTGGAAAGCATTTTTTTTTATCATAAGCATTCTGTGGTTGTCTTGAATAATCATATTGCTGAAAATAGCTAAGACATTCATAGTTGTTCATCATTACTGATGTTGCTATGTATAATATTCTTTTGGTTCTTCTCACTTCATTCTGCATCAGTTCATGTAGGTCTTTCCATGTTTTTCTGAAATCCTCCTGCTCATTATTTCTTATAGTACAATAGTATTCCATTATAACCATATATCACAAATTGTTCAGCCATTCCCCAATTTATGGCCATCCCCTTAATTTCTAACTTTTTGCCACAAACAAACAGAGAACAAAGAAAGTTCGTATATAAACAAAAAAATTTAGGAATTTAAAATGATTTTATAAATAGAATTAAAGTACTCAAGGGAAGAATTGTAAAAGAAATGAGAACTTTGGAGAAAGAATTAACAACTTAGTACAAGAGATAGACAACTTACTCAATTAAAGGATCTCTTGAAAATTACAATGGATCAAACAGAACTTAAAGTTTCCATGAGACAAGAAATATTAAAACAAAGTCAAAAGATTGGAAAATAGGAGAAAATCTGAGGGATCACATAAAAATGCTAATTAAGATTAGAATTAAGCTAACCTGAGAACCATAACAACAAACCCTGATTTATTTTGAAAAATCATGAAAGAAAACTGACCAGGCATACTAGAATTAAAAAACAAAATGAAATTAGGAAAAATAAAATGAAAAGTCTCAAGAATATCATCACCAAAATCCAGAGCTGAAAAGCAAAGAAAAAATACTTTAAGCATCTGGAAAAAAACCAAAAACATTTCAAGTAAGTACTGAGGAACCACAGAATGATGAATCGCACAAGACTTGGCAGTTACTACATTAAAGAACTAGAGAGCTTGGAAATAGATATTTCAAAAGACAAAAGGTATAGGATTTCCAATAAGAATGACAGCATAGTAAAACTACATTTTTAATGTAACAGAGGATTTCTAAATATTCCTGATGAAAAGACCAGAGCTGAATAAACATTTTGAAATACAAACCCTGAATCAACATAGAAACAAAAAGGAGATTGGCTAACATGACAGCAACAGAATGTAATGAATGTTGGAGGGAATGTGGCAAAGTTCAGACATTAATGCATTGCTGGTGGAGTTGTGAATTGATTCAACAATTCTGGAGAGCAATTTGGAACTATGTCCAAAGGACGCTAAAAAGACTGTCTGCTCTTTAATCCAGCCATAGCACTGCTGGGTTTGTACCCCAAAGAGACAATAAGGAAAAAGACCTGTACAAGAATATTCATAGCTGTGTTCTTTGTGGTGGCAAAAAATTGGAAAATGAGGGGATGCCCTCCACTTGGGGAAAGGCTGAACAAATTGTGTTATATGTCGGTGATGGAATACTATTGTGCTCAAAGGAATAATGAACTGGAGGAATTCCATGAGAAATGGAATGACCTCCAGGAATTGATGCAGAGTGAAAGGAGTAGAACCTGGAGAACATTATACACAGAGACTGATGCACTGTGGTACAATTAAATGTAATGCACTTCTCCACTAGTGGCAATGCAGTGATCCTGAACAACTTGGAGGGATCTAG